>NC_090265.1:1060407326-1060779826 GCF_040414725.1 Anabrus simplex
CAGTTTGAGTGCGTCCCGCTGTGCCATGGTGGTGTTATGCATGTATTTCTGCAGTACAGGTCTCCATGTATTTGATAACTTGAAGCCGTCTTCCCTGTTGATGTTATTTGGGCGCAGCTCTATCTCTATGGCTTCCCTCACAAGACGAGCATAGAAGTCTTTTACAGGCGCGATGACCTTCGCCTGGTCAAAGAGGATTTCATGGTCTGTACTGTAGAAATGTTCTGCTATGGCAGACTGGTTTATAGCGTTCTCCGTGGAGGATGAAAGAGCGACATTCTTTACCGATCTGATGTGCTCTTTCACTCAGGTGCTAACAAGCCTTTTCGTCATGCCAACATATGAACAACCACAACCACATGGAATTTCATATACGCCCGGTGTTTCAAGACGTGGCTTCTCTTTGACTGGTCAAAACAGGGATTTGAGCTTCCGGCCTGCGGTGAAAACTGGAATTATATTGTACTTCTTAAGAATGCGCCCTATTCTGTCAGTTATACCTGCCACGTAAGGAAGGAATACTTTTTTCTTTTTGCTGTAGTCCTGGTTGGTGTTATTCAAGTTAGGCTCCTTGATCTTCACAGCTCGTGTTATGTCTCCAGATGTATAGCCGTTTTTCTTCATGGATGTTGTCAGTTCTCTCATTGCACTCGAGCGGTTATCATCGTCTGCAACATTATTCACCCTAGTATATAACGTTCGAAGGAGAGCTGCTTTTTGGGAGGGGTGGTGATGTGAAGACTTATGAAGGTATCTTTCAGAATGTGTAGGTTTCTTATACATTGCATGGCCTAGTGTACCATCGTTCTTCTTGTATACTAACACATCAAGAAAAGGTAATTTCCCTTCATTTTCTACTTCCATTGTGAACTTGATCTTACTGTTAATGGAATTTAGGTGCTCTAAAAATTCATTTAAAGTTTCCCTTCCATGTGGCCAGACCAAAAATGTGTCATCCACGTAACGATAGAAGCACTTAGGTTTCAATGGCGCTGTTGTTAATGCAGTAGACTCAAAGTGTTCCATAAAAATATTAGCAGCCACTGGTGACAAAGGTGAACCCATTGCTGCTCCTTCTGTCTGTTCGTAATAATCCCCTTTGTAGTAGAAGTAAGTGGATTTTAAACAAACTGCTGCCAGATTGGTCAAGTCCTCAGACATGTATTCTCCGATGTAAGCCAGTGTTTCTTCTACAGGTATATTAGTGAAAAGTGACGTAACATCAAAGCTTACCAGGATGTCACCTTCATCCACCCGTAGTTCACGTAACTTCTGCAAGAAATGTTTCGAATCTTTAATGTGATGTTCTGTCTTCCCTGTTTCTGGCTGTAGCAGTGATGAAATTTAGCGGGCTAACTCATGGGTCGCAGAGCCAATGGCACTCACGATTGGTCTTAGTGGCACGCCATCCTTGTGTACTTTTGGAAGGCCATAAATGACTGGAGGTACCGGGTCTGAATTTAGTAATGACTTTTGCACGTGTTCTGGAAGTGTTGAGCTCTTCACTAGTCGAGTGACTTGTGTATTAATTTTCTTGGTGGGATTCCTAACTTTCTTATACGTTTCTTCTTCCAGTAGGTTGTTCATTTTTGTTTCGTAATCAGTTGTATTCATGATGACTGAAACATTACCTTTGTCAGCTGGAATTACAATTATACTCTTGTCTTAGCAAAACACATTAGCTTCTTTAAGTTCACCTTTGGTCAGGTTTTGACGTGGTGGCTTTGCTTTTCTAAGCACGTAAGATACATCTTGAAGAATTTCTTCCGCCTTATTTAACGGTAAATCTCTGATGGCACACTCTATCCCACAGACAATCTTCTCTACTGGGATTCTTCTCGGCGCCACAGTGAAGTTAAAACCTTTCTTTAGCACTGATATTGAGTTCTGGTTCAGTACTTTATCAGACAGATTTACTATGACCTTGTTATAATCTAATTCCGGTGGTTTGCATTGGACCATTTTCTGAAATTTCCTTTCTTGATTGTCTCTACTATACTCTTTTACACGTTCGGCCTGCTCATACGTTATCCTGTCTATCAAGGCCCAATGTTCAGTTTGAAAGTTAATGCTAATCTCCATGAATAAACTGAGTGTAATTTTATTGTACTTATCCAAATCGCTCCTAGTTTGTTGAATTTGATTTCGCAGCAAACGTCTGCTGGCTTCCGCCAGAATCTTCTTGGCTCCAGTTGTTTTCATATGATGTTTAATCTTGATCCATGAGGGCATCATGTCACTGTCACAGCATCTCTTCAAGAAGGCTAGTCTGGTGATTGACTTAGATATTTTCTTTCTCAATTCACCGAACTTTCTAACCTTCAAGTACATATCCTCTCCATGGAGGTTACTAATTAATGAACGCAAGTTTTCGTGGCTCGTTGTATTAACATAAAGAAATAAATGAACTGGATTAAAGCCACTATATATATATTTATTAATAATAAAGTCAAGCTTTCAGCCAAATTGCATTGGCCTTCATCAGGGCTTTAATCCAGTTCATTTATTTCTTTATGTTAATACCATGAGCCACGAAAACTTACGTTCATTAAATAGACTTGATATGTTCATTCTTTGATAAGAGGAGTGCATCATTTATGTGAATGGTAATTAGTCACCCATAAAACGTTATTTTTGTTAAGATACGAAGTTTTATGAATTGTTTTGTTGCTTAGAAAGAATTTATTTTATTTATGGAGAAATCGAATACGACGGAAGAGATGTGAATATTGTGAATGATGTACATTTGTTTGTATATTTGCGGTGGAATTATGGTAAAAAGGACGTGGTATGAGGAAAGGCTTTTACTTGAGGTTAAATGATGTTAATTTATGCAACACAATTCTAATTCAAGGTTATATTTGCCATGATAGTGATGTATTATATGGGTTGACATAACAGATATATATATATATATATTGATGGTGTTTAATGAATGAATTTACAGGGCAATAACTGTGTATGATCATCAAAGGAATATTCCCAAATAACCTATATTATAGTATAATGATGGTATTTTCAAGGAAAATTTCTCATGTTGCTTAGTATTTTAACTGATATGAGTCGAAACAACAGAATATTGGTGATAATGTCTTCATAACCTTATATTACTGCCATTAACAAGTTAAGAAATGTCATCTATGGTATTCCTTGATTTGTCGCGACCATATGATAGAATTTTAGGAATGATACGACTTTGATATTTAGCTTATTGACAAAAGTGATGAGGCTAGGTTAGAGAATTCTTACATATTTCCCAGAGAATATTTGAATATATCCAACTACGATTAATATACATTATTTTTGTTTATTTATTGATATATTGTCATGTGTAGCCATTGCAAGCTACGGGTATGGAACATTACTTATTCTGCGTATGTTACTGATGAAGCTAGAAGTGAAGAGCATAAAAACATATTCAATATTTACTTTTTAACATGTTAATAATTAAACTTCAAGACAAACAAAATAATTTTTTTAAATCCTTCTGAATGAGATTCCAATGTATAGAAAGAAATAATTCGGAATATTATTATATTATCCCAAGTAAATATATGATTATGAATAAAGTTAGTAGTTAAGAATTTAACTTATTATTGTTATTTATAGAAGATTAATTTTAAGTCAATTTCTTGGGGACGATAATGATTGACCTTGAAAGTTGATTATGATTTGATTTAATGATCCGATGGGCATGCAGGTAAACTAGAGAATAAGAGGTGCGGTTTTCAGTCGAATTCACATTAAATATAATTTATTTTGGTATAATTTTAATCCCTGAGTGGTACAGCGCAGCTAGCTGGAGATTTTCTTGAACGCCGGCGTGTAGCTAATATAGTGGAACGAATAGAGACCCATTCACCAGAAATGAATTATTTGCTCACCCGATAACTAGACCGGTGCAAGAAGAATTATCGCCCATACATTAGGCTAGATTGATGAGAAAGACACCCCAATCAAGAACACGTCCGCTCATTAAAAATTGGCTCCCAACTGTGGGGCAAGGAGAAAGAAAGATGCTGCAGGACTAAGCGGTCAGTTCAAATAATAATAATAATAATAATAATAATAATAATAATAATAATAATAATAATAATAATAATAATAGTACCAAGAGGAACTCTCTTTCGCCGTATTCTCTTAAATCTTCAATTTATACAGATCGATCTGCATATATTGTATATTTGTAGTTAGTATGTTTTCTCCTTGTATCTTAATAAAATACACACGTCCCGTCCCTCTTATGGTCCCAGGGAAAAGCGAAAATTATTTCCGCCCTGGTGGCACCTTCCATATTATGTTGGCAAGCCTTCCTCCGCCCTGCGCACTTGTCGTGTTGTCTCTCCACCTTGCCCCTCCTCTCCCCTGTAGAGGGATGGCACGGTGCTGGGTAGTTCTGAGAGAACTTGGTTCAGTTCGCTTGGAGCGAGCAAGCTGCTTAGTCGCCTGGCCGTAAGCGTGGAGGTAGGAGAAATGCTTGTCAACCAACTTCAGGCTTAGGAAGGGAGTTGTTTAATATTCAGAATGTAACATATTTGTTCTCTTGTCAGTAGAGGCTAAGGGCCTCAGTAAATAGTAAGAGGGCTTATTTCTGAAAAGGCTAATGTGTTAACTGGGTTTTTAAGTAATTCAGTACATTGTCACTAAAGGACATTGTTCCCGAGGCTGAGCCTCCATTTCTTGGTAAAATGAGTGTAGCCCTCATGATAGTTGAATCGGTATGTGGCCTAAGGCCCCTGTAATTGCTAAGAATCGAGAATTGTAGTGTTTGAATAGTCGGAGGGCAGGTCCCCCAATGAATACAAACTTTATTCTTGTTCGCACTTACTACTGTAATAAATGTTCAGCATTGCAACGACTCGGTTTTCGCTGGCTGTGTTATCGCTTCCCTTGCTCGTCACTTGTATTCAGCCTTCGGTCTTAAAGCCCGCACCTTCCTTACTTCCATATCGCTGCCAATCCTTGGTGCAATAATAATAATAATAATAATAATAATGATGATGATGATGATGATGATGATAACAAGAACAATAATAATAACAACAACAACTGTTACAAGTAAGAGGCATTGGTAGCATTGCTTTAATGCCTCACATGGTAAATTTGTTATTATACAAAGGCTTGCAGTTGGTAATGTGCTCCTGCTGCATCATGGGGGAGAGACAAGATGGCTAACAGAAGCAGCAGACATGATTTGTATTATTAATGTTGTTTGTTATTTGATATGATCAGTGTACGGAAAAATAAAGTGCAGCAATGTCAGTGAATCAGGGTTTGTGCCTGTCCATATAGGGTAGGGTAGTCCTCCTCGTAATATGGGTATTTGTGCCTAAAGAAACAATGTTTGTATGTACATCCATATGCATGGTTTCAGTGGTCGCAACACAACATTTGGTCTTACTGGGCCGGATGACAATTACTCCAAACTGTGAAGTTTGAGAATCGTGCAGCTTTGAACACTGTGCTAAGACATTTTAAAACATTCTCATGTATTGCTGCCTTCAACCACCATTTCAAGCTTGCAACGGTCTTGGCATGAAGTGCATCGAGAATGACTGAACAGCTATTGTATTTAATCATTGACACAGATTGGTGCCTAAAACAAATTACTACAGAAAACAGAAGATGTCACATTGAGATTTCAATGAAGTCTTCATTGTTACATATCTGTTTTGAGATTTCAGGTCAGCAACCTGTGGAAATGTTTCCCACGTTCTAATGCATCAACTCTTGTGAGCTGTTTAAGCCAATGTTTGTAGCTGATTCCTTCATGTTTGACATGTTGAATGCTTCTTGGTTCCAGTGATAATACAGCACGACTACTGTATATTACAGGTGGTGGTGATTTTTGTTTTAAGAGGAGGTACGAGGTAATCATCCTCTCTGAACAAATTAGTGGAAAAGAAATTTAAAATAAAAACAAAATTATTTATTCAACAAGGGAATTTGGAAATGCAGTACAAAATAAAAAAATAAAAAAATAATTGGATTAGGCCGAAAAAAATTACGAATCAAAAGGGAACCTGCGTTCCCCAAGTAACAGATCACTTGTAATTTATATACACTTGATTAGTCCACTGTCGCACATAAAGCGGATGATGAGATCAGCAGTAGTCGCGTCATCGGCTAGTATGCGTTCGTGTGTTTCCTGCAGGCCGAGGCTCCATCTTAGGCCAGAGAGATCAGTGCACACTGTGAGGATGTGGGCCATGGTGAAGTCGGCACCACAAGAACACACTGGGGGGTCTTCCCTCTTTAGGAGATAAGAGTGCTTAGATCGTAAATGACTATCCTTAGCCTACACAATACTATGGCCTCTCTCTCCGTGAAGGTCGGAAAGAGTACTGCTACACGGTAGTTGCCTTCTTAATTGATCTCAGCTTGTTGGGAGTTCGGACAGCTAGCCACTCCGATTCCCAGGATGCCAAGAAGGTTCGACGTAGCTTAGAACAAATATCTTTAGCAGGTACAGTGACAGGTCTTGGAGGTAAAAGTACTGCTTCTTTGCAGCTTCATCTGCAAGTTCGTTTCCCGCAATCCCAACGTGGATTGGAAGCCACATGAAAGTGATTCTGGTGCCAGCAATACTTAACCTGGCTAGAAGGTCATGAATCTGCTGTACCAGTGGGTTTTGCGAGAAACAGGTTAACGAATCGGTACACATAAGAAAGTGGTATCTTTTGTCACTTAGTGCAAACTGCAGAGCTTCTAAAATGGCGTAAAGCTTTGCAGTATACACGCTACATACTCTAGGAAGCGAGATCTTCGTGCTCATATCATCGGTGATGAAGGAGCAACCAACATTATCTCCGATTTTAGAACCATCCGTGAAGATATGTCTCTCGGGCGGATATTGGTAAACGAAGTTCTGGAAATACCTCCGATAAACGGAGGAATCCATACTCACCTTGGGTCCACGGAGTAGATCTACATCCATTTTGTCTTATTGTTCTCAGTTCGAGTATGGTGGACATCCTGCCTAATTTCCTAACTCTACTGCATTGCTAGCACTTACTAGATAGAGAAATAATTGAGATTGGTTTTGGTTTCTCATGGGCAATAAAGCAAGGAAGTAATATTTTGTTGTGCCACTAAGTGTGTTTTGCGTATTTTGGAAGGAATGTGACTTAACATTTTAACTACACTGTGGGGTCATTTATGATACCGCTGAACTAACTTGCTCTTATAAAAGGTACTAGTTTCGAATACTATTATTGGTAGTCGCTGTACCTTTCTGCCTTTGTGTTGTTTAACTGTTGCCAGCATAGCAAGATTCTGCTCAGTTTAGTTCTTTTGTAACAGTTTGACAATCTTTAGTGGTGCCACATTCGACCCCACTATGCAGTTTATGTCATGCGTGTTCGTTCATTGTAATAACTTTTGTGAGTGACTGAAGGAGTCTGTGAGTAGGTTATGTGATGGTGTCTGTCAAAGAAGCTCGTCTTTCAGTTCTGGACCCAAATTTTTCGGAAATTATTGAAAATTAATTTAAAATTGTCCTCGACAAGGATGCTGATAATAGTGAGCAAAGAGGTTACAATTATGACGATGCAGATTTTAATTCTAAACATGATTCTGCGTCTGAGGAAGAGTTCAACTCAAATGAGGAGAGTAACCAAATTCACAAGAAACTTTGCAGTCACTGTGGTGAGTCATCAGCTGTATATAGCAGAAACAGGTATAAATGGTGATTTGCCAAGAATGTAGAATGGAAATTCTTTTGTGCTAATTGATTTCCAGGTAAAATAGGCTGCCAGAAATTTAGAAGGAACTCAGTAATGTTAAGGAATATTTACAGTGTGAATTAAGACTCAAAATCTAGTGAAGCTCACTTTGGAGAGCATGACTTCGAAAACATATCAGGCAATAGTTGATGGAATACAAGAATTGTTTAGTGCCTTTCAAAGATCCAGGAGTCCTAGCAATGTATCCACTGTTTCTGAAAACTCTACATGATCCAGCTCTAGCTTGAAACTCCTGCCTTTTGAATTGCCTATCTTCAATGGATATTTGACAAAATACTTGAGTTTTAGGAATACCTGTGAAAGCTTGTGTGCAGTTATTAACAATAATCACATTGACAATGGACAAAGATTACATTATTTACTGTCTTGTCTTCCAAGCATACCTAGGGATTTGTTAGATAACCTAGCCATATGTGATTAAAACTTCACCGTTGCTTCACAATAATACATGATTATTTCACAACATGTAAAGCATTTCCTTAATCTCCATAACTGAACTAGGGATCCTGTTGCGAATATCGTAAATTGGTACATCAAATAAAATCTAACCTTAGAGCTACTGACAATTTGGAAAGTGAAAATGCACTTCATGACATTTTGTTAAAGGGATTGATTCTAAATAAGATGAAGTCCACACAAAGCAGTGAATGGGAAAGCAAATTTGCCCCCACTCATATCCCAACACTGAATAATTTGATTGAAATTATTTGTGACCAGCATTTTTTGGTTAAACGTTTGAGAATGCGATTTTTTAGAATGATGATAATAACAACGCTATTTGTCATAAAGGAAGTCACAATACAGTAGATGTACTGAGAGTCAGATTTATAGGCCTATTGCATCGCTTACAACCATTCTTTTATAATTCACAAATGCACATTATAATGCATTCAGTGGTTTTCTAATAAAGTTTGCTGGCACCAATCAGTCATTTAAATAGGTGCAGGCAAGTTGAAAAGACACAAATACTACAAAGGGCACTAAATCTAGTTGAACTAAAAAAAGGGATTTTCAAGTTTTTTAAATAGCATTGCCATCACTAAACATTCATTAAGCTACTTTAATAGTTTAGTAATTTTAATTCCTTACACTATGAATTCTGATGGTTCAATAAAGTATTTTGATGGAGTATTTTTCAAGTTACTTACCTGAACTTCGTGGATCGAAGAAGGGTCCCTCTTCAGGGTTCATATCTAATAGCTTTTGTATTCTCTTAACAGCAGAAGGGATGACATACACGAAGAGTGTGGCAGGTTTTGAATAGAAGGCAAGCACTTTTTCAATTTCAAAAATATCAATAGTTAGTGTAATTTTCTGCTCAGCTGCAACATATATACAAGATTTAATAGAAAGCGAACAACTAGAAAAGGAGTGAAATATAAAAAAAAAAAAAAGAAGTACCAAAAAATCTCTATTTAAAGCACTTCAATTGAATGATTTTTCACATTTACAGTACAGATTCTGAAGTCTCAGGAGTACGAACAGAGAATCATTTAACCCTCTTGGCGCCAGGAGCCGAACTGGTTGGCCGCTCACCATCAGCTGGAAGAGGCCAGAGCTCCACCAGGCTGTTTTTAGTGGAAATGCATGTATTTTAAAATTTGCGTATATCTACCGGTGTATGGCAAATACCGGCAAGAAATTTTCTACATATCGACTACATAGAATAAACAACTGATTTAGAGAGATATAAAGAATCAAAAACATTTTATTGTTGATTTATAGTTGATAAAGTGATAAAGATGTTGATTCCCATAGGGAACCTGAAAAAATTTGTTCTGAATGAGTAAATTTATTATACCACTATAGTTGGTGCTTTATTGGACATTATAAATTTACCAGCTAACTCATTCCTGGTTTCCAGCATTCCGCCCTAGTGTGCTAAGTTGCGCTCATCAGTGGTAAATAGCACACCTAACAAGACACATGGCTAGTGCGCACCGTGGAGGCCACTGCATAGGCTACTTGGAACCACTGGCAGTACCAATGCACTATGAGAACCTTTGTCTCATTTTCAAAAATGCCTGCCTGGCCATCAGATGATAAAGAAGTTGATTCCCTTAGGGAACCTGAAATATTTGCTCCCAATGAGCCAGGAATGAGTTAGCTGGTAAATTTATAATGTCCAATAATGCACCAACTATATTGGTATAATAAATTTACTCATTCGGAACAAATATTCCAGGTTCCCTATGGGAATCAACATCTTTATCATCTGATAGCTAGACAAGCATTAATTTTTGAAAATGAGACAAACTCTCTCCTAGTGCATTGGCACTACCGGTGGCTCAGAGTAGCCTACACAGTGGCCTCCACGGTATGCACCAGCTATGTGTCTTGGTAGCTGTGCTATTTACCAACTCATGAACCCAATTTAGCACACTAGGGCGAAACACTGGCAACCAGGAATGAGTTAGCTGGTAAATTTATAATGTCCAATAACTCACCAACTATACTGGTATAATGATTTATAGTTGTCGATAACGTTTATTTTTAGGAAGAGAAAAACATTTTTGCATTTTTTCTCTCAATATCTACTTTGAAAAAAATTCACGATACAAAAGAATATATGTAACGATGTATAATGTAATTAATGAACGTAAGTTTTCGTGGCTCATTATATTAACATAAAGAAATAAATGAACTGCATTAAAGCCACTATATATATATATTTATTAATAATAAAGCCAAGCTTTCAGCCAAATTGCATTGGCCTTCATCAGGGCATGTGAAGCTTTGCCTCCGACAGTGAGCAAAGAAATTATCTGAAGGAACATGGAAGTCATGCCCGTACTATCCACGGCCTACCCCACTAACTGGACTCAAAGATCGTGGCGCTGTGCTGTGGTGGTGCTGCTAATATTTTTATGGAACACTTTGAGTCTACTGCATTAACAACAGTGCCATTGAAACCTAAGTGCTTCTATCGTTACGTGGATGACACATTTTCGGTCTGGCCACATGGAAGGGAAACTTTAAATGAATTTTTAGAGCACCTAAATTCCATTAACAGTAAGATCAAGTTCACAATGGAAGTAGAAAATGAAGGCAAATTACCTTTTCTTGATGTGTTAGTATACAAGAAGAACGACAGTACACTAGGCCATGCAATGTACAAGAAACCTACACATTCTGAAAGATACCTTCATAAGTCTTCACATCACCACCCCTCCCACAAAGCAGCTCTCCTTCGAACGTTATATACTAGGGTGAATAATGTTGCAGACGATGATAACCGCTCGAGTGCAATGAGAGAACTGACAACATCCATGAAGAAAAACGGCTATACATCTGGAGACATAACACGAGCTGTGAAGATCAAGGAGCCTAACTTGAATAACACCAACCAGGACTACAGCAAAAAGAAAAAAGTATTCCTTCCTTACGTGGCAGGTATAACTGACAGAATAGGGCGCATTCTTAAGAAGTACAATATAATTCCAGTTTTCACCGCAGGCCGGAAGCTCAAATCCCTGTTTTGACCAGTCAAAGAGAAGCCACGTCTTGAAACACCGGGCGTATATGAAATTCCATGTGGTTGTGGTTGTTCATATGTTGGCATGACAAAAAGGCTTGTTAGCACCAGAGTGAAAGAGCACATCAGATCGGTAAAGAATGTCGCTCTTTCATCCTCCACGGAGAACGCTATAAACCAGTCTGCCATAGCAGAACATTTCTACAGTACAGACCATGAAATCCTCTTTGACCAGGCGAAGGTCATCGCACCTGTAAAAGACTTCTATGCTCGTCTTGTGAGGGAAGCCATAGAGATAGAGCTGCGCCCAAATAACATCAACAGGGAAGACGGCTTCAAGTTATCAAATACATGGAGACCTGTATTGCAGGAATACATGTATAACATCACCATGGCACAGCGGGACGCACTCAAACTGTCGACAGAGGGCGGTGCATCAGTAACTTCCCTCCCAACTACCACAGCACAGCGCCACGATCCTTGAGTCCAGTTAGTGGGGTAGGCCGTGGATAGTACGGGCATGACTTCCATGTTCCTTCAAATAATTTCTTTGCTCACTGTCAGAGGCAAAACTTCACATGCCCTGATGAAGGCCAATGCAATTTGGCTGAAAGCTTGGCTTTATTATTAATAAATATATATATATAGTGGCTTTAATCCAGTTCATTTATTTCTTTATGTTATCTATAATGTATTTCTAAATACAATTATATAGAATAATTAATCTGAACGAGAAAAAAAAAATTCAAACATATTCCACTAGTAAAAACACGACAATTTTACTCACCGATAAAATTCGCGTATATGTATTGATGTATGGCAAATACTGACAAGAAACTTTCTACGTGCGGACAACATAGTATAAAAAATTATTCTGAATTATTAAAAAAAAAAGTTGATATAGTGTTTGTTTTCCACAAAATCCTTTTCTCATTTTCGGTTCTAGTACCTATTTGAGAAAGAATTTTACAGTACAATAGAACACACGTCATTAAAAAATTTATGGCATTAAAGCCCTTATTTGCTTTGGTCTACCAAGCGACCGCTGCTCAGTTCGAAGACCTGGAGATTATAAGGTGAGGCATGGTCAGTGAGACGAAACCACTCGGTCATTATCCTTGGTTTTCTAGACCACGGTCCCCCTCTCACCCTCAGATATCTCCTCAGTTGAAATCCTTAGGGTCACTTAGGTTGAGTACGAGTGTGACTTTTGTTTCCACATATTAAAAATTTGTTTGCTTTTATCCTAACTATATGCAAAGTCACTATGGCTAAAAACTTCTCCAAGTGCATGTGATATTTGATGTTGTCTGTTACAAGAGGCAGGAATGACTGCCTGTATATGGCAACGTTGTGTTTTGTATCATCGCTCTCCCTCGGCGCGGCTAGGGGCCATCAACATTGTCATCGACCATAGTAGAATTCTGACATTATTCATTGAGAAAGACTTATTTCTGTTGTTACAGGGAATAAAACTGTGCTAAATACCATTCAAATAACAAACTATTATAAAAGTTATAGCTGAAAGTGTGCTTTTTTTTCGCTTACAATTGGCCTGACGGCGCACCGACATAGATAGGTCTTATGGTGACAATGGGATAGGAAAAGGGTAAGAGAAGTGGCCTTGATTAAGGTACAGCTCCAGCTGCCTGGTGTGAAAATGGGAAACCACAGAAAAGCATCTTCAGGGCTGCTGACAGAGGGGTTCAAAACAAAATGCAAGCTCACAGCTGTGCGCCCCTAACCACACGGCCAACTTGCTCGGTGGAAAAGTATTTTAATGAGGCCTTATCTAGAGACATAACTGCTATATTATGAACACTGCCAGGCTGCATAGCATCAAAATACGCTGGTGCTGTGAAGCAGACTGCGTTCACAAACTACCGTGTCTACCAATATGTGTTGGATTAATGAAAAAAATATTTTAAAAAAAAGTCAAATAGAGAATTTGCATTAAAATTGTGATTTAGTATGATTTAGCATTCTCGCAATTCAAACAACATACTTTTGGGATCAAATAGTTAATTATGAGCTTAAATTTAAAGAAAAGTCAAAGATCAACAATTTGCATTATCACACCTCTCAAATTTCAGGAATCTCTACTGTTGGGCATAAAGATAAAGACTGACTGAAATGTTACTTACGATCTCGTATTGTTGGAATACATATCCAAATGCCTACAGTAGACAGTATGACCTTCTCTTCAGGAATCACCTTATACGATCCAATACGAACGCTATTACAGGACACAAGGGTGAAGTATCCAGTCAAGGAACCATCAACTAAATCAAGCAAGTCGTCATCTCGATTCCTCCCTGTAACAAAGTAAACTTACAGTATACTAAATTTTCTACACAGAACCCCGTAACTTGTACAAGACAGGAATCTTAATTAATAAAATTAGCAAATATCCTCCAGACTAGAGGTGTTAAACACAGTGTTCTCCCTGAGACCTTTTTCATGGGCACATTGCCCTGCCATTTTTATAGAGCGCCCGGCTAACATATCCTAGATACCAGGTGTATGCATAAGTTTTTGCCAGTTTTTATGGTGAAGAAATCACGTAATTTTCAAGGAAAATTCATTGTTTGTTATTCAAAATATTGGTCTCTGCTTCTACACACTTTGCCCATCTTTCAGGTAAGTTATGAATATCATGCCAGAAAAACTGCTTGTCTTTTGCGGCAAACCATACGTCGAGCTATTTTCCAACTTCCTCGACATTGCTGAGGTCCTGCTCTGCGAGTGCATGTCCCATTAATGCAAAGAGGTGATAGTCAGATGGCGCCAGGTCGGGGCAATACGGCGGATGTGGAAGGATGTCCCATCCAAGCGATTTCAAGGTGTCTTTCACTGGTTTCGCTGTGAGAGACGGTGCATTGTCCTGTAACAAAATCACTTTGCCATGTCTTCTGGTACATTCCGGTCGTCTTTCGATCGATATGTGATTTAAATAAATCATTTCTTGGCGATAGCGTTGTGTATTAACGGTTTCACAGCGCTTCAAGAGCTCATAATACACAATACCGCTCTGGTCTTTCACAATGATATCACCAAGTTTAAATTGTCGAAACCATGTATCATATGTTCTAATCGATGGAGCATGTTCACCATATGTTTCTACTAGCAAACGATGACTTTCTACATCCTTATTCTTTTGATTAAATGAAGAGCAATGTGTGCCACAAATGTTCTTTTTCAGGCACAAACGTCAACACGATCGCTGAATGACACATCACAGATGCTAGTGTTTGGCGGACTCAACTTGTGTGTGTTGGTAAGTTAATGTCAGACGAACAAACTGACGTATGTGTCAAATTCATATGCTGTGTACTGTTCGTTGGTGCCATCTGTTAGTGAATATATATGGAAAAGCAAGGATTCCACCTAATCAATACTTTTTTTTATTATTATTATAATACTTATAATTCTTACAGTACCGGTTTCAGCCTATTGGCCATCATCAGCTGACTAGTGTCGATACCTTGCATTAATTACATTACATTGTCTGAAGGGAGATGCCACCTTTGATTAGCATATCCGGATATGTCTAATGGGACATATAAGTTGTTGTGATTTTATCATTTAAATTACAGTACGCAAGTGTTGGAGTTTGAGTTGCAATTATAAAAACTTAACTTAAGAACTAATCAATTATACAAACACACAGAACACTTTAAAATATGCTAAAACATGTATGAAGCACTGATTAAGATATATGTTTTGTCTTGCGTATATCTCCTTCTTGTTTCTTGGTGGAGTCTTATAAGTTACATCAGTTGATGCTAGTGCTCGTGACCAATCATATAAATGAGTCTAAAACTTTATGAGTTTAAGCGTAGACATCTTGCGTTACTTCCCTCTTGTGATTTTTGTGCTATTAATCATAGATTTGCATCGGTTGATATTATACTTTTAAACAATAATAGGTATTTTTGTATTTTTATTGTATTCTGTTTGGTTCGTTAGCAGCTAGATGTGTTATGATAAAACATTTGTTGTTAGAAAGGTCCAATGTAGTTTCATAGTAGATAAAATCTTGTTCGTTGGGTGAAAGCATATGATGAGGGCGTAATCCTAATTTTGAGTATGATTAAAAATTCAGACTCTTAGAATTGCCAAAGCAAGGTCAGGCACACAATAACTTGTAGCCCCTTTACTATAGGTTGTCACAAAAGTATGCACGTCACTATAGGTTGCCTCAAAATTATGTATATCACAGAATTTTAAGCCGGCTGATGTAATCGGCTCTGGCAACTTCCGACTGGATTTTTAAAGGCCGACCTGATCGGCTTTGGCAATTTAAAGGCCGGGTGCTCGCACTACTGTCTGGCTCCAAGAGGGTTAAGATACAGCCCTAGAATTTGCCTGGTGTGTCTTCCTATTCTTCGGCGATATGAATGGCTTTATGCTGGGCCACTGTCACTGCGAACTGGATTGTCTGAGGGTCAATTATACATTACTATTGGATATGTTGACATTATGGTATTGATGAAGCCCTTTGTTTATGCCCACAGCAGTCCTCCATAGATCAACTTGTAACAATTTTCGAATGAGGTTTTTGAGTACAAGTGACTATTTTCATTTTGACCGTACTGAAATTCAATATAGTAAATTTTTACAATTAATTTATTGGGAACCACCTATTCAATACTTTTAAGTCTTTATGATACTATGATACAATCATTATATTAAGGTAGATTGTATTATAGTCGTAAAGACTTCAAAGTACTGAATAGGTGGTTCTCAATAAATTAATTGTAAAAATTTTAATATAAGATTTTTGACTCGGGGCATGATTTTACTGGGTACCCATTCTCTGTTTGCTGTTTGTGGTCCCTGTTGATTGTTTCTTTTTCCACCAAATGTTTACTATTTGTATGGACAGACCCAAATCTTTTGCCACCTATGCCAGCAATTTGCCCTGCTGTAGGGTGTTTATCACGGCATTTCTTTAGGTCTGCTGAATATACCTTTGTCTTTGGCATGTTGGTAGCTGTCTGAATGAAAAAAATAAAACAAAACAAAACAAAAGACAATCAAAACCAACTGTACGGTGTGACAAAGGGTTCAAAATATTTATTATTACTGTAGCTTCCAGGTGAACCTTCAAAATGAATTATGAGAGTTCTATGAAGGCAAAACATTTCACCAGATTCTGAAGATATGGTAGGCAAAAAGCAATACAAGACTTCCACTACAAGATAATTCTTTTACCCTAGATATAAATATAAACTTTTAAAATAGTATGTTCGCATAGTGTATGCCTCTTCTAACAATTTATTCAGTTATACAGTGTAACACTCCAGTAGTATTACGAAGCAGGTTTTTTAAATAATTACTGTTTTTTAAACATGGGCACTGCAGCTCTTCAGTCGTTGTTCAGAGCATTGGCACATACATCTGTAGGCTAGGCACAAATGCCATTATGGAAGCACTCGCCTGTATTTACGTTTGTTTTTGTGTATTGAAAATGCCTCTGACAACGGTCTCGCTGAGTGTAAAGTACGTTCTGGGATTCGTTTTCTAAATGTAAAAGACGTGGAAAGTTGTTGAAGTTAATCGGCAGATTAGTGAAGTGTATGGAGCGAAGGAATGGTAAGAAAATGGGTTAGAGCATTTAAAGAAGGCCGTACTAATGTCCAAGACGAGAAGCCTTGTGGCTGACAGTCTGTCATTACTAAAGACTTGGTGCAAAAGGCTGATGCAAAGGTTCGAGAAAACAGATACCTTACGATTTTGTCATTAAGTTATGAGCTGCCTGAAATTTTAAGGAGTGTTCCTTATGAAATTGTAAGGATGCTTAGATTATTGGAAATTGTGTTCATGTTAGATAGCGAGGATGCTGACAGAGGTGCACAAAAACAAGCGTGCAGGCAGTGCTTTGACTTTCCTTGAGCAATGCAGTAAGGAAGGTGATGTGTTCCTAAGCCAAAGCGTCATCAGTGACATAACATGGGAGGCTTATGTTTTGCAAGAATCAAAACAACAAACCGTGAAATGGAGACACTTAACATCACCTAAGAAAGTAAAGCGCAAGCAAACAATTTAAGCTTGCAAACTCATGTACACTGTGTTTCAGGAAAGGTAGTGTGTGTTGCTTGTGATTTTTTTTGCCCTGGAGTGACACAATAAATACCGAGACTTATTGTCAGACCTTATCCAAAACGAACGACATGGCATGTTGACGAGGGGGATTCTTTTGCTTCATGACAATGCACAACCACACATGGCTATTCACACCCGAGACCCCATCGCTTCATTTGGTTGGGAACAACTTGATCATCCTCCTTATTACCTTGACCTAGTGCCTAGTGACTACCACTTGTTCCTGCACTTGAAAAAGCATTTAGGAGGTCAGTGCCACGACGATGATATAAAACTGACCGTGTTGCAGTGACTGGCCCATCAGGCGGCAGATTTCTACAAGGATGGAATTCAGAAGCTGGTTTCATACCAAGAGCCTTAATGTGCTTGGAACTTACGTTGAGAAGTAGTTTAAGGTACAGGCCAACATGTAAAAAAGAATTTTTTAGAAAACTGCATTACTTTTTTCTGTATCAAAACAATACTTACTCAAAAAACATGCCCCATATATCAATTTCAATAACATATATAGGTCTATATCCTACATTAGTATTTTCTTGCTTGGCCGACTGTGGTCCCTAGATCAAGTTACAGTACATGGTCTGCACGCTTATTTGAGTCTGATATCCCTGCTCCAGACATAAGTCAGTAACACAGTTTTGATTATAAGCTGATGTATTACTGAAGAACAAGATATTTACAATTTTTTATTAATTTTATAGCCCAATTTTTGGAGAAATTGCAACATATCCACAATCTAGAACCTTGTACTAGATTAGAACCACGTTTTTGCAAGAAAAATCAGGTTATCCAATTTCCATCTCAAAAAAATACTGGATATCACTTCAAAAATAAAAAAAATTGGGATGTACTAGGAGTAAGTGATATTCGGGTAAGGGGAGGTAACGAGGAAGAGACAGGAGATTATACAGTTTACTTGACGGGTTTTAGAAAGGGAAGGGCAGAGTATGGGGTAGGGCTATTTATCAGGAATACCATTCCACGCAACATCGTTTCTGTTAGGCACGTAAATGAGCGAATGATGTGAATAGATTTGGCAGTTGGAGGAATTAGGACGAGAACTGTCTCAATGTATTCACCATGTGAGGGTGCAGAGGAGGATGAAGTTGACAAGTTTTATGAAGCATTGAGTGACATCGTGGTCAGGGTTAACAGCAAGGATAGAATAGTGCTAATGGGACATTTCAATGCGAGAGTTGGAAATAGAACTGAAGGATATGAAAGGGTGATTGGTAAATGTGGGGAAGATATAGAAGCTAAACGGAATGGGAAGCATTTGCTGGACTTTTGTGCTAGTATGGGTTTAGCAGTTACAAATACATTCTTCAAGCATAAGGCTATTCACCGCTACACATGGGAGGCTAGGGGTACCAGATCCATAATAGACTATCTTAACTGACTTTGAATTCAGGAAATCTGTTAGGAATGTACAAGTTTTCTGGGGATTCTTCAGTGATACAGACCACTATCTGTAGTGAACTAAGTATCTCTAGGCCTAGGGTAAAGAAAGTGAAATCTGTCTGCAAACGAATAAGGGTAGAAAATCTCCAGGACGAGGAAATTAGAAGTATATGGATATGATTAGTGAGAAGTTTCGAACAGTAGACAGTAAGCAGGTTCAGGATATAGAAAGAGAAAAGGTGGCATACACGGATGCTGTAGTAGAAACAGCAAGGGAATGCCTAGGAACAACTGTGTGTAGTATAAAGATGGGAAAAGGCGAACATCTTGGTGGAAGCAAGTGAAAGCAGCTTGTAAACGTAAAAAGAAGGCTTATCAGAAATGGCTCCAAACAAGGGCCGAGGCAGACAGGGATTTGTACGTAGATGAAAGAAACAGAGCGAAACAAATAGTTGTTGAATCCAAAAAGGAGTCGTGGGAAGATATTGGTAATAACCTGGAAAGGCTAGGTCAAGCAGCAGGGAAACCTTTCTGGACAGTAATAAAGAATCTTAGGAAGGGAGGGAAAAAGGAAATTAACAGTGTTTTGAGTAGTTCAGATGAACTCATAACTGATCCCAGGGAATCACTGGAGAGGTGGAGAGAATATTTTGAACATCTTCTCAACGTAAAAGGGAATCTTCCTGGTGGTGTCGCGAACAGCCAAGCTCATGGGGAGGAGGAAAATGATGTTGGTGAAATTACACTTGAGGAACTGGAAAGGATGGTAAATAAACTTCATTGTCATAAAGCAGCAGGAATATATGAAATTAGACCTAAAAAGGTGAAGTACAGTGGGAAGGCAGGGACGAAATGGCTTCATACACTAGTAAGATTAGCATGGAGTGTTGGTAAGATACCTTCTGATTGGACAAAAGCATTAATTGCACCTATCTATAAGCAAGGGAACAGGAAGGATTGCAACAACTATCGAGGTATCTCACCAGGCAAAGTATTCACTGGCTTCTCAGAAGAGAGGGTGCGATCAGTGGTTGAGAGGAAGTTGGATGAAAATCAGTGTGGTTTCAGACCACAGAGATGCTGTCAGGATCAGATTATCAGTATGCGCCAAGTAAGTGAAAAATGCTACGAGAGGAATAGGCAGTTATGTTTATGTTTCGTAGATCTAGAAAAACCATATGACAGGGTACCGAGAGAAAAGATGTTCGCCATACTAGAAGACTATCGAATTAAAGGTAGATTATTAAAATCAATCAAAGGCATTTATGCTGACAATTGGGCTTCAGTGAGAATTGATGGTAGAATGAGTTCTTGGTTCAGGGTACTTACAGGGGTTAGACATCTTGTAAACGTAAAAAGAAGGCTTATCAGAAATGGCTCCAAACAAGGGCCGAGGCAGACAGGGATTTGTATGTAGATGAAAGAAACAGAGCAAAACAAATAGTTGTTGAATCCAAAAAGAAGTTGTGGAGAGATATTGGTAATAACCTGGAAAGATCTTTCACCTTTGTTGTTCGTAGTTAACATGGATCATCTGCTGAAGGGTATAAAGTGGCAGGAAGGGATTCAGTTAGGTGGAAATATAGTAAGTAGTCTGGCCTATGCTTGACGACTTGGTCTTAATGGCAGATTGTGCCAAAAGCCTGCAGTCTAATATCTTGGAACTTGAAAATAGGTGCAATGAGTATGGTATGAAAATTAGCCTTTCAAAGACTAAATTGATGTCAGTAGGTAAGAAATTCAATAGAATTAAATATCAGATTGGTGATACAAAGCTGGAACAGGTCGATAATTTCAAGTATTTAGGTTGTGTGTTCTCCCAGGATGGTAATATAGTAAGGTGAGATTGAGTCAAGGTGTAGTAAAGCTATTGCAGTGAGCTCAGAGTTGCGACCAACAGTATTCTGTAAGAAGGAAGTCAGCTCCCAGACGAAGCTATCTTTACATCAGTCTGTTTTTAGACCAATTTTACTTTACAGGAGTGAAAGTTGGGTGGACTCATGATATCTTATTCATAAGTTACAAGTAACAGACATGAAAGTAGCGAGAATGATTGCTGGTACAAGCAGGTGGGAACAATGGCAGGAGGGTACTCAGAATGACGAGACAAAGGCTAATTTAGGAATGAACTCGAAGGATGAAGCTGTATGCATAAACCGTCTTCAGTGGAGGGGTCATGTGAGGCGAATGGGGGAGGATAGGTTACCTAGGAGAATAATGGACTCTGTTATGGAGGGTAAGAGAAGTAGAGGTAGACCAAGACGACGATGGTTATTATTATTTTTTTGCTAGTTGCTTTACGTCGCACCGACACAGATAGGTCTTATGGCGACGATGGAACAGGAAAGGGCTAGGAGTGGGAAGAAAGCGGCCGTGCGCTTAATAAAGGTACCCCCAGCATTTGCCTGGTGTGAAAATGGGAAACCACGGAAAACCATTTTCAGGGCTTCCGACAGTGGGGTTCGAACCTACTATCTCCCAAATACTGGATACTGGCCGCACTTAAGCGACTGCAGCTATCGAGCTCGGTCGTGACGATGGTTAGACTCAGTTTCTAACAATTTACAGATAAGAAGTATAGAACTAAATGAGGCCACAGCACTAGTTGCAAACAGAGGATTGTGGTGACGTTTAGTAAATTCACAGAGGCTTGCAGACTGAATGCTGAAAGGCATTTAGTCTATAATGATAATGTATGTATGTATGTATGTATGTATGTATGTATGTATGTATATATTATTGATCTTATGATTCGGTTTGAATCGCATGCTAACCAACCCAGTGAAGTACAGTACATGAGGAAAAGAGCTTCCTTATGGGGGAATTGTTTATTCTATGAATAAATGTATATATGCAAGAGAACAAAAACTTTTCTTTTATCTCTTCCTTCCCTGAAATTTATCCAGCTTTCTCTTTATGATGCACTTCCAACATCATGAATGGCACTGCTCAATTAATGTGGATTTCCAATCGAGTGATGAAGCTGGGAAGTATCATCAACATCATCTGGGTCTGAGAAGAAATGAATGTGAATGAGCTGGGATTATTGAGAAGAGAGTCTGTTTATGAATATGGCAGTGTGTTAAGATGTAGTGTGTGGCACCCTCCTTTTGTATTCTCAGTTTTTTCGTCATCTTTCCTGCAAATTCCTCTGTACATCCCAGTCAGCAAACATGGAAAGGTCAAGCGGGCCACATAACATTATGATTCAGACGGTTCAACTTCGCTAGCAACTCACATAATAGCCTCTGACTTAACACAATAATTAAGAGTCAATAGTGTAAAGATATATTTGAACTGCATCAAGGGGCAACAAGGAAGATACAACAAGCAGACCTCCAACACAAAAACTTTTATAATGACCATCACCTTGTATTTTAATTTCATCATGATTTTTAATGAAAAACATTTTTAACAAACACTGTATACAATCATGTGTCCAATGTTTTTAGATTATTATGTATTTTACCAAGGATGACCCTATGTTTGGGTTGAAACATGTGTAATTGAAAGCTCACCTTAACTAGATGTATATTATGTATTGAGTGGGAGGATAATTAACCACAATTTGACAATTCGTAAAGAATTCTCTTTAAACACTGGTCAACAACAAGGGTATTCTCTACATTTCTCAGACTTTATTTCTTTATATTGATAATTATTGCTTGTCAGTTTCTTCCTGGAACAGGCTGGAATAGCACTTTGGTCCTGTAGGCTTAAAACCTGGTCTGTTTACTTTGTATTCCCATAACTTAAATATAGCTGATCATTTTTCATGATTGAGAAAGCAGTGACAAGACAGCATAGATATTTTTCCCACACACTGAATGACATTTATAAACACAACACTGTTGAGATATTTTGTTTAGATTTTAAAATCCACTACTGAACTACTTCACTTTAAAATCATTATAAAATAATATACAAACTGCGCACATGTGTAGAGTGTTTTCACTTCTGTTACTCTGCTAACGCTGCAGCAAGCTGATTAGTTATAGGCACAGAGAGATGTTAACTTTAGTGACGCCACAAAGAATTACGTTCCGATTTCAAATGCCGGTTGCCTATCGCAGAAGCAAGGGGGGGGGGGGGGAAAGTGTGCCATAAAATTAATTCATCCATTTAAGAGTAATTCAACTTTTTACCCAACTGCTCCTCATTTTTTTATACTCAGATTACTTTCCAAAGTAAAGATCAACTTACTGAATCAAGTGCTTTAGCAAGGTAAGGGAAGTGATGCGCTTCTGTTGTATATAGTGGCAAGCAACATATCATGGTTCCACCACTTTATACTGTCCAGAAATACAGCAATCATGCAATAGGATCATCCTAAAGTAATTCAAATCACTGGCTTCTGACAGTAAGGTTATGCTGCCTGCATTTACTCATAAAAGGCTTTTGATGACAGACTTTTAAGAGCCAACCACTGAAGCAACATAACACCAATGAGAATACTCAATGTGGAATACTTCTGCATGGCTCAATTCTGTTGCATGACAAGGCTTGTTCACAGGTTGCACCAATGACAGGATGCACTAGCAGGAAAAGGGTGGGAGTTTCTGAACCACACAGCTAATACCCCTGATCTGTCAACACAGTACCCAGCACAATGTGGAATTCCGAACTCTCAGATATATATTGCCATTCATGCTTTCATGGCCCGTACTTATAGACATGATACTGTATTCGAAACAGACTTTCAACGTATTAGGTCGTGTTACGTACATGTAGTACGTGTTGACGAGATGTTAAGTACAGAACAAAAATGGCCAGCCGGACACCAGTGGGTTCCGAACCCACAACCTCCTGATTTCGCGTCGGTTGCTCTACCAATTGAGCTATGGTGGCCTAGGCCAATCTTTGTTCTGTTTGAAAGGATCTGAGCTACAGGTCTGGCACTGCTGCTAGCACACTGTAGAGTGTGTTTACATCGCCCGTTGTGGGGCATGTCAATGAATATTGAATTTTCACGACCGCATTGTAATCGAAACAGACTTTCAACGTATTAGGTCGTGTTATGTACATGTAGTACGTGTTGAAGAGATGTTAAGTACAGAACAAAAATGGCCAGCCGGACACCAGTGGTATCCGAACCCACAACCTCCCGCTTTCGCGTCGGTTGCTCTACCAATTGAGCTATGGTGGCCTAGGCCATCTTTGTTCTGTTTGAAAGGATCTGAGCTACAGGTCTGGCACTGCTGCTAGCACACTGTAGAGTGCGTTTAAGTCGCCCGTTGTGGGGCATGTCAATGAATATTGAATTTTCACGACCACATTGTAATCGAAACAGACTTTCAACGTATTAGGTCGTGTTACGTACATGTAGTACGTGTTGAAGAGATGTTAAGTACAGAACAAAAATGGTCAGCCGGACACCAGTGGGATCCGAACCCAAAACCTCCCGAATTTGCGTCGGTTGCTCTACCAATTGAGCTATGGTGGCCTAGGCCATCTTTGTTCTGTTTGAAAGGATCTGAATTACAGGTCTGGCACTGCTGCTAGCACACTGTAGAGAGCGTTTAAGTCGCCCGTTGTGGGGCATGTCAATGAACACTGAATTTTCACGACAGCATTGTAATCGAAACAGACTTTCAACGTATTAGGTCGTGTTGAAGAGATGTTCTGTTCTGAGATGTTTTGTTCTGTACTTAACATCTCTTCAACACGTACTACATGTACATAACACAACCTAATACGTTGAAAGTCTGTTTCGATTACAATGCTGTCGTGAAAATTCAGTGTTCATTGACATGCCCCACAACGGGCGACTTAAACGCTCTCTACAGTGTGCTAGCAGCAGTGCCAGACCTGTAATTCAGATCCTTTCAAACAGAACAAAGATGGCCTAGGCCACCATAGCTCAATTGGTAGAGCAACCGACGCAAAATCGGGAGGTTGTGGGTTCAGATCCCACTCGTGTCCGACTGGCCATTTTTGTTCTGTACTTAACATCTCTTCAACACGTACTACATGTACGTAACACGACCTAATACGTTGAAAGTCTGTTTCGATTACAATGCGGTCGTGAAAATTCAATATTCATGATACTGTATACGCTTTTGGGCTGTCAACACAGTACCCAGCACAATGTGGAATTCAGAACTCTCAGATATAGGTTGCCATTGATGATTTCATGGCTCATACTAATAGACATGATACTGAATAGGCTTTTGGCTTATGCCATGTGAAAAAAATAAGGTGAAATTCTTTACTTTTTGCAGAGAACTGCTCTGTATCATCAGAAGAAAATCTCGACTGTCCACGAGAAAGGCGTCTTAAACAATAAGCGAAACAATGCAAAACATAAAGAATTTCACCTTATTTTCTTCACATGGCATAAGCCCAAAAGCCTGTACAGTATCATGTCTCTGAGATATACTTTTATGGCTGCAGGTATTTTTTTGACAACAGCAAATGTGTGTATCTTTTGGAACAATGATGTGAACATTTGCGTGAGACGGGGAGTCACACATATTAGACTACAATGCAACTCCTTAACAAACCTTGTATGGGAGATGGTGTGCTCTAAGTGGTGAATGTAAATTTAAAGATTGGATGGATGGCCATGAACATTCATATAGTGAACTATTCAAGGTGGAAATCTCAGTAAATAACTCAAGAACTTTCATTAGCTGTAATTATCCATCCTCAGACCTGTAGAGTCTTTAACTGTATGCCTAGCAGTAAAAGTACTCACATTGAGTTGTATCATTCTAGTTTAAAATTTTAATTTTCATATGAAATGGTTAAAAGAGACAATTGGATTTCCAACAATTGACTTACAAAGGTCAATCAGGGATGAGTTTACTGACCGTCCGTAACTTAACACGTTGAGTGCCGAGCCGATTGTAGCACACTATTCCACTGGTGCCAGGCATGTTTTTGAATTGCATTCCGCTGGTGCCAAAGCAATTTTACGTGTTGTAGTCTGTTTATATAATCTTGGGATGTATTTATATGATGTACTAAGTAAATTTTATCTCACCATACCATGGTCATGTGTAACGCCATATGGTGTCACATCAATTTTTAGGAAATATAAAATATAGCGTGACGCCATATGGTGTCACATAATTTTTTTACATGGAATGTGCAATACGAATTTCAAAAACGGTATATTTATTTGCTAATTCAAATTAACGCAATATTTATGAAAACCTAGTAGAATGCAAAACAAGTACTTATATTACATTACATATTGTTGATAACAGTTTTCTGATAACTCTAAACATTGAAAATATGCGTCTCGGCACGCCCGAGTTCTTGTTACTCGTAATTTTTCAAACCTTATTGGCATCGTTGTTCAAACATCGCCCTTTGTACACTTGTTTCATGTGCCATTTTCATATTTACGTTTTGCACATCTGATCGGGAAGTTAAGGGGAACGCGCGAACTATACGATACCTGACTGCTGGCGCAGCTCGACGCAGCCCGGTTGGTTCACGTCCGCTGCTTCACTCCTCCCTACCTCTCCGCCACACCCCGATACTCACACGGCACTTCTAATTTTATGACTATTTATTTGTTCAATTTTGGCGTTTAAACTTGCACTGGGTACATGCAGTTTTCACCTTAGCATTCTACGGTCTCCCATGAATATTCCTACCAAATTTCAACCGAATCCGAGTGTAACACATGTATGTGTTCCCTCGTAAGATAATTACCAATATCTTCCATTTTTTATATTTTTGCACACCTATATAAACTGAGTGATAATACGTACGTAAACGAGGAATAAACAATGCCTGGCGCGCTTTCACCTGTGACAACGACCACAGGCCACTCAATGGCTTCGGAAGAATACTGTGGCGCCGCATGGTGGCATACAGTAAAAATACATAGCTGGAATAGACCCTGAAGTTCGCCCTTCACGTAGTACCAATTTTACGCGCATAGATGTCACAGCTGATCATCTACTGCGCATCGCCTGAAACTCAACTGTGCCGCCATATGGTGTCACACCAACTCTGATTTCAAGAACAGTGTGCCGCCATATGGCGTCACGCCATCTCAAATTTGAAGACCACCGTGACACCATATGGCGGCACGTGGCACCCAACGTGTTAACAGAGCAGTTTGGGTAGTAAATGAATTACCCTTAAATGACAGAGGAATTTATTTTATGGTAAATGCGTTTCATTTTCCTTCCCTCCTTTGCTTCTGTGACAAGTGACCAGCATTTGAAGTCAGAGCACAGTTATGCGTGAAATCACTAGAGGTAACATCTGTCTGTGCCTATAACTAACAGGCACACTGCAGTGTTAGTGAAGTAACAGAAGTGAAAACACGCTATACATGTGCACAGTTTGTATATTACAGTATTTTATTATTATTTCAAAGTGAAGTAGTTCTGTGGTGGATTTTAATATTTTAAAAAAATACTTCAACAGTATTGTGTTTATAAATGTAATTCAATGTGTGGGTAAAGTACCTCTATAATGTTTTTCCACCAGTTTCCCAATCGTAAAAAATCATCAACTAGATTCAAGTTATGGGAACAGTAAGGAGACCATTTTTTAAACCTACAAAATACAGTGTGTTTCGTTCTAAGCATTTCAATATGAATAATGATTATGAAGAATCTTCTCCCTTGAAATGAAAGTTGATACCAACTCAGAAATTTCAGCGATTTTGAAAACGTTGCCTATCCAAAGTTGTACTTAAAGGGAGAAACCAAAGAAATAAAGCCAAATTACCCATTAGTCCCCTGTTATCACATAAAGAAAATGTTAGAGGAAGCTGTAGCCAGAATGAGCCCGGATTTTAATAAATGGAATATGAAGAAATTGACATATAACCAGTAGTGACAGTTCCAGACTTTGGAAATGATCGTAATGCTAAATGTGAACTTGGACTGGAAACACACTGTAAAGTTGACTATTGCGAAGAGTGACCTACCATCACCACATCTTTCAGAATATCTCAAGATACCACTTCTGATGAAGGGAGAAATGGAAATATAAAATAAAATGGCAAGGGAAATGTCTCTTTCCAGGTTTCTTTTGTGTTTTGCCAATGCTTTCAATTGGCTTTTCTTTCCTAAAACATATTATGCTCCATTAATTAATATTACAAATAGGCCTTGGGTTCACTGCTAATAATAATGTTATTGGCTTTACATCCCACTAATTACTGTTTTGGCTTTCAGTGATCACTGCTAACAGTGTCTATTGAATGCCAGAATGGTCACACATATGTTTAGGAATCAGAACTGCAGAATAATTTACATAATATTGGGGCTACAGCAGCCACATCAACACTACAGTATTTATGGGGGATCAGTTACAAGACTTTTTGAAATTTCAGTACAATGCTAAAAGTGTGCTTCAATAAAAAGCTACATCTTATTCAATAATTAAAGAATTTGTTGAACCAAATCACACTCAAGAATACTTAGAAGTGTATAAACATTTATGTTTACTTCTGTTTAAATCCTTTAAAAAAAATTGAAATTTGGAACCTACAGTATCTTAATGAAGTCCCTCACCTCTCCACTCTACCATAGAATGCAGTAGTTGCAAAACCAATACTGAATCGTTGGTGTGAGTCCAGCTGGTTAGTCAGTCCATTGACCTTCTGCCATACCATGCCCCCGCCCTGTCTAGGTCAGCGACATGCTATACTTACGTTTAGGTATTTTATTTTTAGTGCTTCCCTTATTATTGGTGTTGTTGCTATTATTATTATTATTATTATTATTATTATGATCGTCATATTAAAACTGTTCTATAAATTATGCAGGGGTTCTTAATGATCATTTACTGGGTGGCCTATTATAAAATAATTTTCCGTTATGTTATTTTCCGATTATGTCAACTCTTTTGCAACTGTAAAATTGTACATTTAGTTTATTATTCATTATTACATTTTTTTCAATATATAAATAATTTTTAATATGTTTATACAATTTGGGTTTGCTTGGTCTGTATGTGGTGTTGCAGTTTGTTACTTGACATTTGAGTTTATTCTAATTTTCATTATTGTTGTTATTATCATTATTATTATTATTATTATTATTATTATTATTATTATTATTATATATGAACATATGGAGTACTGGATGACTTGGAGATCTTTAAATAGGCTGCACTCCGGTGTTACTAGGTGCAAGACCAATCTGCAAAAGTGGGGATATTTGGTGGATTCTGTTTTGTGTGGCTGTGGTGAAGTGCAGACAACAGCCCATCTGCTAGAATATCATCCTTGTCCTGCCACATGTACTGAGAAAGAGCTGCTTGAGGTGACAAGAAATGTGCTCGACATTGCTAATTTCTGGTGCAGCACAACATGAACCTTTAGTGCACAGTTTATTTTCATTATTTTTTTTTTAATTGACATTATTTTGTACATCTTTATATATGTAGCTCTGCTTCTGACATGATATAAATCAATCAATCAATCAATAAACTAAATTTACGATGATATTAATAATAATCTTCTTTTTCTACTGCTTTCCCCACATCTGTGGGGTCACGAGTGTGAACTGTGTCGCACATGGATTTGGCCCTGTTTTACTGCTGGATGCCCTTCCTGACGCCAACCCTATATGGAGGGATGTAATCACTATTGTGTGTTTCTGTGGAGGTTGGTAGTGTAGTATGCTGTCTGAATATGAAGAGGAAAGTGTTGGAACAAGCACAAACACATGGTCCCCGGGTCAGAAGAATTAATCAGAAGTGATTAAAATCCCCGATCCGGCCGGCAATCGAACCCGGGACCCTCAACACTGACCATTCAGCTAATGAGTCGGACAGATGATATTAATAATAATAATAATAATAATAATAATAATAATAATAATAATAATAATAATAATCATGCAAATACACTTCCAAAAGAGTTGATGTAAGCGGAAATGACATAACGGAAAATTACTTTATAATAGGCAACCCAATAAATTATCATTAAGAACCCCTGCAAAATTTACAAAACAATTTTACTATGATAATAATAATCCTAGCAACAATAACAATGGGAGCACAAAAAATAAAACATCTAAACGTAAATACTGCATGTGCTGACCTAAACAGGGTGGGGGCATGGCATGGCAGAAGGTCAACGGACTGACTAACCAGCTGGACTCACGCCAATGACATAGTACCAGTTTTGCAACTACTTGCATTCTATGCTATAGTGGAGAGAAATGAAGACTTCATTAAGACAAGATGAAGATATTAAGGATTTAAACAGAAATGTTTATACATTTCTAAATATTTTTGATTGTGATTTGATAGAATGTGACGATTTTCATTCAAGAACGGAACATGCCATTCTATTTTAATTAAGTTTTTTTCAGTTATAATTCTGTTACCATATGTTTTCTTTTTCAGGTAGTACAGTATATAAATTAATTTATTCAAAATTATTTTTGGCAGACGGAAAAATCCAACGGTTATAAACTTATGATTTCTATCATAGTTTCATACTGCTGCATACAGCTCATTGATGTAAATTTTATTCATTATGTACATCATCGTTCTGTTTACATAGAGCTCCTGTATACTGCAGTTCCTGTTTCTCATAGCTGACTATTTTCTTTTCCATAATAGGATTCGTTAGGCATGGAGTTCATTGCTATTCACGGCGTAATGATACCTCACCATGTTGTGAGGGTCCTGTTTCTTCCATTCCCTACTTTACTTAATGTAATGCACCGGCTCATTGGCATCTCAGGTGCAGGTTAAGTGCCATACAGCACATTTGTAACAACTGGCAATGGTTTCAAGTATTTACTACGAAGTTGTGTGGAAACATGTACAGAACCTGGTTGAGTAGCAGGCTTACGTGTCCCTTCCTACCTCATATGCCACCCACTGTGAAATTGTGGCTACTGATGAAATATACTCTTACAATCTGGTGGTGCATTGGGAAGGGAATATAGTAATATAGCCTGAAGAGCCTGTTGAGGGAAGGACTATATTAAGTTTTAAGTATTCTGGTCCCATGATGTCACTGCATTTTGAACCACTCACATCTCAATATGTCCCTACCCATCAACAACCACCAGCTATCACTAGCCTTGTTCTTACATCACTTAATGTAATCAGCTCTGCAAGTTTTTTGTTCAGTGCTCTGCCAATGACAAAACTGACAATACATTTCTTTCACTTACTGATTCCCTAAGAACCAGTGTCTTTCTGTTCTGCCTAATGATTGATCTAAATTCTCTATCTGACTCATAAAATGGTTCAAAAGTTCCATCTTACAATGAAAATCAAAGAGGAAACAAGCGCTGCACAACATTCACTGATCTAAAAAAAAATTAATAGGGAGACTGTTAGGAAATACGGAAAGGAAAATCCTGAAGTCAAATGAAAAGCTGTTAGGAGATACAATGAAAATAAAAGACTGATCGCGTGGAAAACAAAATCTTTATCAAGATTCACGTACAACTGCAATACAGATTACAGCAATGACATGGTTGTTACTATTGGCCAGAAAATCTAATGCAAGTTGTGGCATGGAAAAAAAAAAAAGGGAAAGAAGAAAGCCCCAGTCTATTGGAGAGTCTCCTCATCTACTACATAACCTCCTTACCAATAATCACTCTGAGTCTGAGAATTTTTTTGAGGAATATTAGGGAAGTACAACGGATGTTTTTAAATGACCTTCTGTGGAGCTAAGGAGATATGAGAGAAATCTTACACCAACTTTTGAAGTTCAAGGCTAAGCTTTCAACAGACTAGGAAGTTTGTTACCTTCATCCCAAGAAAAATACCTATTGTTACAAATATATTTTATTGGCAATGATGAAAATGAGGCAGAAATTCAGTCCAGTATCTTCCCTGTTGTGAAGCCTTGGTTAATTTTACAACTTCAACATCACAATCCGTACATACAAGATTTTTAAACAGAGTCGGAAAATGCCCCAGAAGATCAAGAGTTTATAGTTGTGATTCATGCAGATCAACAACACCCAGCTGAACATAGGGGCTGATATCACCCACCTACAACAAGTGAGGTGGCTTTGGTGATTGTGGGGCAGGAGTTTGATAAGCAGGACTTGTTCTTCAAAGCATAGAAACAATGTTGGTGCGGATCAATGAAACTCACCATGCTTATGCCGCTCTTCAGTATCCTCTTATGTTCTGCAGTGGAAACGATGGATACTTGACATAAATTCTAATAAAACTCCTCTTAAAAAAAAAAAAAAAAACCAGTTTCTACCTCAGATTTTTACTCTTACTGAAGAATGGAAAGAGAGGGTTAGGAAAACTACAACTTACTCGATTGCAGTCTCCTTCATCAGTATTTATATAATGAAAACTCTCCAACTGGACAGTGACTTCAATAACAACCCTGGGTAACATAATATGAATGGCAGCAGGCAAGGCAATCTCTATTTATAATGACAGCTATGCAACTCCATTGTGACTGGCTGTAGGCAAGAGATACTGCCATTCTAATGAAAATTTCCGAAGTTGAGTGTGACAAGCAGTAAGCATTATAATGAAAACACCCCAACTCGATTGTGACTAGCAGTAGACTGCCACTGTAATGAAAACTCCCCAACTCGGACTTTACATGAGAAACGATGTATGGAGACCTCCCCGTGGTGTTTCTTGGGTAACGCTAAGAGCAATGCAAACTAATGAAATCTTCAAACGTGTATAGTATTTCGCCTAGAATTCCGTATACAACAAAGAATTCTGTAGTGAAGCAAAGGTATATGAGCTAGTTTTTCTAATATTTTTACCCAGCATATTCCAGGAATTGATCCAATATATAAATTTTCTGTATGCAATGTGAGGCCCTGTAGAGTGTGTATTTTTCTTTAACTAGTCCTTTGACTTTCTTTTAGTTGTATGCATAATCACACAATGTCTTGCAGTATTCATTGAATCAAGGTTCAGTATTGCAGTATCAAAATTATCATGTAACATAATATGTATATATAACTGAATAACTACGCAATTACTGCATCAAATGGGATGGGATGAAAATAGTTTGCTTTCAAACTGAATTCCTTCTCAATCCTGATGTTTAGTTCAAATTCCAATTTTAACATGAACTGCTCCTTTAAACAACATAATTGCTTCCTACAAAAAGTCTCCTTTGACTTCAAATTATGCTGATTTATATGTTGATAAAAACTTATCATGAATTTATTTTAGTACATTTCAGCTTTGTGTACAAAATGGTTTTGCCTAATATTTCAGTACATTGCCATATCTCACTGTGTGGGAAGGAAGATTAGAAAGCAACTAAACTTTGAACATCCTTCCTTAGCATATAACAGGAGTAAGGAAGTGCCAATATGATACTGTACAAGTAAAGCATGTACCGGTACAAGAACTATTTTCTACCAATCTTCATAATATGGAAGTGAAACCTAGGCAAGGACCAAAGCAGAAAAAGTACAGTTCAGGCAAGCGAAATGAAATTCTTAAGAAGTATGCTGGCCGAGATAAGACTGAATAACAATACGAAAAACACTGTGTATGTGGAGTGGGAGAGTAGAACGACCGAGACTCAGGTGGTATGGGCACGTGATAAGAATGGGGAACATGAATCCCGAAGTCAATGCTTGAATAGGAGGCTGGAGGGAAAAGACCTACAGGAAGGCCCAGGAAACGATAGAGTGACCAACTTTCAAGACGTCTTTGAGTGGAAAGACAGGCAGAGATGGAAACCAATGACACACAACCCAATCCAAGACCAATCCGGACAAGGGGAACAATGATAATGTAATAGGAGTTGAATCATGGCTGTCTGTCTGGTCATCAACTTGAAGTCTGGTTGGATCCTCAAAAGGTACCACCACAGGTTATGTGGTTATAGTGAAACCACAATAACCGATGGTGGCACCAAAATGAGGCAAACTAGCCAGGATGAGCAGTGGTATTATGATTGTGGAAATGTTCTCACAGCCCTGGAGAGTTTAATGTAGAGACAGGAAAGGAATGGTAGGAGGGGGAGTATTCATACAGGTGGAAAAATAATTTGTCAACTATGAAAAAGTTAAGGATGACAAAACATGATGCTTTTGGTGTATACAGTATACAGACCTGGAAAGGGTGGGCACTGATGGTGAAGCAGAAATATTTGGTAAGATAATCAGCTATGTACGGAATGACACAGAAAGGGATGTTAATATAATAGGTGATCTCAATTTACCATATGATAACTGGAAAGGTAATGTAAATGACAGTAGGCATAACCAACAAACCGTAAATAGGTTAATCAGGGAAGGACAGCTGAATAAGAAAATGACAGAACTAACTAGAGGGGAAAATATTCTAAATGTGGTGCTGATCAAACCAGATGAGCTATAAAAGTAAACTTAAGTGATATATGGTATAGGTAAGTGATCATGAAGCTGTTTATATTGTAGTTATAAATAAATGAGATGGGAAGGTTGTAAAAGTAGGATTATTAGGCAATACCATATAGCTGATAAGAGAGGCATGGGGGAAATTTAAAAAAAAGTTATCTTCTATGAATAAAGGTAAAAAATAATGTAAACAGCTTATGGTTGGGTTTAAAGCAAGTGTGTACCTTTAAAGCTGGTAAGGGGGAAAGACCCACTATAATTTAACAGTGAAATGAAGAGATTAAGAAGGACGTGCAAGTTAGAAAAAAAATATAATGACTGTGCAAGTAAGGAGAGTCTGAAGGAACTTACTAGGAAATTGAATTTAGCATAAAAGAAAGCTAACATAATGGTAAACATAATAAGCAGTCATAAGGAATTTAGAAAGATATATACAGGTACTTTAAGACAGAAACTGGTTCTAGAAAGGACCTTCCAGGGATCATTAATGAACAAGTGGAATGTATATGTGAGAACTTACAGAAAGCAGAAATATACAGTCAGCAGTACAGTATGTAAAGAAAGTTGGATATTAGGATAATCTGCATGTAGAGGAGGTCACAAACGAAGTAAAGCACTGAAATTTACCTATGATAATATAGATATTTGTAAAAAAATACAAAACTGCAAGATACAAAAGCAGCTATATTTCAGAGGATATACTAAAGCCAAAGGGTTGGGATATAGTGCTATACTGGAAATATTTGATTACTATTTGCAAGAAGTGGGAATTTCAAATGAATGCAGAGTTGCTCTAGTAGCTCTACTGTATAATGAAAAGGGTAATAAACATAAAGCAGATAAGTACAGGCCAGTCAGCGTGACGTGTTGCATGCAAACTCTGCATTCTTTCTGATCAAATTAGTTGCATGTGTATAATTACTACCTGGTTTGATACAAGGCAGTTTGAGTTTCAGAAAAGTTATTCTAGTGAGGCTCAACTTTTAGGATTCCAGCATGATACAGCAGTCAAATGGACTGTATTGCTATAGACCTATCGAAGGCTTTTGATAGGGTAGATCATAGGAGGCGGATAGTGAAAATAGGATCTATTGAACTAGCCAAAAGAGCGATTTAATACGTGGGTAAATTTCTAGAAAACAGAACTAAAGTAGGTGAAGCATTATCTGATCCTGTAACGATTAAGAGGGGTGTCCCACAGAGCAATATTATTGGACCTTAATGTTTTATTATGTATTAAACAGTGTGAATAAACAACTGGAATATTTGCAGATGATGTTATACTGTATAGAGTGGTAATAATAATAATAATAATAATTTCGTGTGGCTATTTCTAGCCGAGTGCAGCCCTTGTAAGGCAGACCCTCCGATGAGGGTGGGCGGCATCTGCCGTGCGTAGGTAACTGTATGTTATTGTGGTGGAGGATAGTGTTGTGTGTGGTGTGTGAGTTGCAGGAATGTTGGGGACAGTACAAACACCCAGCCCCCGGGCCATTGGAATTAACCAATGAAGGTTAAAATCCCCGACCCGGCCGGGAATCGAACCCGGGACCCTCTGAACTGAAGGCCAGTACGCTGACCATTCAGCCAACGAGTCGGACGTATAGAGTGGTAAATAAGTTACAGGGTCGTGAGAGACTACAAAGATACCTTGAGAATGTTGTGAGATGGTGTGATAGTAAAGGGGATGAAGGTCACTAAGTTTCAGCAAAAGGAAAAAATCCTTTCAGTTTTAATTACGATGTTGATGGGGCGAAAGTAAATAGTGGGGATCACTCTAAATACTTAGGTGTTAATGTAAGGAAGGATCTTCATTGGGGTATTCACATTAACGAGGTTGTATATAAAGGTTACAAATCTGTTCATATGGTTATGAGGGTGCTGAGGGGTATCAGTAAGGATGCAAAGGAGGTGACATAGTTTCTGGTATGACCCCAATCAGAGTATGGTTCCACTGTATGGTACCCACAACAGGATTATTTGATATGAGAAATGGAAAAGATACAAATGAAAGCATCGTGATTTGTTATAGGTGATTTCCGACAAAAGATTTGTGTTACAAAAATGTTGCAAACTTTGGGAAGATTTGGTTGAAAGGAGATGAGATGCTAGACTAAGCCGAATGTTCAGAGCTGCCAGTGGAGATATAGTTTGGATTTACGTCAGTAGAAAAATGAGCTTGAGAGGAGCTTTCAAAGGTAGAAGAATTCAAGGGTAGAAATATTCATTTACACGAAGAGGAATTAGGAAATGGAATAAAATTCACTAAATTTTCAAATTGTCTGAAATCATTTAAAAGACTAGGTAAACACTAACAATGAATCTGTCATCTGGGCGATAGTCCTAAACTGGTTTTGAATTTGCTGGCATCTGCTTACCACACAGAATATCAGTGAGGGACCACTATTTCGTCCAACCAAACTTGATGCACTGCTTGACAACTGCATCAATATTACTGTCAGTTATGATGACTGATCTGAGATACTTCAACTTGCTGGTTATCATCAACGCTTCTCCAGCACAAACGTGTTTGTGTTATGCGGGCCAACCTGCTCAGGCTGCATAAAGTTGATGTTACATGTACTTTGTCTTCTTGCAACATAATTTTGAATCCATTTCTATCTAACATTGCTCACTATTGTTGCAGACCACCTCAACCTCCTGACATGACTCACCAACCAAAACAATATTGTCTGCGTAAAGAATGGTCCATGGCAGGTCTGTCATCAACTGCTCCGTCGGATAGTTGACGACAACGCTGGAACAGGGCTAGGCTCAGTACCGACCCCTAATGAATCCTGTCATCAACATGGAAATAGTCTGAAACGTCTGTTATGCATTTCACCTTAGACTTGGATCATCTTCATGTCGTAGTGATGCTCAGACAATATCTCCACGAACATAATCAAAGTCTTTCTTGAGATCAATGAATACTGTATAGAAGTCTTTACTCAGTTCACGGTGTTTCTCTAGCAAGATACGCATAGTCTGAATTGCGTCACTTGCTGACATATCCAATGTGAAACCATACTGGCTATGGTGGATGTTAATCAAACTCTTGATGTAGTCTCCAATGACAAGCTCCCATATTTTGAGAGTATTGTGTGTCTGATACCTTAGTAATAATTCTCAGATTCTTCAGCATCACCCTTTTGCTTGTAGATGGACACAAGGAAGCTTTAGAAAAATTGTTCTGGCATTAGGAATACAGCGAAGATCTTGTTGAACATTTCCATCATACAGTCATTTCCGTTGGAACCATGGACTTTCCATAGTTCAGCTGGAATATTATCAGGGCCAACTGCTTTCCTGTTCCTTCATCTCTGACACAGCTACTGCAATGTTAGAATTTCAGGCACAGACCCCTTAACTGGACACTGTGAAACGGCTTTGTCTCATGGAAATTCCCCATTTAGTAACCCTTCAAAATACTTTTTCCAGCTATTGTCCTGGGTGAAGGCAGAAAAAATATCTTTAATGTAAATGATTTGTTATAGCATTGTTAGTACAATATTTCACAGATCATAAATTTGCTAGATATCTTGCCTGCAGTATTAAAGTGGGTAAGAGGTCTTCAAAACATCCTCCCAAGCACTAATTGAGTCACAAACTTTTAGAATTACTATTTTATCCTTGGTTCATAGTAGATGTGCTCTGTTAATACTTAATTCATAATTAATTGGAATCAGCATCTTATGATGAACAGTAGAAATCTATATACATATCTGGGTGAGAAAAATGATAATAAATCTGTAAAACTTACTGCAGTAAATTTCACTTAATTGAGATTATACAGTACTTGAATGAGCAATGTTCTGCAAGGGATGTCCACAACAAATACACTTTCATATCTGTAGTGAATTATAGATTACAGAGTAAAATCAGCCTATGACACATTCTGGAGAGAAGGATTATTGCTCTAGTTCATTCATGTCATCCCTTGTTAGAAGCTAGCATGCTAACTGAATAATATGTTACCACAGTCTAATATATACAGTCGCGAAGCTCCAATAAGAGGAAGGTTCATCCATTTGACAGCTGGAGCGACACTATCACCTCTAGCAGCGAGGTAGAGGCAACTTGCTAGCAGACAACTGGGAATGTATTACCATTAGTCTAAAATGGTCATTACTTCTGAACCCTCCCTGCAACGGCACTTAACGGCCTTGAAAAGGCCTTGGCCTGCCCAGCGACCACTGCTCAGCCCGAAGGCCTGCAGATTACGAGGGTTCGTGTGGTCAGCACGACGCATCCTCTCGGCCGTTATTCTGGGCTTTCGAGACCGGGGCCGCCATCTCAACATCAGATAGCTCCCCAATTCTAATCACGTATGCTGAGTGGACCTCGAACAAGCCCTCAGGTCGAGAGAAAAATCCCTGACCTGGCCAGGAATCGAACCTGGGGCCTCCGGGCGAGAGGCAGACATGCTACCCCTACACCACGGGGCCATGTGTTACAATCGTCGATCAAGTGTTTCAAGAAATGAGCCATAATTTAAGATTTTAAAAAAATAGATCGACCATAATTTAAGATATAAAAAAATAGATGGCTTCTGAATCAGGAACATCACTATTAACTTTGTACTTATCAGAAGACCTGATATCTCGCAAGAGCTTTGAATTGCTTAATAGCAGGTTATAGAATTCCTTACAGCTAAGATCTTGAAAAATGAGTCCTAACAATTACAACTGCTAGAATAGTTTCTGTAGTAAAATATATATATTTTTTGGATGATAAATTTCATATTCGAGCCCGTATTGTCAAAAAATATTAACTTATGTAAATCTTAATAACAAATGTTCCACCTTTACAATACCATAATCGTCTTTATTTATTTTATTTTAATTTTTTAGCCATCATAGAACTATGTACTTAGTCAGGTTTATGGAGGTTTTTCTTCTTTTTGTCAGCCCAATACTGTTTCATCCTTTCTGAACGTCATTTTCTTCCTGCTTCTGAAATCACTCTCCCTAATTTCTGCTTGTTGATTTTTGTCTGTAGTTTAGTGTGTTTATCTTTCAATATGTTGAGTGTATATGTTTTGTATTTTAAATCTTCTATTGTAATATGCAACTCTCTCATGTCTTCTTTAAGTTCTGTGATCCATCTAATATTATTCTTACTCTTCCATAATTTTTCTATTGATTCTATTTTCTGGTGACTTATTAGATGCCCTAAGAATGATATTTGTTTCTTTTTCATTGTGCTAGTCACAGGTTCTATTTCTTTATAAACTGTCTCATTGGAAGCTAGTCTCCAGACTCCATTTACATGATAATTTTTATTTAAACAGGTTCTCACTATTGTCCTTTCTAACTTGAGCACTCTATCTACAGTACTTTAACTGTGTTTGTAGTTTTGAATAATGTACCACATGCATATGTAATTTGTGGCTGAGTGACTGTTTTGCAGTGTTTCAATTTGATTGCTATTAAGACACACTTTTTATTATATGTATTCTTGGTAACATGCAGTGCTGTAACCAGTTTATCTATTCTATTTTGCCTTGCTGGTTTCCCATTCAGGTTGTATGTGATTATTTCAGCTAAATATTTAAATTTTCCTACAATTTTTATTTCTCGTGGTCTCCCAGCTTAAGTTTGTTTACAAGCGGAAAATGAGTTAGCATAATTTCAAATGAAATTTTCAAACCAATATTTTGAGCTATTTCCTGTAAAGATTTTATTTGTTGTTTTGTTTCCTGAATATCATCGGCCAGAAGAGCTAGATCACCAGCAAATCCTAGACAGTTCAAATGTACGTTATCCTTCTGGGTTCCAATTTTTATAGTTTTCGAGTTGTTCTTGTACCATTCCCTCATAACATACTCTAGTGCACAGTTAAAAAGAAGAGGTGACAATCCGTCACCCTGTCTTAAACCAGTTGTTACCAAGAATGGTTCAGAAAGTTCTCCTCTGAACTTAATTTTAGAAATTGTATTAGAGTAAGTTAATCAATTTGATTAGCTTTGGGTGAAGTCCGAAATGTCTTAAAATTTTTAATAATGATGGTCTGTGGATGGAGTCGTAAGCTTTCTTGAAATCTATAAACGTTATTGAAAGGTCCTTGTTTTGTTTTCTGTAATATGCCATACCGGGCGAGTTAGCCATGCGGTTAGGGGAGTGCAGCTGTGAGCTTGCATTCGGGAGATAGTGGGTTCAAATCCCACTGTCAGCCCTTTCCTGTCCCATTGTCACCATAAAACCTATCTGTGTCGGTGCGACGTAAAGCCACTAGCAAAAATAAAATAAAATTGTAATGTGCCATGACTAGCTTCAAAGTTATTATTTGTTCAGAGAAGCTTCTCCAAGGTCTGAAGCCTCCCTGGTATTCACCTAACTCTTGATCAAGTTGTTCTTTAATCCAATTATATAGTATCTTAGAGAAAATCTTATATGTGCAGTCAGAGTGGAAATACTTCTATAGTTGTCTAGATTACAGTACTTCTTTCATCTTTCTTATGAATTGGATTAATTACACTGAGTTACAAAATGAAATTTTTTTTTTCAAGACTTTTACTTTTGATGGGTGATTGTAATGTAGTTTTGCCTCCTGTTTATGAATCTGAAATCAAATTTTATAAATCACGTAAGGATTTTACAGAATTTCAAATTAAGTATTTACTTAATCTATAATACCACTTACAGCGAAGTTTGGGAATTAAACACCAGTAATGTAACTATAACTAACTTAAAATAAAAAGAATCCAGAAAACAATTTATTATTTACCTTGTTTGTGAACATATAAAATTAAATTCTACAAATGGCAAGTCCAGGACACAATTTTCATGACTTAAACTCTCTTCCTTTTGCTGCGGAATTGTGATCTTCGTGATCGTCTGACGTGTTGCAACTCCGGATTGTCCCTCTTCATAGACCAGCAATAGTCAGCTAACATCACAGCATTCCACCTGCCCTGATAACATGTTTCTATCTCTTTCATGTCCTGGTGGAACCACTCCCCATGTTCTTCACTAAAATCTCCTAAGTTTTCAGGGGAAAATTCGAGGTGACTAGCTTGATACTCATATTACAACCTAAATTTTTCATAGCCATCTACATATCTTCTACGATTTTCTTGTAATCCGGGTGCTTCCTGTTCCCCAAAAAACCGTTTATCATATTCTTGAAACCTATCCAAGCCAATCTTTCCTCAAAGGTCATCAACGCCTCAAATTGTTCATCTGTCTTAAGGCTCCGTATCTGTGGTCCCCCAAAGATTCCTTCTTTTAGTTTCGCATCAGACAGGAAGGAGAATTTCTGACAGATGTACTTAAAACAGTCACCATCTTTATTCAATCCCTTTACGAGCTGTTTCATGATCTCTAGTTTAATATGGAGAGGTGGCAGAATGATTTTTTCTCGTTTCACCAAACATGATCTTATTATATTCTTGTCTCCTGGATCCATTGTTGTTCTAGATGGCCATTCCTTTCTAACCCAGTGTGCATCACGTCTACGGCTGTCCCACAGGCAGAGGAAACATGGATACTTTGTGTAACCTGACTGTTGTCCAAGAAGCATTCCTATAACTTTTAGATCACCACATACAATCCATTCGTGCTCTGAATACTTATTTGCCGTTAATAACATTGCAACGGTTTCATAGTTTTCCTTCAAGACGTAAGAATATGCTACAGGCATCGAACCATACTTATTGGTGATGTGTAAGAGTACAACTTTGATACTGTTTACGGTTCCATCGATAAATAACCTCCATTCATTCTTGTTGTATGTAATTCCGTATTTTGATACTACTCCCTCAATGTTCTTACAGTAAACAAGAGGACCCTTTTCAGTGAAGTACTCACGAAATTCTTCTTTTCTTGTTCGGTACCGGGAAAATGTTGTACCTGGAGCTAGCAGTATTTTCTCCTTTAAATGAGAACCCAGCATTTGTGACAACTCCTTTGAGAGACCCAGATCTCTTACCAACTTGTTTAGTTCACATTGAGTAAACAACTCTGGTTGTAGCTCTTCTGTGGTTATCAAGATTTCAGCGCTGTCACTAGAACCAGAGGATGATGACGACGATGATGATTGCAGTGTTGCTGGTGGGTTACGCACGGGAATGTCAGGTCCATGTGGTACAGGTCTGATTGTTGATTTCAGGTTTGGATATGCAATGCTTTTAATACTTTTCTTGTTATGGCCTTCAACTTTTACCATACAAAAATAACAACCATCGGTGTGATTTGTTTGCTCTCTCCACACCATCGGAATTCCAAAAGGTAATGAATTCTGCTTCCCCTGAGTCCATTTTCTTAATCCCATGACACACGCTGTGCGGCGCAAACCTTTTATCTTGGTCGCCTAACTTGACACCGAAATATGCCAGGTAAGCTTTCTTTACGAATAAGGTTATGTTCTCTCTTCTCGACTTCAAAGTCTTTGAGCCGCAAATGAAACAAAAGGAGTTGGGATTGTGTACACTCTGTCTTGAGGAACTCGCCATTTGTAGACTGATTTGCAATTGTAATATGTATTAAATAGCTATTTAGAGCCCGTTTCCAAACGAAACTAAGCCAGTTGCAGTGTTCCTCTGTAAACATAGCCATCAGACTATAGATTTTACTGCAATTGATCGTTTTCGATTACTCTAATGTATATATTTTATCGATCAGTGCACATTGTTACGCGCGAATTTAAAAAAAGGAAAATTACGCAATTACATAAAAACTGTGGGTGTTACAGGAAATCTGATACAATATTTGTAAACAGCTCTAAAAAGTGATCTAAATACACCCATTTTCACGTAAAGCCCGAAAATGATGTTACCCAGTGTTATAGCTGTTGTCCATTGTTCTGGGAATTTTTCTGATATCCAAATCTTCTGTAATATCACATAAAGGGATATCTGAGTTGCACTGCTGGCATATTTCCACATCTCAGCAAGAACCTGGTCTTCTCCACACGCTTTGTAGTTCTTCACTTCCTTAAGCACTGTTTCAATTTCTTTTGCTGTAGGTGGGTTTATATTTTCTGGTTCAGTTTTTAATGGGGTATTTGTATCAATTAATAAGAGTTTTCAGGTTCATCACTGTTCAAGAGCTTGTTAAATGCTTCCACCATGATTTCTGCGTTTTCCTTATTGTTATGCGCTATTTTGCCATCTTTATTTTTCAACAATAATGTGGGGGTATTGTATTTTTGCAATTGTTTACCAAAGGCTTTGTAATAATCTCTAGAATTGGTTTTGTAATAATTTTCCTCAATAGAGTTTATTAAATCTTTTTGATATTTTCTCCTAATTTTTCTAATCATTTGGGTGAATTCTTTTCTGGCATTCTTGAGGTTCATAGCGTTTTCTTCTGTTTTGTGGGCTTGAAATTTCAACCAAGCTTGATGTCTTTCTTCATGCATTCTACCACAATCAGAGGCCCACCAGGCATGCTAAATCTTCTGCATTCTGTTTAAGAATTGGTATTAGGTCATCTAAATTATCTGTTGGTCTTATAGTTCCTGTTCTTTGCCAAAACTTGGCATTCTGGATTAATTGATGAGGGTCATATGTCCTTTTCTCTCCAACTCTATTTTGTCTTTTTTTTCCTAATTGGAGTAAATTTAATCTTGATTTTAATTAAGTGATCTGAACCAGTAAATATAATAAATACACCTATTTAAGTATATATTTCAAGAATTATACATTTAAAAAAATACTGTGATTATTATTCTAATTAAATATTTATTACGTAGTTGCGAAGTTTTGAGGGCGGCAATCGGCGGTTATAAGTGTGTCTGTTCCCCTAAGAACTTCGACATTGTGGATTTCCTTGTAAAAGAATTTGTCCATTTGTCCTTTAGTCCAATCAGGATGTTTCCAAGTTTTACATTTGTGTGGTTTTCTTTTAAAATATGTAGATTTGGAGATTAGTCCATGGGTTCTGCAAATTTCTATGAGTCTTTGGCCATTTCTGTTAGTATATTTATGAGGAACCCACTTTCTTACTACACCTCGATACTTCTTTTCCTTACTCAGTTGAGCACTGAAGTCGCCTATAAGGATCTTGATGTTATTCATATTTATTTTATCCATTGCCTAACCGAGAAGGTCCCAGAAATCATCGACTTCTTGCAGAGTTTTTGTTAGGAACTTTTCTTCCTTGGTAAGGGCATGAGTATTTATGATGGTGTAAAGTTTGTTTGTGGTTTGTAAAGTCAGAATTGCAATTCTCGGAGAGATGGCTTTGAAATCAATTACAGAATATATTATTTTCAAATTTACCATAAATCCTGTACCAAATTGGGGGGCAATGTTTCATGACCCTTTGGCCTGGCTTCCCATTGTACACTCTATAACCTTGAGATTCAAACGGATCTTCTGTTAAATTTCTCATTTCTTGGAGCTCTACCACAAGAATATTTTGCCTATCTAATTCACCTGTGAAGTTCTTGAGTTTTCCGGTTTTCAGTAAGGAGTTTATATTGTGCGTCGCAATGTAGTTAATATTCTTATGTTTGATTCTATGTCTGTATGTTTGGTTATATATATTTTTGAGTGTTCAAATTTATTGTCATTTAGGGGACTACCCACTGAATCCAATGTAGTCTTCTCCATCCCTAAGGGATTGGACTGTGCAATTCTTTTAGTAAAAGACTTTCCCATATCTGACTATCAAAGGTTATCAACCTTATGTGGAGCAAGCTCTGATTTACAACTATGGTTGCTGGCCGCAGAGGACATTTATACAGCCGCCACTAACATGTGAAACAGACGCTGTTGGGGTACCGCCACTAACATGTGGAACCGTCGTGCCCTTTATTGCCTCGAGATGTTTATTTTCTGGCTGTAATTTTACGGTTTTAAGCCTATCATATTTATTAATAAGACTACATTATTAAACTATATTGGTAATACATGTTTTGTCCCTCTTCCGGAACATCTTCAGTCACACAGAAATCATTGAAAATATGGTAAGGATACAATAAAATCAGGGGATAAAAGGTCTATGAATCTTGTGATGCGGCATATTGACGCCTTGTCAATCTTGAGTCATAAAATAACAAACATGAATACGATGTGAATCACAAAGTCCAGTTATTGCCCGGGTTAAAATATTGTTGCATGCGTGGAATTGCACAAATGTAATACAACATGAGTGGCTATGCAAAATAAATTAATCATGCAGTTAGTTATCCCAACATCGTGATCATATTGCAAATGTAATTGACATGTGTACATAAACAGTGCAAGATTAATGCCATATTAAGTTAGCTTCTTGCGATGAGTTGAAGAAAGGTGGACTTATGTTGAATGACACAAGCTGATCTTGGCTAACGTTGAAAATATGAGGTGAGGGACCAGATGGGCACACAATTTACATTTCACATTGCACTTATTCGTTAGTTCATTTATATTTCCTACCTTTTTAGGCCCGTATGGTAAAGGAATTATTATTTTTGAGCATATGTTCACAAATGGCTGAATATCTCGCGTGTTTTGTGGTGTTTGTATGTTCTTGATATCTAACTGCTATATTTCTACCTGATCGTGAAGGTTGGGCAAAGTTTTTCCAGTCACTTTCGATCACTGCAGCAGTTGCCCAGTTTGAAATGGAGGCAGAAAATAATAACAGAAAGATGGCAGAAATCCCTGTCAATTTAAATTTACATTGTAAGAAGTAAGTTATTTATGTTAATTGCAGTTTATGTATTTTGACCGGTTATAATAAAGAGTTAGGCCTGCAACCTCAAATATTTTTCTACTGTATGTAATGATTTATACCGTATTTACACGAATAATGCCCGCGTATTTTTTCTAAAAAAATTGAGGCACAATATTGGGGTGCGAGTTTTATTTGCGTCAGTGTTAGCATTTTTTTTTCAAAATCAGCCTTCCTAAAGTTAGGGTGCAGGGATTATTCGGTAGCGGAGATTGTTCGCGTAAATACGGTAATTATCACTATTCTATTTTAAGTGGTGCTTTAGAAAAATTTCTACTAAAATACAGAGTTAAAGTGGATAACCTATGGCTTGTGGTTGCTTGGGTTGAAATTATCTGATGAACTCACCAACAATCAAATCATGCTCACCAGGAATAACATCAGTTAGGTTATTTATTTGAAGGCATACTGTACACCTATTTGGTAGAAATATTTATATTATTGTTGTTGTATGTCAATCCTGGATAATAAATATCTATGCCCTCACTTATAAGTGATGAAATTCCCTTGCCATTTAGAGGCTGGCTATTATCATTGGACGTCTAGAATGTTTTAAATAGTATTTTCAGAAATTCAGCAAACAGAGAAAGTCATATAACACTACTGTGCAAAATCAACAGGTAAACTTGTTGAATTATGTGAATATAATATATTACGTTTTTCTGAATCTATAACAGAAGCATTACTTTCTTTAATGGAAATACCGTCATTCCCATTCAAGGAATTGTAAATCGTAGCTTGTACACTTAAATCTTTGTAAACTGTAACACAAAAATTATAACGTGCCAGTTTTCTTTGAATGTACTGTGTAAGTACATATAAGAAAACAAAACAGACTGTTCATATCAAGCGCAGTATATGGCATACCTGCCAACTTTCGAAAAGAGATATCCGGAAGATTCTTAAAGGGCCCCATTCACAGTCGAGCCGGTTCGAGACCTTGGTCGCACTGACTGGCTCGAAGGTGTATGGCGGGTTGGGCTCGAGGTTGGGTCCCGACTGGTTCACCAACCCGTCAGTGTGTGTATGGCCACTACCTGACCGGCTTACTGTGGTTTCGTCTGTAGCTTAATTTTGTTTCTGTGTGAGTTAATTAGGCCTACCTCGAATAACAATGACTTTTGAGGAGAATAAGCAGTTCTGGGAAGAATTTATTGAAATGTACCAGGCGAATCCTGGAGCTTTCCCATCCTTGCGTCACGCAATACGTTCCATGTGTTAGAGCGACATTCAAATAATAATAATAATAATAATAATAATAATAATAATAATAATAATAATAATATGAAGATGATGTAGAAGAAGAAGAATCCATGGTCTCCCGATACTCTCCTTCAAATATTATTAGCCTACAGACCATTCTGCTATGACTATATGCCTCTCGCGCCTCTACACTTAAGTTGTTAATACTGTAAGTATGTATCATACATTACTACAATAGTGAAATTTTCTGTATTTCATTATTAATAGTAAAATAACATTTCTCAAACTAATCACTTTCAAAAGAATATTACGTTTGTTATATAAAAACGATATTATAATACATCACATTCAAAATTGTGTAGGCCTACTTACGAACAAATATTCCGGCTGCAATGTATCGAAGATGGCCCAACACGTCTCAGGAATGATTTTTCCAAGTAGCTGAGGAGATATTACACTGCTAAATTTCAGGTCTTCATAACTTCTCCCTGTCGCTAGAAATCGCAATGTTGCAATTAATTTCTCTTCAGCACTGATGGTATCTCTCATGTGTGTCTCCTGTTTCTCAACTCCAATAATAAAGGTATCTTATAATTATGAGTGTACCACCTAAGAACCTACTATTTTAATATCATGTATTGTATATTTTTAATGAAATGATTTTATATGCTTTCCACTATGTATTTAAAATTTAATATTGACTAAGGCTTCAAGCCATCTTCTTTAATACTGTACCATCCTATGACGTCTTTTTCATCAAGTGAACAACACATGTTTTCATTACTACAATAAAGTTTTAGTTATTTCATGAACATTTGTATAATAGCTGTAGAATGTTTGGAAACGTTGTCTGACAGAAACAATAAGGTTTTGATTAGTGACTGAGGATGCCTCCAAAATATGAGGCGAAACATGTCTCACTTTTGAAAAATGTTTTAAGTTAAGTGTCAATATCTTATATTGTATTGAATAGGTGGAAATAAAATTTTAAATATTTTCCTATATACTTAACGAAATTTTCAATACGGACAAAAATGATTTTCATCACTTGTAATATTCCCGGAAGCCGATTTTTTCACCTTATCCGGCAAATCTCCTACAGAGTGCTTTGAACTAATGTTTGACAACGAAGTGATGGAGTTCATGATTCAAGAATCTAGCAGGTTTGCCTTGTTTAAGAATTGTGACGACCCAAAAATATCTAAGGAGGAATTAAAAGTATTTCTTGCTGTGCTAATTCTTTCCGGTTACAACAATGTGCCTAGCAAACGATCGTATTGGGAAGCAGCGGATGATGTACATAATACACTTGTGGTAAATGCTATGAGAAGAGACCGCTTTATGGAAATTTGTCGCTTCATTCATTGTGCGGATAATACTCAGCCTGATAAGAATGATAAAATGTGGAAACCACGACCTCTTATAAACATGCTGAAGAAAAGATTCCTTGCGAATTTCCAGCCTGAAAAGGATTTAGATTTTGACGAATGCATGGTGGAATATTATGGTAGGCACAGCTGCAAGCAATTCATCCGCGGAAAGCCCATCCGCTTTGGTTATAAGGTCTGGTGTTTGAACACTCCCTCGGGCTACCTCATAAATTTTGACATATATCAAGGAAAGAATCCTCATGGTAATATTGAATATGAGCAACGATTTGGTAAGTGTGCTACTCCAATGGTACTGATGCTGGAAGAACTACCTGATGATATGTCACACTTACCCTTTCAACTATATTTCGATAATCTCTTTACTGGAATGGCACTTTTGGCTCATCTAAAACATTGCGGATATGGCGCTACAGGAACCATTCGAGAGAACAGAATTCCCAAAGACTGCTCGATCACATCTTCAAATGAAATGAAGAGACAAGCTCGTGGGACATACGACATGGCAACAAACTCGGAGGGTATAAGTATTGTTCAGTGGATTGATAACTCCGTGGTTACCATAGCATCAACATGCAATGGTGTTGAACCAGTTTCTAAGGTAACACGATACTACCAGGCAGAGAAAAGGAAAGTGTGTATAAACCGGCCGGCTGTGTTTAAAGCTTACAACAGTGGAATGGGTGGAACAGATAGGATGGACCAGAATGTGTTGTACTACAGAGTAGGCATATGTGGAAAGAAATGGTGGTGGTCGCTATTCACATGGCTCCTGGACGTATCCATTCACAATTCATGGTTACTGTTAAGGAGGTCTGGATGTGATTTGTCACATCTAGAATTTCGTCACCACATTGTGCAAACATATCTACATAAGTTCAAAATAACGCCAGTAGGAAGAGGCCGCCCCATCACCTCAAGATACAGGTGCATAAAATGTAATGTTGGACTCTGTGTTCCATGCTTTATCCTATTTCATACAGTGTGAAGCATACAGTTCTTATATTTGTTCCTATTCGGTAATTTCTGTGAATTAGATAACTTGAATGTAATATATTACGAATATCTTGAGACTTTCATTGCTTTATTTATGTATGTACATATTCTAATTAATGTATATTCTTCATAAATTATCATCTTTAGTTTATTTTAGTGTATTTTGTTCATAATTTATCAATATCAATACATAAAATCTATAAATACTAAAGAAATGCTATACAGACTGAAATGCTAACACATCCGCCTAGCGTGATCATTTGAACACGCCACCTAACGACGAAACCGCGAAAAGTATGAGCTTAATATTTTGTAGTTATGTTATGCTATGGACCTGAAGTGATTTAGACGAATTTCAAAGAAAACGGACAAAAAAAAAATTTCGGCGTTAAAGGGTTAAAGTTAAAAACTTTTATTTTATAACCACCTATTCAATACAAAATAGGTGGTTATAAAATAAAAGTTTTTAACTTTAATACATTATCTTCAATACGGTCTAATTATGAGATTTATCACATGTTAAAGGGTTAAGCAGAATATGCCTCACGAAAAGACTGATAATAGTTTCTTAGTAACTCATTACGAACACAACTAAAAATACTAGATCGCTTAGAAATTCGTTACACAATTTCATGAGTTTCAGAACTACCGCCAATGTTACACAAGTACACAAACAAAACATTTCAGCTGCTATGAAGCACGACACAGTTACTAAAGTTGTTTTATATATATTCACAGCCTGCCAGTGTTGCCAACTTATATTTTCAAGATCCGCTAAATACTACTAAAAATCCGCTAAAATTCTGCCAAAAAATCCGATCTCAAATAATGAGCAACAAAAATGAGCAATAATAATAATAATAATAATAATAATAATAATAATAATAATAATAATAATAATAATAATAATAATAATAATAATAATAATAATAATAATAAAAGTAAATGCCTGCACTCACCTGATCTGTGAGTTTCATTGGGTTTAACCCCCTGCCTGCGAGCCGGTGAGTTAAAACTTGTAGGTGTTTTAGTGCCGGGTGCAAACTAGGTGAATCCCCTACCTCAGTGGCCACACACAACAGGCCAGTTCATTAAACAGTCTTCCTTCATAGCATAAATATAAATGCTACTCTCTCACACTTTCATTATCCGTCGTCATTCGTCAACTAATAAATAAGTACCCTACCCTTTCCCCACGCATTACAAATTTATGATACCATGATACCATGATCTCACAACATCAAATCCAACAACACTGCAGCCTGCTACTTTTCACAGATTTCTTTTCTTCAAAATCGCAGCCTGCTACTTGTTTGGGAACATCTCATTGAAGGAAGTAGCCGCTGAGGTCGAACAGGTGACAAAAGCACGGTGATAATTGATAATGTGATTATTGATACATTTACTGGTCGAATTTCAAACACTGCATCTCGTATTACCAGCTACTATTTAAAGTCAAACAAATCTGATAACGTTGTTCATCCGTACAACCGTAAAACACACTCAAAATCCGTACATTTTACGGAAAAATCGGAATACTTGGCAGATATGATATGGTATATCAAACCGGGATATTTTGAAAAGGTCTGTTTTCTTGTGGTTACAGTGTCTCTTTAAAATTTTTCATCGTGTACCCCAATCAGCATTTTGCTGAGTACTGGAGGAGAGCTTCATAGTCACAATCGAACATCACTGCTTCTCTTCCCTGCAATGTATGTTCGCTCTGTCGATTCACTGTGATGTATGCTTGCTTGCTACGTACACTGCCCACATTTACGTCAGGTCAACCTGGCTAGCCCAAAAAGGTGCCCAGATGAGCATCTCTGGATTACAGGTTCTGAATGAAGTGTCACTGAGTGTAACAGACTACTGTAGTTGTCAAATCAAAGAAAAGAAAACAAAAAGACACACACAGGTTTGTATAACAATTCTGCTGGAATAAAAATGCATTCATACAATGAGTTCTATTTTAAAAGAACTAGAAAACAAATCTTACACATATCCAGCAACAGCTCATCACTATCAAATTCACGAACTGGAGGCTCCTTCGCAGTAACCTGACGAGTCACCTCATCATCTATCAGTTCGACAGGAGGAAATTTATCTGGCGCAAGACCATAGAGGGATGGTGTCCTATATAGTTGCATGTTTCGGTTTGGTTTATTACGTTCATTCTGAACTGTAAAGGAAAATATAATATTAAATTAGTTAGTTATCTATAATCAACAAAAAGAAATGAAAATAACAGGAAAATAATATTGTTCATAAAATTAAAACAAATTAAAATAATGATTCCAACAAGCAAGATGTTAAAAACATGATGTCATGTTGATGATAATATTTTTTGGTTTTGTTTCATTATAGTGGATGCCATTTCTTTTTGGTTTCAACTCAGTTAATTTATAAATGTTAGGTTCTTCAGTCTGACTGTAAGCATATAGACCAAGACAGAGAAGGGCTGAAGACACGGCTCGAGACCAAACTAAATGGAGAGAACGAATCCACACAGTGGACCCTGCCACCAGGCAGGACAAACACTAAAGAAGAAGAAGAAGAAGAAGAAGAAGAAGAAGAAGAAGAAGAAGATTTTTCAGTCTGTCAAAACTAATTTATGAACAAATAAAATTTAGATAACATCTGAAAAAGAAAACAGACAGACTGAAGAACCTAACAGTTATAAATTAAAGGAATAATGTGTTTCAACACACTTTTAACTGCTATTAGACACCAGAGATATGGAATTTTGCTCTGAAAAGTTATTTCTCTAGTATGGCAGTATATCTATTACTTCATTACTAAGCCAGAGACACAAAAGAATATATAACCTAGAACAGAAATCACTTCAATTCTACTGTTATATAACTCTTTTTTTAAACAATAAAAAAAATTAAATATATAAATGCCACATTTACTATTGGTGTAGATTACATAATAAATGTAATTAGGCTATGATTAACATTTTGAGGATACAAGAGAACTTTCTTTTAGCACAGCACATCTCAGCAGCATTCTGCAGACACTAATCTGGAGAATTGTTATGAAAAATGACAGGAAAGGTGAGATTTCCACATTCATTGGCATACTTAACAACATTCTACTTGAAGTTTGCAAGATTTCCAATTTTATTTTCTGCATAAAATATGCTTTCTTTCTTTCTTTCCCAAAGGGAAACACTGCTGAAAACTGCACAAAACACTGTGTTCCTTCAAGTTCAGCTTCTAGAATACTGACAAATTAATAGAGTATGAAATTACAAGACCATTCAATGCCAAGCAATATAGCTGAGGATGTTGTCACACTGATCACATGTTATTCCAATACACGCAAATATTTGGCTGGAGGACAGTTGTTTTGACAGGCCAAGGTCCTTAAAGTGCTGTACGTGCTAATGGTCCATTTATATTTCTGAAGAGAACAAAGAAATTCAAACTACTTCATCTTATTCTTTTTCTTCAGTCACCTCCTATGCAGGGAGCTTCTGGGCCGGGAAGTGGATCATTGAGCTCCATCCACTTCTTGCACCTGCCTGGAGACATAAGAGATGTGCATCACTTCTGGGGTACTTCTTAGATCTTTGTTCTGACCCACTCTGATGCTTCATATAGGCTATTACTACGATGGGCTTGCCACATTCAAAGACATTTTATACCTAACAGCCAGGTTTCAATGAAGTGATGTTTTTTGCACCCACCCCTAACCTGGAGAACAGACAGTGCCTCCTGGCTTCCAGCAGCATTTCCTCCCATAGGGGACCAGCACCTAACTTATGGAGCTCATCTGCCCAAAGCTAAGTAAAAGTATGAGATGAAAAAATATATTTTTATCATCAAATGGTGATTTTACATTGGATGGATGGAAAAAAAAAGAGGCAGTAATTATCACAATTAAATTCAAATAATAAATTTAAAAATGTATAAAGATTTTATTTCACAAGTAAACCTTCTTCCCTTTGATGCCGATTTTCCAGAAACCCATATATTTTCTGAAAGCTTATGTCACAAGTAGAAAAACTATGAAATCTTGAAATCTTACAGTCAGGGGGACAAGTGTTTAAGACCTATAGGACTCGTAAAGTATCAGCAAAGTGTTGGAAACATGACACCAAAAGTTGCTAAAATGCTTGCTTCATGTATTTGTATGAACTAATAATATGGTAAGAAGGTGGAGACCTTAAAAAGGAAGAAACAACTCGCTGAAAAGAAACAATATACGTTGAATTGTTGAAAATGTGACTTGTTATTGACTTCAAATGAAATCCATTATGAGAGACAATCAATGTGCAATTCATCAAATAAATAGTGAGACGGGAAAAAAAAAAAAAAAAAAAAAAAAAAGTTCAGAATGGGCAAATTTTACAAAAGCACACTTTGCAACCCATCATTTGTCAATTAATCATTGCGGGAATACGATACATTGTGGGTGATGCTGTGATGTTGCTGTCAAGTACTAACGTATTGCATGTCTTCTTCTTACAGTGGAGGTGGATCCTAAAGTCGTTGTGGCTGTCTTGGTCTCCCGATTCGGAACAAGCAATTGGTCTCCGAACATCCAGGAATCGGAGATGATAAAACACATAACTACTCTCCCTGAAAAATGATATGGAAATTGTGGAAGAGATCCAGACGTTAGGATTTGCTGGAGGCGATGGAGAGGAATAGGATGACGAAATGGACATTGGTGATGATGATGTCGATACGGAACGGCAATGCTCGTCGGCATCCGAGTATGTAGCTTCGCCCAAAAGTCGAAAGCATGATGGTCCAGAAAATATGACAGAAGGGAACTGTACTGCTTACAAGCAGCGCGCTTTAGTGTACTGGACCACAGATCCTATGACAGGCAAACCTCGGACGAAATGTCTGTCGAATGCGTCAGTAATGAACCAGTTCAAGAAAATAAATAACATGAATATTCTGTACAATTTGGAGAAAAAATTAATACTCCGTCGATCCAAAAAATCAATCAGGCTGTCCCGCAGAAATTCAAGGAAAGGGAAACAGAAGGAGCAATTATTCACGACTGGATGTTGTGAGTGTGGGCCATGCACCTTAAGGCAGTGATGGATCTGCAAAATGCAAGCGATTTTAAAGCTTCTGATTCCTAGGTATATCGCTTCAAGAAGGGGAATAACATTGTTGACAGAGCAATAACCCACAAAGTTGGCAGGAATTAGCAGGAAAAGGAGGCAAACTTGTCAGAGGTGAGGGATGATTTTGTTGCGAAGATTTGCATCCTCATCGTTACAGAAAACTTTCCACCGACACATGTCTTCAATGCTGACCAGAGTAGATTGATAAAGAGTAACATGGCCATCGAACCTAGCGAACCAGAGGAATAACAGTTGTTCGCACTGTTGTTGGATCAGTCTCTGCAACACAGCACAGTTTAATGATTATGCCTTTGATTTCAATGGAAGACGAAGTACTGCGGCCAACATATGTGCTTGAATCTGAGCCATCTGGAAAATTCCCGCAGTCAAAGCCGGCAATTCCTCCGAATATAAGATTGTATCGTGGAAAAACAGCAAACATGGGGAAAGCAGACCATAAATGGTTACATTGTGACATATTTTGGCCAAGTATACCTGATGACAGGAAGAAAATTCTGCTTTTAGTGGATTCATGGTGTTCTAACACAGATCACGCATTGTCTGCTTCCGAAGTACCTGATGGTAAACTCGTACAAAAAGAACTTATACCTGAAGGATGTACGGGGAAGATCCAGCCTCTGCATATTCATTTTTCTGGACAATACAAATCTTTTGTTCGTTACATAATGGACAAAATCATTATTGAGACACAGAAGCACATTTGGCATCGCGATAGTTTTCTGGCTCTGCAGTCCTTTTCCCTAAATTAGTTCAGCACTCCTCGTTTCAAGAACTTGATTAAGTATGCTTTTTATAAGGGAGGATAATTGGACAACAAATCTGGAATGTGGATTGCACCAATGGATTAATGCTTCGATTCATTGACAAATGATGCGTGCAAGTAATAAATCTCATTGTAGACCGTATTGGACATCAGAATATGTTCAAATGATGTGTGTGCAAAATGTGAGGCTATTGCACATTGATTGTCTTGTGTAATAGATTTCATCTGAAGTCAATAAAAAGTCACATTTTCAACATCCTGACGTATATTGTTTCTTTTCAACGAGTTGTTTCTTCCTTTATATTGAGATCCACCTTCTTACCATATTATTAGTTTATACAAATACATTAAAGGAGCATTTTAGCAACTTTTGGTGTCATATTTCCAACACTTTACTGATACTTTGTGGGTCCTATAGCTCTTAAACGCTTGTCTCTCTGCCCCTAAGATTTTACAGTTTTTCTACTTGTGACATAAGCTTTCAGAAAATATATGGAGTTCCGACAAATCAGTATCAAAGGAGAGATGGTTTACTTGTCAGTAGCAAAGGAAAATTATGGTTATACACAGGTAAATACAGAGAGAACAAGGATACCATAACGATCATGACAACCTTTCACTACAGTACATGAAAGGTTGAATATTCTGATGATAAATCATTGGGAGTCAAAAATAATAGGTACTAACGTAGCTGGGGATGTTTGGGATCAGGTTACAGCAGCACTGAAGCAGTTTAAGGAAGCAGAGATTGTTATCAGTGGGATACTGTGTAGGAGGGATACTGAATGGAGGGTGATTGGAGATTCAAATGAGGCTGTGGAATGGGTATGTGGGAAATTGGGAATGAGATTTGTAGATCCTAATGGGTGGGTAGGAGATAGGGATCTATGCTCAAATGGACTTCACTTGAACCGCAATGGTACATATAAGTTAGGGGATTTGTTTAGAAGAGTTACAGGGAGGTACATTTAGCAAAACGGGGTGGATCAGGGGGTGGTGATGACAGTATAGGAAGCATGAGATAAGGTTAACATAAAATTGTTAGTGTTAAAATGTAGAAGTACTGTAAAGGAAGGAAGAGAATTAAGTAATTTGATACATATATATTTACCATGATATTGTAATAGGAATTGAATCATGGTTGAGAAGTGATATTATGGATGCAAACATTTTCTCACTGAACTGAAGTGTTCATTGTAGAGACAGGTTAAGAATGATAGGAGGGGCAGTATTTATACTGGTGAAAGAAGAATTTGTAAGCTATGAAAAAAAAATTAAGGATGAGGAACTTGAAATCCTAGGTGTAAGACTCATCTCTAAAGACAATAGGCAACTTGATTTTAACGCGTGTACAGACCAGGCGAGGTTGGCGCTGATATTGATGGAAAATTATTTGATGAAATAATCAGCTACGTGGAGAAAGATACAGAAAGTAACGTTATCGTTATTGTAGAGGGTGATCTGAACTTGCCGAATGTTAACTGGGAAAGGAATGCGAACGACAGAAAGCATGACCAACAAACGATGATTAAGTTATTATGGGAAGGACAGTGATGGAACCAACTAGAGGGGAAAATATTCTAGACGTAGTCCTTATAAAACCAGATGGGAAACTGAAGTGATAGGTGGTGTGATCAAGAAGCTGTCCTTGCCGTAGTTAGAAATAAATGTGTTACAAAGGAATGCTGTAAAAGTTGAACTATTAGGCAATATATATGGCAGATAAGAGAGGAAAGGGGAAATTTTTATAGAGCATTTATGATCAATGGAAAAAGGGAAAGAAAAAAAAAATGTAAAGACCCTATGGGATGGGTTTAAAGCAATTGTTGAAGAGTGTGAAAACAGGTATGTACCTTTAAAGGTGGTAAGGAATAGTAAGGATCCATTATATTATAACAAGGAAATAAAGAGATTAAAGAGGAAGTGCAGATTAGAAAGAAATAGAGTTAGGAATGGTTGTATGAGTAAGGAGGAATTGAAAGAGCTCACTAGGAAATTGAATTCAGCAAAAAAAATCAGCTAAGGATAACACGATGGCAAACATAATTGGTAGCCATATGAATTCCAGTGAGGAATGGAAGGATATGTAGAGATTAAGAAAGAAACAGTTTCCAGGAAGGACATTCCAGGGATCATTAATGAATATGCGAGGAGTTCTGAAGGCAGAAGTATTGTCAGCAATATGTAAAGGTAGTTGGATATAAAGATAATGTCCAAAGGCGACTAATACTGGCGAAATACTGAAATTTACCTGTGATAATAAAGATATGATAAAAAGATACAAAATTTTGAAAGCTGGACAGGCAGCTGGGATTGATAAGATTGCTCAGGATATATTAAAGGCTATGGGTTGGGATATAGTGCCATATCTCAAATATTTATTTGATTAATGTTTGCATGAAGGAGAGATACCAAATGAATGGAGAGTTGCAATAGTAGCCCAGGGACAAAGGCAAGTGTGACAAACATAAAGCAGATAATTACAGGCCAGTCAGCTTGACATGTGTTGTTTGTAAGCTCTGGGAAAGCATTCTTTCTGATTATTTTGGACACGTTTGCATTATTACTAGCAGATGTTTTAAATTCAGGAGGTCAAGTGGACTGTATCGCTATTGACCTATCCATGGCTTTTGATACGGTAGATCGTGGGAGATCACTGATGTAAATGAGGGCTACTGGACTAGACAAGATTGGCTGAATGGGTGGCTACATTTCTACAAAATAAAACTCAGAGAATTGGAGCACGTGAAGCATTATCTGATCCTGTAATGATTAAGAAGGGGGTATCACTAGGCAGCATTTTGGACATTTAAGTTTTCTTATACATATAAGTGATATGAGTAAAGAATTGGAATCACAGACAAGGATATTTGCGGATGATGTTACATTGTATAGAGTAGTAAATGAGTTGAAGGACTGTGAGTAGTTGCAGGAGGACTAAAACAATGTTGTGAGATGGACAGCAGACAATGGTATGAATATAAATGGGATGAAAAGTCAAGTTGTAAGATTAATCAAAAAAGTCCTGTCTTAATTACTGTGTTGATAGGGTGATAATACCTCATGGGGAACACTGTAAGTACCTAGATGTTAATATAAGGAAACCTTCACCAGGGTAATCATACTAATAAGGTAGTTGAGAAAGGCTACAGATCTCTTCCCATGTTTATGAGAGTATTTAGGGGTTATAGTAAGGATGTTAAGCAGAGGGTGTATAATTCTCTGGTAAGAACACACCTTAGAGTATGGTTCCAGTGTATGGGACCCTAACCAAGGATACTTGGTATGAGAACTGGAAAATATTCAAAAGAAAGTAGCACATTTTTTTTCTGGGTGATTTCTGTCAAAGCAGTAATGTTACGAAAATGATGCAAATTTTAGGCTGGGAAGACTTGGGAGTAAGGAGATGAGATGCTCGAATATGTGGTATGTTGATATAGATGTTGAATCCCATAGGGGAGTCTCGACAGAATCGAGCACCCTTCTGACCAATTCATTAGTCTTGCCAATATCTGTATATATCTTGCTTAGTGACTCCTCTATAGTTACTTGGATATGATCTTCACCAAAAAAAATTTATGTATAGGGTAGATAAATTTATGTATAGGGTAGATGATTCCTTCTTGCCATGTTTTAGGGAATCTTGCTCCATCAAAACTCCTGTTGAATATTTTAACTATTCTTTCAAGGATAACGTTATTCTTACCTATTTCCTTCCAAAATTATTTTTTGGTACCTAAAATTAGTCCTGAGTTCCCCTTCTGCCTTCTGTAATAATTCTTTTACTTCATCAACTGAAATTTCTTTACCTAAATTAGGAAAGGTGCACATCAATTCCCTCAAAACCATCAACTTTTCTAGATCCTGTTTCCAACTATCCTCACCATTTAACAGTTTTCTCCATCCCTATTTAGGTTATCAGGTTGTTTCTTCTGCTGCAAGTCTTTTGTGTTTACCAATAATTCTCTATCATCTTTTCTTTTAAACAGAATTCATTTCTTGTTTCAAGTCCTCCTACCTTCTATACGTTAATGATCTCATTACTTCCATCTTTTTCTTCCTTCATTCTTGATTGTACTACCCACTATTTCTGGCATTCTTACCCCTTCACCTGCATCTTCTGTTCTGCTATTTAATACGACATTTTCTACAAGCTTTATAGCCTCACCTACTTGATTATTTTCAACCGAGGTCCACAGCCGTCATTTAGCGCTATAGCTCGTGTGTCGACCCTGAGTTTCGCTACTTGTTGCTAGGTTACCTGGAATGCCAGGGTTTTTGTACTTCATTTTGTAAATGCTGGTCCCTTCTGGAAACCGAAAGAAACCAAATAGGTGTGTTTTAGTTTCTCTTTGCTTGGCAAAATTGCTCCGTTTCCCTGACAATGGAAAGCAGTCGTGTGAAGCAACATGGCGGCGCACAATCTGACTGAAGCTGAGATTCCTGAGTCTATTTCGGCTGATTTTGATGATAGGGACCATGAAAGAGATGAAAATTTTGAATCTGGTGATGAAAGTGATATATCCATTAGTGATTCAAATGACGATATTGATAGCAGCATCGCAAGAAATCATGGAGGAGGCGATAGTATTGTGACTCGTCCCAGTCATACAGTGCTGGCTTCAAACATACCTTGGAGATCACAGAGAACGAGTGATGCAGGATTAGCCAAATTTCCTTACAGATTAGTCAGTGGATTCATAAGTTGTGGCAATAGTCCTAAAATAGAACTATAGTACTGGTAGCTATTTTTTACTGATCAGTTGATAACCTCTATTGTCGACCATGAGACAAACAAATTTGCCAAAATGAAAATACAACAAAATACTCCACTTCAGAAGAGATATATCTGATTTTCTTGGAAAGCTGTGACATTAGAAGAGCTGAAGGCATTTATTGGTACAATTATCAACATGGGAATGAACAGTAAGGTAGAAATGCAGGATTATTTTAATGAAGTCTGGTTGGATAAGCAAGCAGGGCTCCATCCAGGCATTTGCTTTGAACGCTTCCACACAATCAAGACATACCGTTAAGAAAGTGAAAAACATGATTTTGTGTCATGTAAATACCATACATTCATTAATTTTGTAGTTCCTTCCTGTATATATTGTTATAACCAGTACTTAATACCAGGTTTTTAAATATGAAGAATGCTGACAGAAATAAATACGAGTTGGGAGAAATCAGGACTTACAAATAATTTGAGTGGAAAGGGTTAATCTTCTGCGGTAATAAGCCACACTATTCTTCTCCTTGCTTATCACATTTATAAGTAATTAGGGGCAAGTTCTGTGATTCTTCCCATCCTTCAACTGTTATCCACTTGATGAGCAATAATGATTCCCGTAAGCATAGGAGTAGGTTATATACGCGGGTGGATCGAATATAAACATACATACATACATACATACATACATACATACATACATACATACATACATACATTATTGTTATAGACTGTTATGCCTTTAGTGTTCAGTCTGCAAGCCTCTGTGAATTTACTAAACGTCGCCACAATCCTCGATTTGCAACTAGTGTTGTGGCCTCATTTAGTTCTATACCTCTTATATTTAAATCGTTAGAAACCGAGTCTAACCATCGTCGTCTTGGTCTCCCTCTACTTCTCTTATCCTCCATAGCAGAGTCCATTATTCTCCTAGGTAACCTATCCTCCTCCATTCGCCTCACATGACCCCACCACTGAAGCCGGTTTATGCGTACAGCTTCATCCACAGAGTTCATTCCTAAATTAGCCTTTATCTCCTCATTCCAAGTACTTTCCTGCCATTGTTCCCACCTGTTTGTACCAGCAATCATTCTTGCTACTTTCATGTCTGTTACTTCTAACTTATGAATAAGATATCGTGAGTCCACCCAGCTTTCACTCCCGTTAAGTAAAGTTGGTCTGAAAACAGACCGATGTAAAGATAGTTTCGTCTGGGAGCTGACTTCCTTCTTACAGAATACTGTTGATCGCAACTGCGAACTCACTGCATTAGCTTTACTACACCTTGATTCAATCTCACTTACTATATTACCATCCTGGGAGAACACACAACCTAAATACTTGAAATGATCGACCTGTTCTAGCTTTGTATCACTAATTTGACATTCAATTCCGTTGAATTTCTTACCTACTGACATCAATTTAATCTTCGAGAGGCTAATTTTCATACCATACTCATTGCACCTATTTTCAAGTTCCAAGATATTAGACTGCAGGCTTTCGGCACAGTCTGCCATTAAGACCAAGTCGTCAGCATAGGCCAAACTGCTTACTACATTTCCACCTAACTGAATCCCTCCCTGCCATTTTATACCTTTCAGCAGATGATCCATGTAAACTATGAACAGCAAAGGTGAAAGATTACAGCCTTGTCTAACCCCTGTAAGTACCCTGAACCAAGAACTCATTCTACCATCAATTCTCACTGAAGCCCAATTGTCAACATAAATGCATTTGATTGATTTTAATAATCTACCTTTAATTCCATAGTCCCCCAGTATAGTGAACATCTTTTCCCTCGGTACCCTGTCATATGCTTTCTCTAGATCTACGAAACATAAACACAACTGCCTATTCCTCTAGTAGCATTTTTCAATTACCTGGCACATACTGAAAATCTGATCCTGACAGCCTCTCTGTGGTCTGAAACCACACTGGTTTTCATCCAACTTCCTCTCAACGACTGATCACACCCTCCCTTCCAAGATGCCAGCGAATACTTTGCCTGGTATACTAATCAATGAGATACCTCGATAATTGTTGCAATCCTTCCTGTTCCCTTGCTTATAGATAGGTGCAATTACTGCTTTTTAAGCATTTTAAGGCATTTTAGGCATTTTAAGCAAGCCTCGAATATAAACTGCAATTATATTTCTTAACCCTTTGACCTGCCAATTTTTTGGACAGAATTGTGCCCTTACATACTAACATACTATTTATTTTTTCAGTTATTTGAAGGAAATGCAGACGAAAATATACACGGATGTTACACACATATAAATAACTTTTCTTGCATTCCATTATACATTTATGGTTTGAAGAAGTCCTCTCATGTATACAACACTGAAAAAACAGGTGTCCACATGCAAAGCAACCTCTCATTTGAGATACCTTATTGAGGTATCCTTGCAGAGTCTCCATGCTGCACTACTCTGCATCGCCTGGGTGGCTCTAACTTCTTCCGAGTTGGAGCCATTTCTTATTTGTAGTAGCCAATATATCGACCCTGAGATGTCAAGGGAATATTACCATTGTGAGGGCAATTTGGCAAAGTTGCAAGATATTTATAGACATAAGCATCGGTATCTCTTTTTTTTTTTTCATGATCCCAGAATTGTGGGGTTAGAAATTCACTGACCATTTATAGTTCTGTGTTCCGAATGAGTAAATTTATAATACCAATACAGTTGGCACACTGGGGTGAAATACTGACAACCAGGAATGAGTTAGCCGGAAAATCTATAATGTCCAATAATGGACCAACTATACTGGTATTACAAATTTATCCATTCGGAACAAATATTTCAGGTTCCCTATGTGAATCTGCATCTTTATCACCTGATGGCAAGGCGGGCATCAATTTTTGAAAATGAGACAAAGTCTCTCATAGTGCATTGGCACTGCCGGTGGCCTCCATGGTATGCACTAGCCATGCATCTTGGTAGGTGTGCTATTTACCAAATGATGAGCCCAACTTAACACACTGGGGCAAAACCCTGGCAACCAGGAATGAGTTAGCTGGAAAATTTATAACGTCCAATAATGGACCAACTATATTGGTATTATAAATTTACTCATTCGGAACAAATATTTCAGGTTCCCTATCGGAATCAACATCTTTATCATAATTCTGTTGGATTACCTTCTAACTTTCTCTCTACCACGCACAATTTCACAATCTAGCTTACATGTGACATCAGTACCTTTATTAGCTTGAAGTTCCCAAATCCAGTTATTACTGATGTTTCTACCTGTTGATGTTGTTGCACCTAATGTAAACCTTGAATTATTCATTGGCCATGGCTCTTCGGAAATAGAACAAGATTCACCTTCACCAATATCATTTGAGGATTAATTATTTACGATTCGCACACTTTTGTTTTGAATCTCAATATCAATATATGCAAGCTAATTATGAATAACACCATCTGCTCCATTCCAGGCGGCTGCCATATTTGTTTACAAACGACACGTGGTAGGGTGCATTTTATTTTTCTTATTCCAGGAGCGAATTACCGTTTATGATATAAAAATGAAGTTCAGGTAGTTGCTGACATTTGTTGGTAACATTTTAAAACCTATAGAACAAACCTTGGTGGCTCAGTAACCATAAATTCTCGCTATAACGGACATCTACTGTATTAACCCATTTAGACCCAGCATTCCAATATAATGTACACAGCTTTTGTATTTAGTTCCGATGTTCCATTTCAGATTACAACTATTGGAATGGGACTTGTAAGTTTTATAATTTCTCTGCACTGAGTTTGGTAACACAGTGCCACATATCAGGACTTAGTAAAAGTAGAAGATTGAAAGTATGGTTGCAAATATCCCAAGTAATGCAAAGTCAACCTCTTCAAATCATGAGTAAATAAATGCCTTTTATGCCTTTGGTACATTTACCTTTCATACCACTTTTAGTTATAAATGGTTCAAATTGGACAACCACACAATTCAGGACAACTAGTGCTTGAACATGGATCATAGTATTTGTACTGGCTAGTGGCAGAGCTCACACTATATGGATCTGCTGTCTCCATTTTTCCTGCCATGGCCAATATCAGGGTGGAGTTTCATGCTTTTGAGGTGTTTATGTAGTGCATCAACCAACTGTTGTCTTGGTTGCCCCTCTGGTCTTTGTTCAGTAACTTGCAGGGTATAGCCCATCTCCATGATGGTGTCTACTGCTGATCACAGCAACTGCCCAAACCACCTTTGATTAGCACAACAACAAATAGTTCCCTTATTCTTTCATTGGAGATGTAATCAAATTAGATGATACCATCTGTCCATCCAAGTATCTTTGTCTTCATGATGCCTAGTCGACATTCTGCATCTCTAGTGGTCAGCTAACATTCAGTACTGAGGAGTGCAATGGAGAGAATGACAGCTTATAAATCTCATATTTTGTCCCGTATTGGCTCAACACAATTAAGGTTAAGTTATAAGGAGATTCCCACCTTCCATGACATAATTCAGCCTAAGGACATGTTTCATTCCAATTATGGAACATCTTCAGCTAAAAGATTTTTTATTAAATAAAGAATAAAAAGGATATTAACATACCATTTGGCACTTTTTCACTCAGTTCTGGTTGTCTCTGAAGTTCTGGTTGAATTTCTTGCTGGTAGAGAGATTCTTCTTGATGCTGAAATTCTAATTGTCTCTCATGTTCCTGCTGTTTACGTCTCAATGCCTCTTCTCTTTTTTTCAATATTTCTTGTTTCTTTTTCAGTATCTTTGTGAGAGTACTCTCTTTTACAAGACCTCTCACAACAGAAGTGTTCCCTTCTCCAGGAGAGGGACGGAACAGCTGAAATGTAAACATACATTGTACCAAATATAAATAGTGAAACACATTCATCCTCAGAAAGTTAGTATTTAGTTCACCTAGATTCGATAAATGCCAGCCCTGTGGTGTATGGGTAGCATGCCTGCCTCTTACCCGGAGGCCCCGGGTTCGATTCCCGGCCAGGTCATGGATTTTTACCTGGAGCTGAAAGTTCAAGGTCCACCCAGTCTACGTGATTACAATTGAGGAGCTATTTGATGGTGAGATAGTGGCCCCATGTAGATAGCCAAGAATAACTGCCAAGAGGATTCCTCGTGCTGACCGCAGGATACCTCGTAATCTCCAGGTCTTTAGGCTGCGCAGCGGTCGCTTGGTAGGCCAAGACCCTTCAGGGCTGTAGTGCCATGGGGTTAGGTTCAATTTTAGATTCAATAAATGGCAGGATGTCATGGGAAGTCATTTCAATATCATGGGTGTAAACATAGTGTGGTAACAGCCACTAAGAGGATAGCCCTCACAGAAGTGTAAAGAAAATGGTCTAAAATACTGAAAGTAAAACAATGAAATCTACCACACTACTGACACTTCTCTCACAGGATGATAATCTCATTGTCTTACCATTTAAAAGAACAGAAGGAACCTCCCTGAAGATTGCGATAAATAATTGGACATACCCTGAGCAATGTTGAGAAAATCCCAATGGCTGATCCTTCTACAACCGAAGCACTGTGATATAATGGACACAATGAATAAACAGCTTTTTGCAAAGCCACCACTGGTGATAACTTCAATAAATATTGAAGAACTCTCTGCAAATAAAGAACTGCTTCTAGGTGAAATGTGTAAACAATCTGACTGTGACATTCTGGTTCTACAAGAGACCCATTGGGAACCAAACAGCCGCAGACCAAAGTGGGATGAAACTAGTCTTAGAGAGACCTCACGATCAATACGGAAGTGCTGTCTTCACCAAACCAGACCTAACTATATGTACAGCTGCCTTGACTTCCACCAATGATGCAGAAATCTTAACCATTGGGTACCAGTCATGTACAATAACATCTGTCTACAAACCACCTAACATCATCTTTAATTTTGAGGAGTCAGCTAATGTCCAATCTCAGAGGATTAAATTTGTCACTGGGGAATTCAACTGCCACAGTACTACATGGGGATATCTACATACCAATGCAAACAGTGAGGAATTGGAGAACTGGGCTGAAAGGATTGGAATCAAATTCATTTACAACCCTAAACTACGACCTTCGTTTCACAGTGGAAGATGGAAACGTGGCTATGATCCAGACAACATTTTTGTCAGTAATATGATCTCTGAATAAACTATAAAATATGTTAAAGGCCCAATTCCAGGCACACAACACAGAGCTATCACTTGCATAAGATCAGTGGTTCAACCGGACGTAGTACCGCTAAAACGGCGCTTCAACTTCAAAAGAGCACAGCGGGACCAGTTTGCTGAAGACTTGGAGAGTCAAATCATTAAATTGCGACCAGAAGTGGAATCATCCATAAAACTGACCCAGAAACACATTCCAAGGGATGCCGCACCAACTATGTAGCTGGACTCACTCATGACTCAAAACTTACCCTTGAAAGATACCAGCAACTGTTCGAGAATGATCCCTTCTCAGAAGAAACAATGGAAGCAAATGAGGAGTTGCTTAGTGCTATAACCACCTCAAGACAAGAGAGATGGTGCCCTCTAAATGCAAATCTGGATAAGAAACAAAATAGCTGACGTGCATGGAAAACAGTTAAGATCCTTAGCAATGATCCAACTTCACCTCAGATACTTAGAGTGAAGTTACACCCAATCAGATTGCTCATCAACTACTACTTAATGGTAAAAATACCAGGAGGACAAAAAGACTGGAATATCAATGTGAACTTGAAGATGAAAACCACTCACTTCACACTCCCTGGATGAAAAGCAATTCACCACATGAAGAATAATAAGGCAGTTGGAGTGGATGAGTTGAGAACAGAACAAATACATTTTGGGCCTGAAATATTGAAATGTATCCTTAACTTCATGAATAACTGCATCACCACTTGCCAGATTCCAAAGATGTGGAGGAAAGCTCATGTTGTAGCTATTTTAAAGCTTGGCAGGAAGCCAAATGAATCTAAGAATTTTCAATCCGTTTCTCTATAGTGTCATCTTTTCAAAATTCTTGAGCAAATGATACTGAACAGTATTTAACTTCTTCTAGATGAAGCTCTCATACCTGAACAAGTACATACAATGGAAAAGTTCTCAAGCTGCCACAATATATAGAGGATGGCTATGCCTTTATACACCTTAATGCAGCTTATGATACCATTAATCATAAGACATTGTGTATAAAGTGTATCCAACAACAAGGGACTATGGTTTTACAAAATTTTTGAATGCATTCTTCAAAATCAACAGTTTTACGTCTCTCTTCAAAATAAGAACAGCCATTGGAGAACTCAAACTAATGGATTACTCCAAAGAAGTGTTCTTGCACCATTGCTCTATAGAATCTACACTAATGAACAACCAATTCCTACCGAAGTCAAGCAGTTTATCTACGCTGATGAGACAGCAGTGGCAGCATGGGGGAACACACTGAAGAGGGTGAAGAAAAGCTAGCAAAACCTCTGAAAGAACTTGCTACATACTAAGAGAACAATAATTTGAGACCCAACTCCAACAAAACTCAAGTTCGTGCCTTTCATCTACATAACAAAGAAGCCAGTAGAAAACTGCACGTGGAATGGAGAGTAGTCCTTGAACACTGTTATACACCAAAGTACCTTGGTGTGAAACTGGACAGAAAGTTATCTTTCAAGCAACACTGTCAGAATACAAACACAAGATGTGCACTAGGAATAATACTGTTGTCAGCTGCAGAATATTTATCACCTATATGGAGAAACTCTGCCCGTGCTAAGCAAGTCGACATTGCTATGAACGAGAGTGGTCACATAATTGCTGAGTGTCTGAAATCAACTCCAACAGAAAATATCTATTCTATCGCAGGAATCACCCCTCCTCACATAGGAAGGGAAGTAGCAGCAGAAGTTGAACGTCGGAAGCAATCAACCGATCCACGTCACCCCCTTTATGGCCATCAGGTGTAGCCGATTAGACTCAGGTCAAGGAAGAGTTTTTAAGAACAACCGTACCACTTGTTGACACGCCAGAAAAACGAAGGTATGAACTGTGGCAACAGCAAGTACGTAATTCAACCCTGAGTTTAAAGGAAGAACCTTCTGCAGGTTTTCACCTTCTGTATACCGTCTGGAAGACCCTCAATTGACTGTGGATAGGTGTTTCAAAGTGCAAGTTTAACCTAGTTAAGTTGGGCTATGAACAAGGAGACATGACTTGTGATTGTGGACTACTACAGGATGAAGAACACCTTCTGGTTCGTCAGCAATTACCATCTCTGTGCACAAAGGAAGATGTTTTGTAGGCCAATGATAAAGCTCTCCTTGTAGCCGAATACTGAACAAACATTATTTCGCAGTGTATCTGAACATGGAAAATAAACAAATAAATATATAGATAAATAAATACCATCACCCCTCCTTCTATGTTCATTTATTCATGAAATCAGCCTACGCTCATCTTAAAGTGATGATTCTTGAGAAACTGTGTACATTTTGAGTAGATACTTCCATTTTTCACAAATCCATCAGAGAACAGGATTGAAGAGCACAACATCAATTTATTTCTTTAATAGGAATGTTAGAATACATATTTGTGATGTCATAGGAATGAACAGAATAGTTGGATTGTAGATTTAGATTTTTAGTTTTATTGTGGAACTGAATTAAGTTCTCATTTGAAGTTTTAGCTGTGAAAAATGTACTTTTTCAAAAGTCTTTGAATGAATTGGAAACCTTCTAAGCGAGACTGTTTCTAAAATTGATGATAGGTTTGAGAGGTATATTTAGTTTAGGTAGGGCCCTGGTTGTAGGTAATTTAGAATTCATATTAATAAGTTTAGAAACTTCTTGTTCATTGAGAAGAAACTGGGAATGTTTAAGGATTTCATTTAATTTTCTTTGCATTGCATTGGTGAGATCTTTCTTGACTGTAGTATCCTGAACTCTTTTAAATATTAATAACATAAAATTCTTTATTAATATTGTTACTCATTTAACATTAGCATGTATGTTTATTCTCAACATCCATATCCAGCAAGCATCAGACAATCCATTCCGATAACATTGTCATAAGCGGAATCGATTACAGGTCCAACTGCACTCTTAGAAAGAGAGGGTTGATTAAACTAAGTACCACATTATTGTGGGCCCCTTCACCTGCATCTATTGGCAGTTACATGTGCTAAATGTAGTATATTGTGTGGGCTATTTTCAATGGATGGTTTGCTTGGTAACATCCAATCTATGACTGATAAAACAAGATTGATTAAAACGGCCACTATCATTGGCGAACAACATCAGTTCACAATTGAAATGCACGTATAAACAGCACAAATTACCAGTGACGCCTTAAAAATGACCTGGCACTTATTTACTTTGGAACCATCAACTTTATTATAGAATTATATTCTTTATTCAAAGTATGTTTAAATTCATCAATGTTAAAGAACAGTTTCCTCAGAATCTTATTTCCATAACACAACAACAATACCAGAGCACATCATCTGCACAGCCATCTTGACCATGTCTATTGTAGCTGTTGATAAGAGGGTTGTTGTAAATGTTTTGAAACACTATTCAACATATCTGAAACACAATAAATCATTACCAGTGATCATATTACTTCATGTAAAACATGATCCCTCCTACTTTACTCCTTCCCTTTCCCTTCACTGCTTAATCACCTTAATCCAACCAACACTCTTGATTAGCAGTCCTACAGTTTCTATTTATCTTCTACAAGATCACATGAAAGGCATGTTTCCTTTCTAAATTACATCAAATGATTATCACTTCGGAACCATCAACTTTATTATAGAATTCTTTCCTTTATTCAAAGAATGTTTAAATTCATTAATGTTTCTTCAGAATCTTTATATATATTTCCATAACAACACAACAACAATTTATTAAACAAACATAATACATTCATACCTGAAGGTCCAATAGACAGAAACAGTCTTGTGCATATTAATATGAACAGAGATAAAATTTTATTTTTTGAAATTATTTTACAAATCATTTTATTATTTATTTTACATTTAGGCGTAGGGATGTGGCGACCCCACCGCCCAGTGGGAAACCACCCGAGTATTGGCGGGAAAATCATAACGTTTGAGGGGTATGGAGGAAATGCCTACTCCCAGTCCTGAACAACTAGGATGAATCACCTTCCCAGATCACATCTGGGATTGTAACTCCTGACCATGGTCAGAACATTGATCAATGATCAGACAATCAACTTATCATGGAGAGTCTTCTAATGAAAGAATCCACCGACTTGGACATCCAACATTCTAGACCCGAGCAAAGACACCATTCGGATACGGTGGGGTGTCACATAGAAGATCATGGCAAGTCGGAGCGCCTGAAAGCCCAACAGACGAACCACGGATACAGACACAGACTTAAATTCAATAAACCAGGAAAATTATCTTTCTCTGCAACATTAAACATCAATTCAATAATGAAAATTGGGAAGTTGAAACACTTAACTGATGTCATGGATCAACAAAGGATTCTAATCACAGCCCTACAAGAACTTCGGAACACAGATCAGGACCCATTTGAATCTGGGGGATATCATCTTTACAAAGGACCTCCAGGAAAGAGAGTAATGAAAAATGTTCCCCAATTTGGAATGGGATTCCTGGTTCATACTAGCATATTAGATTCAGTGGAGGATTTCTCAATGAACTCATCAAGAACTGCAACCTTAACAATTAGAGTAGAGAACAAAATATATACACTGATTAATGTCCATGCGCCAACAAATGAAAAAAACAGGACAAATAAAGAGGAAACTGAAATGTTTTGGGAGGAGCTTGACCAACTGATTTCAAATATCCCTGACAACCATGCTAAAATTATGCTTGGAGACTTCAACGCGAAAATTGGACAAGAGAGAAAATATCGCACAGTGGTAGGTAAATGGCCAGCACACAAATTGACAAATAGAAATGGTCAAAGATTAACTGAGCTTTGCACAGACCGTGGGCTTATTCTTGAAACCACAAGATTTAAGAGAAAACCACACAAATTAATGACCTGGAAATGCCTCTAATGTTAAACTGGGTGAGTTTCAGATAGACCACGTAGCAATGGATGAAAAATACCATAGAGAAATTTATAATGTCAAAGTCCTTCGTGGGGTGGACATCGATTCTGATCATTATATTTCAAAGATTAAAATCAAGTTAACCCCAAGAAAACATCACAAACCATCTAAATTCACTAGAAGGAGGAAATATGACCCCAGCTACTTAATAAATAATGCTGTGTATACAGAGAGATCCAAAACACCTCTAAGCGACAAACTGGAAACGATTATTGATAAACTAAAAAATATTGCCGAAGAAATTGCTCCTATAAAAAGGAGAAAGAAACACGCCTGGTGGAATGAGGAATGTGATATGGCAATACAGAAAAGACACAAAGCATGGCTAAATGACCAACAAAAGAAAACGGCACAATCTCGAGATGAACTAACTATTGCTAGAAGGCAAACGGCCAAAGAACTTAGAAGAATCAAACGAGACCATCAAAAAGAAAACCTAGCTAACATAGATGAATCATTCAAACAACATAAGACACGAGACTATTACAGGATATTTAAACAATATCAATCAGGGTATACTCCACCTACACTCATGATGAGAAATAAACAAGGACAACTAGCACACAATAATCAGGAGAATGCCAAAATTCTAGCTGATCACTTCAAAGAATTACTAAATGCTGAAGACCCAAAAGAATACCTAGAATTTTCACCTGATCCAAAAAATAAAACACGCTTAGACAAAGTTATTCCACCAGATTTCCATGAGGTATTTCAAGCGATTAATTGGCTCAAGAATTATAAAGCTGCAGGAGAAAATCAAGTGGTTGCAGAGCTGTGGAAGAATGCAAATAACTAAACACTTCAAAACCTACACAAACACATCATAGACATATGGAACTCTGAAAAGCTGCCTGCAGAATGGAATACAGCTATAATTCATCCAATACACAAAAAGGGGGATAGACTGGATCCAAATAATTACCGAGGGATCTCTCTACTTGATATCACATATAAGATCCTGTCTAGAATTATCCTCACGAGAATTCAAGAACAGCTCGACCAAGAACTTGGAGAGTATCAGGGGGGATTTCGACCTGGAAGAAGTTGTCCTGACCAAATCATTAGTCTTAAGTGGATTATGAACCATCAAAGAATGAGAAACAAAAAGCTAGTTATCATTTTTGTTGACTTCAAGAAAGCATATGACAGTATTCATCGTGAGTCATTACTTAAAATCCTTAAAGAATTTGGGTTACACCAGAAACTCATTAATCTCATTGGTGTTACCCTCAAGAACACTAGAGCAAAAGTTAAATTCCGAGGAGAGTTGTGTGAATCATTTGAAATCCGGACTGGACTTTGACAGGGGGATGGTCTTTCACCAATACTGTTTAACTGTGCATTGGAGAAAGTCATGCGAGAATGGTCTAAAAAATGTCAGCCAAACATGAAGATTGGCAAAAATATCAAGCTCAATTGTCTAGCATTTGCAGATGACCTTGCGCTACTTGCAAGTAGTGTGGAAGAGGCTAAACTCCAAATTGAAGAATTAGAACAAATAGCAGCAAAAATTGGATTACAAATCTCCTTTGAAAAGACGGAAATGATGCCATCCTTCAAAGTGGAAACATCACCTATCACATTGACTAATAACAAACAAATTAAGGTTGTTAATAAATTTAAATATCTTGGAACTTAAAAGAGAAAATATCAGTTGAAAATAGAATTACCAAATTAAAACAAGCACAACACATTACTTGGCCAACGTACAAGAAGAAATCTCTCTCGATAAATGCAAAATTTAAACACTACAACTCCGTTATTAAGCCTGAAGCAACCTACGTTAGTGAAACCTTATTCAATTTGAATACGAAATCAACTACAGATAAATTACAGAAAATAGATCGACGAGTCATTAGAACAATTCTAAACAAAAAACACCAAGTAGATGGACAATGGCGATTACTACCTAATGAAGTTGTATACCAGGAGACTGAGTCTATAACAGATACAATGCGGAAAAGAAGAGTTGCTTTTTTTCTGTCACATATTACGACTACCAGAGACTAGGATACTCAAACATTTATTCAACTACTTTTGGAAAAGTAAAACTAAAAATCACTGGTTCAAAGAAGTCCAAGAAGATTTAAATGAATTAGGCTTGACAATTCAACAAATTGAAAACAGAGAAGAGAAGAGGATCCTGAGAAATAATGACGTGAGACTTAAACTGAAGACCTATACACGCAAACAGTACAACATAACTGACGAAGAATGGGCAGCCAGGTCAGAGACGATGAAACATTTCTGGGAACAAAAGAAGAAACATCAACCAAATTTGTAACCAATATTCATAAGACTTGACTGTATATAGATTGATTTCAGTGCTCCAATGTGGGCGTAAAATAAATAATAATAATTATTTTACATTTTATGGCCTTCATTGGACCACTATAGTCAATTATACAATGGATTTTTAGATTTTCTCTCAACCCAGTACTTCTTCATTCTCTCCGATCTTGATTTTCTCTCCTCGTCTGAAATCACTCCTCCCAAGGTTTGTCTGTTGATCTTGGTCTGTAGTCTGGTTGGTGTATATGTTTTTGAGTGTCTTGTTTTTTAAATCCTCTACTGTGATTTGTAGCTCCTTCATATCATCCTTGATTTCTGTAATCCACTTAATATTACTCTAACTGTTCCACAATTTTTCTATTATTATCCTACTGATTCTATTTTTGGGTGTTCTAATTGGGTGACCAAAGAATGAGATTTGTCCATTCCTGATAGTGCTCATTACTTATTCTATTTTTTGTAGACTGTTTTGTCAGAAACTAGTCTCCAGAGTCCATTTTCTTGGTATTTTTTGTTTATACATGTTCTGATTATTATTCTTTCTATTTTGAGTATTCTGTCTATTGCTGCAGTATTAGTTGTTTTGAAAATGGTTTCACTAGCGTATGTTATTTCTGGTTGTATGGCTGTTTTATAATGCTTTAATTTTGTGGCTATTGAGAAGTCTTCTTTGTTGTATGTGTTCTTGGTGACATATTGAGCTTTGGTTAGTTTGTTTATTCCATTATGACATGTTTGCTTTTCGTTAAGGTTGTATGTTATAATTTCACTTCATATTGATGTTTTAATATTTAATATGTCCACTTTTGGCTTTAGTTAACATTTCCATTTTCGGCACAGTATCAATGAATTTCTTACATATTTCCCTTATTTCTTGGTCACGAAACCACACTTTCACTACAGCACAAAACATCCTTGGTAGTGCAGTCCATTTTTCTCATCTGTTTCTTGATAATTGCCCAAAGACATTTTTCATGACAACCTCAACAATGATATCATCAACATTCACGAGACGCACACCACAGATGAACAGGACTTTGATAGAAGAGGACGAATATTGGGCTATACCCTAGTCGACACTATCCACTATCAGCAGTATGGGAAATCTTGCTGGAAAATCGTTTTTTTTTTTTGACATTCAGTTCCCCGGCCAATCTCTTCAGTTCTGGAGCAACTTTTCTCTCTAAAATTGGGATGTAATTGTCACTGTTCATCATTCCATCAATGCGGGATGACCGCTGCTCACGTCCGCAGGATTTTACCCATTGATTGCCCTGCACATGTCCCCCAGTTGGTGCTAAGCGAGCAACAGCGACATAAGGTGATACAATTGAACGACAAAATCTCACACTTTTGGAATTAACAGTTCTTTTCAGAACCACTCAACAATACACAATGGACCTACAGTTCGTATTTTCCAACTACATATTATGGCTTAAGTCGTGCCAAGTGTGAATATCGTAGAAAACAGCTGAACAACCTCACAATGATATCGTCAACAAACATTCAGGAGACGCACACCACACATGAACAGGACTTTGATAGAAGAGGATGAATATTGGGCTATACCCTAGTCGACGCTATCCACCATCAGCATTATGGGATTGCCACCTATGCCAAATCCAGTCTTACAGGAGTTCAAGTTGTTGAGTCAAGTGTCAAAGATCTAATTTTCTCTATAGTAATACAGGTTAATAACCTATCAGTTGTTAACATGTATAAACCTCCTAGCATTGCCATCCTTCAGCCATCCCTGCATTTACACTGGAGACTTTAACAGCCATCATACTAACTGGCGATGTGACACAGTTGATAACGATGGTGAGGGATTAACTCAGTGGGCTGAAATATCCGATCTGCATCAAGTTTTTGATGCGAAAGACAAGGGAACTTTCCATTCTGCTCGCTGGAGAACTAGTGGCTTGTATTGTATAGGTGGTGATAATAGAATAAATTATTTTTGTGATGATTTGCTTATACGTACAATATTGTTGAGTTTCCCAGGTGGTGGTGATTTTTGTTTTAAGAGGAAGTACAACTAGGTAATCATCCTCTCTGAACAAATTAGTGGAAAAGAAATTTAAAATAAAATAAAAATATTTATTCAACGAAGGAATTTGGAAACGCAGTACAAAATAAAACAAAAAATTACTGATTTAGGCCGAAAAATTACTAACGAATCAAAAGGGACCGTGTGTTCCCTGTCATGATCCTAAGGATTCGGCAGGCTGAGGACTGGGTTTGGATTTTTTCGGGAGCTAGTACTAAACAATAACAAGATCAACTTTCCAACACATACAATTTCCTTCACCTGTATTATCTTAAATAGGCACACACTGTACATGTACAAATATACAATTAAGAACCCTGAAATCTTTCCACAAGTACCTTTACAACTCTTGATTAGATAGTGTCTCTCAAAGTGCTTGACTATCCAGTTCATTTACACACTGCAATACAATAAGATCAAACCCTGCAAAACTTGGTAATTACTTGTCTTGTGTTCGAAGACTTCTTCTTCCATCTGCATCGGTCTTCTTTCTTGACTGCTTCTCTGCATCTGAGACATTGTAGTCGTCCAACGCGATGCAATGTTTAGTTGAGCGGATGTGCAACACCAGGAGTCGAACTCAACGCCCACGAACTCCGTCGTCAACCAGGATAGCTTATCTCACAACAGTTCTGACTACAAGGTTAAGTTTACTGATAGGATAGGCACAATATATTACATGGCCTTCCTAGTACACAGTTCGATGTTCGTTTCCAGCCTTTAGGTTCACAGCTACGACAAGTAACTTAGTCGTTACGGCTATAAGTCTTTCTATAGCAACCTGCTAGCTATGTTATACACAGTGATATCTTCACTGCCTCGTGTAACCCTTTCCAATAACTGGACTGTTTTGCCTAGCCACATATAACTGGTTCTGCGGCTGTCTGTCACGCACATAAGCTACAAATTTCTGCACTATGGCCTATAGTCTTCACTCTGCCTACATGGCTGTTAGATTCTCCTTTGTGGCGCACAGCCACACATACGTTGGTTGCTCAGTAGTTCGACGGATTCTCCCCAATCCGTCGAAGTATCATTCCCTACATTTTACATTTGAAGTTTCTTTAAGCTTTTCCCTCTACTTCTCCAGAAGTCTGTAGTTTTTAAGTCTGATTGGTTCACGTGTTCCTCCTACTAACTGATGTCGTGGAATTTACTCGAACAACTAGCTTCTCACTGCATCAGAAATTCTACGCACTACTTCCTACTAGAAAAACTTTCAGAACTTTCTATTGCATTTTCCGTTTTACACTGACGTTGTGTTGTTGGCTATTTCAAAACATTACACATACACTAACTTTGCGTTGCAGCAGCTTGCCTCAAGTAAAACTGGTATGAAACCTTATGCTGTATATACTATAATTTTTCTCTTAATAAAATTATCACTGAACCATTTGAAAAACACTGTAACTTCTTGCCACTGCTACATGATCATATAAACTATAGAATAATACTTAATATCCTTAGCCTCGGAGGTCGCGGATTCGAAACTCGCTCAATTCCGTTTGCTCGGCACTGAAACATGAAAGGGGGTGCATTGCGACAAGTGGTCGTGACATCCCTGAGTAAAGTACACTTGTAATTTACATACTCTTTATTAATCCACTGTCGCATATAAAGCAGATGACGAGATCAGCAATATTTCCAAACAGCCAGCATCGACCAGTCTTGCTGGAAGCACACATGAAGATACCCCTGGTGACCTCAGTACCTTTACCCAGGTGGAATTTTAATCGAGCTAGGCGGATCCATTGTCAAATCACTTCCACCAATCACCAATTTGATATTGAAGTGTTAGTTATTGATGTAACAACAACCCTTCGTTGCTGTGCATGCAATTCAAACTCATATACCAGTTTTGTGATGCTCATTGTTAGGCTATTATCTTTTTGTAAATCAAAACCATTCTTCTCAGGATTAATTTTGCTTGTTCTAATGAGATAGGCATCCTCTTTCCTGGAGGTTTTCCGTTTCCAGCCACATTGCCCTTTCCTCTGAGGTGAAATGGAGCCAGTATTACATTACATTCAGCTCATATTTTTCTCTGAGTCATACCACTAAATTCGGGGGTCGAGATAGGTTTCCAAAATAAGTTAAAATCAACGGCTGTCTTTATTGATCTGACAAGTGGATATGATACTGTCTGGCGACATGGACTAATTCTTCAAGTGCTGGAAGTAATTCTCTGCTTGGAAATTACAAACCTAATTTCCAACATGCTCTGTGAGAGAGTTTGTAGTATTCCTAGGTGATTCTAAAAGTCACAAAAGAAAATTAAATAACGGTCTGCCACAGGAATCAGTATTGGCCCCAGTTCTCTTCAATCTCTACATCCATGACTTACATCAACCACAGCTACTAAGTTCATCTATGCAGACGACATTGCACTGGTAGTTCAAAGCAAAAATTTTTAGGATGGAGAAGGCATTCTTTCAGCAGACTTGGACAAAATGGTAACATTCTTCAAGTCTTGGCAACTGATCCCAAGTGCTTACCGAGGTTTCACGTTTCCATCTCAGCAACCGACTCGCAAACTATGAGCTATCTGCTTTATTCCTTCATGAAAAGCGAAAGTACAACCTGTTCCCGAAATATCTAGGAGTCACTCTGGACAGAACTCTTGAGTTACAAAGAACATCTCACTAAACTCTCTCACAAAATCACTACAAGGAATAACATCCTGCACAAGCTTTGTGGCAGTTCCTGAGGAGTCTCAGCTAACTGCTTACGATTAATGGGTATCAATCTTGTCTACTCTGCAGCGGGATATTGTAACCCGGTATGGCTGGAAAGGGCACATGTACATAAAGTGGATACTAAGCTGAATGATACCATGTGCTGCATAACTGGTACCGTAAAGTCAACACCTTGCCACTGGTTACCCGTACTTAGTCATATCCCACCACCCCACCTGAGGAGAAAGGAAGCTCTGCTGAGAGAAGCAAAGAAAATCTGGTCATCTCCCTCATTACCAGTTGACCAGGAATTTTGTTACCCATCGCCACAATGACTTCGATCTAGGAGACTAACAAGTGTACTGTCCGGCCAATTCTTGAGGGATCATTTTAATCTAAACCAGAGCTGGCGGGATGAGTGGTCAGATTCAACATCTGGAACTAATGCTCATGAGCTAAATCCAACTCAGAAAATGAAGGGATTTGACCTCCCAAGAAAATCACAGTCGCCTCAACAGACTGAGATCTGAGCATGGACACTGCAATTTCATATGCCATAAGTGAGGCTGGATGGATTCTCCAACATGTGAATGCAGTGAAGAGGAGCAGACCACGGACCATGTCATCCTGTGCTGCCCTCTTCATGCCTACTTTGGAAGCCCCAGGGACCGAATTCATCTTTTGGAAAGTGCTGTAGAGTGGCTGAAAATCTTGGACCTGGACTTACGAATTTGTTGTTATAATCACCATATGATGAAATAAATAAATAAATTCCATGAACAGGAACCAAACATTTAGAGCCCATATATGTAAAACAGCCCCAAAACATCATGTTTTGTGGAAACTTCACTGTCTGTTTGATATGCTTCAGTGAGACTTTCTCATTATTATTTCTAGTTACATGCGAGATGTTATAACCTTGCACTTCAAAATGACTTTCATCACTGAATAGGACATTTTGCCATTCTTCTTGTGTTCAATTCTGATATTTTCTTGCCCATTCCAATTTTTTCCTTTCTTCTTCATGCGACATGTTAATAGCTGTTTTCTGATAGGTCTTCAAGCTTTCCTTCCAGCTTCTAAAAGCCACCTACGCACTGTTGAAGCATCAATTTTTACACCTGCATGCTCCAAATCTTTTTGTAAATCAAAACCATTCTTCTCAGGATTAATTTTGCTTGTTCTAATGAGATAGGCATCCTCTTTCCTGGAGGTTTTCCGTTTCCAGCCACATTGCCCTTTCCTTTGAGGTGAAATGGAGCCAGTATTACATTACATTCAGCTCATATTTTTCTCTGAGTCATACCACTAAATTCGTGGAGGGTTATAACCTTACTTCTCTTCTTTGGTGTGATATTCGTTATGACTGATTAAATAAATAACTCACTGAATGCAGTATCAAACAGCTACAAACACATGCCAAGTATGAACTTTCAAACACTAACAATAAGAGTATTAACTACCATTACCTATCTCCACAACAGGTATCCATACTGTTGTTAAGAATTGGCAGGAAACAGTTGTTACTTCTTTTTTTACTTACAAAACTAAATGTACCTGCTAGTTCACATTATTATGCACAAGACTATGTGTAACTGTAACCTATTAAATATTGAAAGGTGAAACATATACAGATACGGTATATACCATTCCATTTAAAGGAATAATTTTTATGTTATTATTCCAGGAGAACAGCAAAGAAGGCAGTTGCAATAGGACAATCAGCAAATATCAGTGAAGTCTATGATAAATTTGACACATCAAACAGCGAGCAAGAAATCTATTGACTTACTAAGCAGCACCACAGACAGATGAAATAGAAAAATTTTATGGAATTAACACTGAAAGCAAACTCTCGCACCAATAGAAAGAAAGTAACAGAGAAATGGCAGAGGTACTCTGAGGAAATTAGCAATGAGGAGTTTCAAAACGCTCCAACTCCAGAGTCCACACATGTAAAGGGCCCTGGTTTGCTGATCACTAAGGCTGAGGACTTTGAAGCACTGGGTAGGATGAAACCAGAAAAGGCAACTCGACCAGATGATGTACCGGCAGAGCTGTGGAATTGGGATTCGACTCACTCGCTGATAGATTTCTTTAACAAGATCACTGAAGAGAAAAGGATTCTTTTTTTTTTTTTTTTTTTTTTTTTTTTTTTTTTTTTTTGCTAGGGGCTTTACGTCGCACCGACACAGATAGGTCTTATGGCGACGATGGAATAGGAAAGGCCTAGGAGTTGGAAGGAAGCGGCCGTGGCCTTAATTAAGGTACAGCCCCAGCATTTGCCTGGTGTGAAAATGGGAAACCACGGAAAACCATTTTCAGGGCTGCCGATAGTGGGATTCGAACCTACTATCTCCCGGATGCAAGCTCACAGCCGCGCGCCTCTACGAGCACGGCCAACTCGCCCGGTGAAAAGGATTCTAGCCAAGTGGGCATGCAGAACCACAGTTCCAATTCGGAAGCAGATAGGAAGTGAAGCTAAATGTTGCAACTGTCACCCAGTATGCATGTGGTATGTGTGGTAACACACAATGAAGTTCTTTGAAATTATCACTGATTTAAGAATCCGGCTAATTGTCAGAATCACCACCGACCAGTGCTGATTTGTGAAAGGTCGTGGAACGATAGATGTCCTCAATGCTGCTCGCTTGCTTATCGAAAAGCACCAAGAGAAGTCAAAGCACTTATACCTCTCTTTGCTTGACCTGGAAAGCCTTTGACCGAGTACCACACAAGTTGATTTGGTTTACCCTCCGTGAGTAATGTACCGGTTATGACCTGTACATGCCGTATTTTTTTTTACTATTAATTGTACTTCATCATCACACAAGACGTTCAGAGCGAACTTGGTTTGTTTACATTAGGAGGAGCGAGCAGGCGAATCAGCGACAGCTGTGTGTGTGACGTAGCTGCAGGGACAATATAGACTACCTGCCTGATGCCACGTGTAGCCTGCATGGCCTGGTATGTTCTGGATATGAACGTCATGCTTTCGCAAACATTCGATGTGGGAAAATTTCAAAACTCCTATAACAGTAATCGCAGCGACTTGAGTGATACGTCATTTTGAAGAGGATAACATAAACGTCTCAAATTATGAATCTCAAGAAAATCCGTCGAGGGATTCACGAGATAGTCCGCTTCAAAGAGACCACGTTATATGATGACGTAGGAGCCCCAAACTGAATATAAGCTGAGCTCACTAGACCCGATCACGAAGTCATAGCTGGGTGTCCAGCCTGACTCTCCATGCTGTCGTGTTCATTGAAGTGCTGACAGAGGCTATCTCTGAATATTCAAAGTCTTCATGTGGGACTTAAACTCTGACAGTCGTGTTGGAATTATACATTGTACGCATGTGAACTGTAATGTATGACAAAGTCTTTATAATGGACATTGAGTCAATCAGTCAAGTTGAACTTTTAAATTTTGTGTGTGTTGGAACTCTGATTATGACAAGTCATGTATTGGACTTAGGAAAGATCACAATATGAAGATAAAGCTGGAATTCAAGAGGACAAACTGGGGCAAATATTCATTTATAGGAAGGGGAGTTAGGGATTGGAATAACTTACCAAGGGAGACATTCAGTAAATTTCCAATTTCTTTGGAATCATTTAGGAAAAGGCTAGGAAAGCAACAGATAGGGAATCTGCCACCTGGGCGACTGCCCTAAATGCAGATCAGTATTGATTGATTGATTGATTGATTTAGGTGACAACAGTTGAGCTGAACTTATATTCTGTGCGCTTGTAGAAACTTCTCGATATAACTTACTTTCGTTCTTGTAGAACTGAGTTAGCCTCTGAACAAACATGTCATTAATTACAATGTGACACGACTACGTTATACTATTAACTGTGACATTTTGTTAAATCTCAGTCAGCATAATCTCCTTAATAGACAAGAGTGTTTATGAAAGTGTTCTAACTTTCTCATGGATGTTAATGCAAGTGATTACCATAATCGTGAGCTACGACACCAAGGGTTCACTCTGAACTCAAACTGTGTTCCTTATCCAATTCAAACAAAATTGTGTATTATTTCTTCTGAACAGTGTGTAAATTATTTGTATGTGACTGACAGCAGTGTCTTTGATAACCTCTCGAACAGTCACCTATTTTATTTAATGTCAAGTGCGCCTAACAACGAACTGTGCTTTTCATTTCAACCTTATTTCTTTGTGAAAGTGTTTAGTATTATTGCATGACTGACAGCAGTGTCCTTGATAAACTCTAGAGCAGTCATACTTTTCTTTCAATGTCAAGTGCTACTTTATTTAGTGGAAAATCACCACGAACTGTGCCAAGTGCGCGAACAATTTTCAGTTTCATTATTTCTATTCATGAACTGTGCTTTATTTTCTTCTAATCTCGATGCTACTCGCATCTACATCTTTAGTGAACTTATAAATTCTATCTACAAGATTAATAGTGAATTCGACGGCATATCCCAACCATAGTAAATGAAACAGTGCTGTTAAACCAAAGTGTCGGGGGACTGTGTAATTCTGGACACTCGTATAAGTTATGTGACGAGTGATTACCCCGCAATGTCATCGGAGAATGTCAGAGATCGTCCAGAACATCGAAAGTTCGAGACTCAAACCATTATCAAACCAACCTGGGTGTTCTGGCCTTATCTCAACGTAATATTGGCAACTTCCAGAACGTGTTCCAGCCCTGTTCAGCCTGGTGAACTGGGAGCACAGGTCATTAAAAGGCGATGTTGAAGACGGCGACTATCAACAGTAAGGTAATGTGCACTTTGAAATGCATTTTCTGAATAAAAAACTATCATTCAATCTATTTAAAAATTTTCTTGTAGATAGGACCCTGCCTTCTGTACCAAGCCCTAGCTAGAAACCACCCAGAATTGCCTTGAGACCTACTTCATGCTAACTTTAATATTAATTCATAAAGTCGGGCTATTTTACTGGTACAGTATGGAGTACCAGAAGAGCTATTAGAATGGGTCAAACTGCTCTACAATGATCCGAAGAGTCTGATAAAATCAGCTGCTGAATTATCGGGTGATTTTCCTGTTTCTGTGGGAGTACTTCAGGGATCTGCTCTCTCGTCTCCCCTCTTCATCAGTCATGGGTACTGTCACACAAGATCTGCAGAAAATTGCACCTTGGACTCTACACTATGCTGACAATGTGCTGTTGACCTCTAATAATAAAACTGACCTTCAACACGAAGTCCAAGGCTGAAACAGCTGCCTCGCAAAAGTTGGCCTACAGTTCAACGTGAAGGAAACAGAATATCTCACCATAGATGTTGAGCTACGAACAACAAGGACTTGTTTTAAGTACCTAGGCTCCACAATTATAGCTGATGGAACCCTCAGTGCAGAAATCTCTAACTGCTTGAGAACTGTGTGGCTTAAATAGCATTCTGTGACTGGTGTACTCTGTGACAAAGATTTCAGACTGGGTCAAGTAAAAAACTTTACAATTTGCTGTCATTGAACTGAAAAGGCTCTGTGACATCTGGCTTAACACTGCATGACCATGTCACAAATGACAAAGTTTGCAGGCATTATGGTGTGGTACCAATTATTGTGGAAAAATAAGAGAAAGCTTGAGCAGAAGCAGCAACAGTGACAAAGATAAGTTTTACTTTGCAAGTAGATAGGAAACCAAAACAGCATTGGTTTGACATCCTGCACAAAGATCTCAAGGTTACAGGCCCACGCCTTTATCAAGTACATGATCATGTACAAGGAAAATAGAGAGCCAAAACAGCAGACCCTGCTACCATGTGGGACAAATGTTCCGAGCAGGAGGAGGAGTGGAGAGGAGAGGACAGGACAGGAGGAGGAAATGTTTTGAATATTTGATAATCAAATAACTAGTCCCATTTCCAATAAATATTTTTAGCTTTTCGCCACACTCACAGAGAAGGTTCACATGTTCAACATAATTATCCGTTACTGGAATAAGCCAATTCATCGCGCCCCCTAAAAGCCAGTTTATGTTTACCCAAACAAATACACAATATCAGTAGAGCATTTCATTATTTCTCTGTTTTTTCTTACAAGTACATTGTGCAGTATCCCTGATTTTCTACTGAGAATACATCATATACACTGTTCTTGCTTTTGCAGACATTCTCCAAGATGCCCTAAAGATGATTCTGGGTTAAATTATCCTTTCTTATTGCCTTGTGAACATTTCCTATGCCACTGTAACCACGAGACAAAACACTTTTCTCCCATTTCCAGTCTTCTGGATCAGGTTGTAAATCGAGGACCTCCACAGTTTTCTCTCTCTCCACCACTCCCTTCCTTCCTCCAATATTTCTTCTACTTCTACTCATATCTTCTCTATATTCTCCTTCACCATATCTATCCACCTCTTTCTGGGCCTCCCCTGTTGTCTTCCTCCTATTATTTTATCCATAAATACTCACTTTGCCAACGGCCGTAGCCGTGTTGAAACACCAGATCCTGTGAGATCTCCGAAGTTATGCAAAATTGGGCGTGGTCAGGAGTTGGATGGGTTGCCACGCGCTGTTGGTGGGGGGTAAGGGAATGGAGGAGCGGAAAGGAACTGGCCACCCTACCGCACGTAAACTCCGGCTTAGGAACACCTCTGCGGAGGTTCGGACCTGCCTTCGGGCAGAATAACCCTTACCTTAATCACTTTGGAACTCTATCCTCTTCCATTCTCACCATGTGTCCATACCATTTTGCCTTACTGGTCTCTTATCTTGTCTTGCAGTTTAGGGAATCCAATTCTCTCTCTGATTTTTATGTTTCTGATAATATCCCTTCATGTCTTCCCAATTCTTCCTCTAAGAAATTTCATCTCAGCTGCTTGGATTCGGCTTTCATCATGTTTTGCTGTCCATGTGCCCGTCGTGAATTGTCAAAATTGCTGTGTATAATACATCGAGTACAGAATGTTCTTGCATTTCTCTGGGACGTCCCAGTTCCACACCATACCTCTCACACACAGGTAAAAATTAGCTTGTTGGATTTTCTCTTTTGTATTTCTTCATTTATTTTCCCATCTTCTGCAAGTATACTTCCCAAATATATAAACTTTCAACAACTTCTAATAATCTTCCATTTACTTCAATATTCCCTCTTCCTTCTTTATTACCCCTCATCATTACTGTCTTAATCTTCTCTGCGCTTATTTTAATTCCACATGCAGTGTTGCCAACTTAGCGGATTTTCTGCTAAATTTGGTGGAATTAGAAGACAGTTGGCGGAGAATATATCATTTAGCGGAATTCTAGATTTATTATAGTGGAATTTAGTGTTTTATCCATTTTTCGTTTAAAAAAAATTTGTACTCCAGTCTGTCTCTGAGCTATTCCGTATTTCTTGTCAGGAGCTAAAAGTCACATGAGGAAAACTTGCTATTTGGATTCGATGTTATGAGATGTGTACGTCAGGGGGTGCAGCCTCTCTCCAACACTATTCAATATATATATATATAGATGAAGTAATCAGAAATTGGAAACGAATTGTGCACTCTGGAATAAAATTGAACACAAACACATACCGGTACATAAATACTATGCTCTTTGCAGATGATCAATTTATCCTGCAGGATGATGAAGATAAACTCCAGAAATCAATAGATCAGTTAAACACCATTTGTAAAAGTTATAATCTTCGGCTATCCAGAACAAAAACCAAAGTTATGGCGTGGCAAGGGAAATATCCTATCAGAGCGAAGATAGTAATCGACAATCAACCAGTAGAACAAGTCACAAATTTTAAGTACCTTGGTTGTGAAATATCTTTTAATGATGATGACGAGGTGAAGAAGAAGCTTCATCGATTTCAATATATGTGTGGGACAATTCGCCGAACACTGAAAGGAAAAGTAAGAGAAGATACTCAACGTAAATTCTATAAGACTATGGCTGTACCAACTTTGCTATATGGAAGTGAGACATGGATATTATTATTATTAAAAGGGATAATACACTTAATTGTCAAAGTCCTGTTTCTATATTGAACCAGGGTTTTTTTTATTTTTTATTTTTTTTTCGGTCTCATCTTTGTCTTCAAACTATTTACACAGATTTCATACATGGCTTTGATCATTTGTACTTCTACTCAGCCTACCATCTTTTTAATCAATCCATCCCAGATCAGTTGCTGTGGTACACTGTCACATGCCCTCTCAGTAACTACACACATCATCACTAAATCCTTCCTGAACTACCATCTTTTCTCAATCATGTTCCTTACTACAAAAATTGATCAAAATTTTATTTATCCCTTCTAAATCCATATTGTTCTTCCTCCATTTCCTTTTCTACTTTCATCCTCAGTCTTCCCTCTAATATCTTTTCAAAGATCTCTGCTACAGATGAAATGAGGGTGATTCCCCTATACAGTGGAACCTCGATTCACCGTTTTTGGTGGGACCACAAAAAACGTACAACACAGGAGAGCAGAAAATCCGGGAATGAATGAACCATCAACAATTTGGCTAAACATCACAGAAATGAAATATGTCTACTTATAATGTTACAAACACCCCTAAACCAAACCAAACTATAGCCCCCATGGGCCTTCCGCCTACCAAGCGACCGCCCTCGGTCTGAAGACCTGCAGATTACGATGTGACACAGGGTCAGTGTGACGAAGCCTCTCCGCCGTTATTCCTGTCTCTCTAGACCGGGGTCGCCATCTCACCATTAAATAGCTCCTCAATTAAAGGTAATCGTAGAATGAGTGAACCTGGAACCAGCCCTCATATCCAGGTAAAAATGCCTGACCTGGCCGGTAATCGAACCTGGATCCTCCGGATGAGAGGCAGGCAAGTTAGACTGCGGGGCCAGCTTCAAACGTTAACTACCGGTACACGACTTAAAAATCTTGAAACTTTACATTTAGTTTTACCGGGGAAACTTTGTCAGTTTCCTCTGAAAACTTCTTTCAGTTCAGCAACTTTGATCAGCCAAACTCTTTGAAAAATCTAATACCCACAACGCCAAGCCAAACAACAATCGACCACAAGTAGTTTTTAGTTCACTAATCTAATAAAATAAAAGCACATTAGATACCACAGTGCCCAACATTATGGCGAAATTCCTTTTTTTATCTTCCATTGGCATACTGTTCGTAGCCAGTTTATGGAAATCTTGTACCGCATAAGTTAGGCCTACATCAACTTTTAAAGGTTATGTTGAACTTAAGAATGTGGTTTCGAATGTATCAATCCCCAAGTTCTCGAATGCATTATATTAAATTCTGCCCATCACTAATCACAATCAAATTGGAATGAGAAAAAATATCATTAACACTTCCGAAATTACGATTATTCAAGACCTCGAGCTCAGCTGGAAAGCGCGCTCGCTGTATAAGTCGGCACGAGTGCGAAATTGTACAAAGTTACAAATGTAACGTGCGCAAATAAAACGGCTGCGGTTTATAACATTTTAACACAAAAACATGAAATTCCCAGTCTTATATTAGGACGACAACAGTAATATGCAATCCCAAAACCTCCTATGGCATTATGTATATAAGGTGCAATATCTGTTCTGGTCTCGATAACATATAATCGTATACGATAATACTAACTTTGTGTTACTTAAGAAGGAGCAGTTTCAATTCCTTTCAGAAAGCCCAGTGACTATTCACTGTCCTGAGGGAAATGCTGAAAATCTGTTCGGTGATACACTCGAAAAAAGTAAAAAAAATAAACATCTAACCCTGGACATAATGTAGATGTTTTGAAAGTACGAACATTTGATGAAACTCATTCCGCCTTCATGTAGAGCTGTTGAAATGCGCTCTGTTTCCTTCCAATTGTTGTGGGCACTCTCTGCTTTCAGACTTCCGAGGATTCTCTAAGCAATACCACCCAAATGTGATGCTAAGATGGTCCCTTACGCAAGTTCACCACCGATCGCTTTTCCAGTACAGTACTTTCTCAAATTAGCGCAATGACTGGACGTTAACACCAAGATCCGTAAGTATGCCGTAGCCGTCCTTTCGTGAGATACAGTTTCTTGAAAAACACATGATCGAGGATTTAGCGTTGATGGGACTGAAATTTCTGGACGGTTGATCCGGGAAATCGTTTCTCCAAGGAACCACTCTTCATCTTTATTGCTCCTTCTATTTCCAACATTGTTATATCTCATGTTGGTTTCCTTCCACCATTTCTTCTTCATGTTCGTCCTCCAGTTCCTTGAATTAGATATTAAGTAATTTAGGAAAATACGCCTCCCATCGCTGGAGTATATTCTCTCTTTGTGTCAAAATGTGTCCTGTATCAGTCTTTACAAATTTTGATCTTCTCTCCTGTTTAATTTGCTTTTAACCAATTCATACAACACTTCCTTACTTCATTTAAGATCTTCTTGAAGGTTTCTGTGATTCCCAGCACCTGATTTTCTTCCTGTATAATCTTCAAACATGTTTTCTTTGCTTCATGATACTTTCGCCTACTCTCCATATTTCTGCTCCCTATCCAGCTCCCCAATGCCTTTTTTCTTTCAGTCTGTCCCTTACTTTGTTATTCCACTAGAGTGTCTCCTTTTCCTTTCCAAACATTAAGTAGAAATTTCCTCCAGTGGGATTCATTAAGCGCTAATGCAAAGAGTGTAAATGTTATCAAAATCGACTTTCAACCTATTGCTGTCGATCAAAGTATTATGTGCACTCAAGTTTGGAGGTTGTTTATGAAATAACCAACAGGCCCACTGAAAATCCAGTAACACCATCATTTTCCTCGTTTCATTTCACGTTAGGTCATATAGGTTTCAAATATTTCTTATCGCAAGTGGAACGCAAAAAGTGCCTGTTTCTAAGCGTGTTTCAACCATGCTTCAATTTTAAGACATTGTTTCTCCAAAACCTGTCATCTGATCGAATCCAAATTTTAACATAATGTTCATTGGGATGTTCTAAATATAGTTTATAAATTCCAGGGTGTTGCATTTCCAAGAAAATAAGTTATCAATTTTCTAAGGTAACTTTTTCTCGGCTCGGGCTGGTTGAAAAATTGCGTTCTTGGTCGCATTGTAATCTTTACGTATCCAATAGTTATACTGTATGACAGTGAAATACGTAAATTATTTCACTTTTTTTTCAGTTTCTATTTGTAGTGGGTAGGACAACATAAATGTGTAGCTAGTCTTGTGCTGGGAAAACCCTGCAACGTTGCTGCAATAGTGCCAGACAACGTGCCATACCACGCCATGCTGGAAGTTGTGTCTACTGATTACAGTTGCATGTATAGTGGCATTTGCCTTGCTGTATGCTTAAAACGTCCCTCTGGTATTTAATAATTACCTGGAATCAGCATTGAAGCAAATGACATTATGAGGTAATTGTCACAGGTGAAGATGTAGTGAAAGTGGAAAGTGTTTTTTGAAGACTTTATTTGTAAAGTATGGTATAATGTTTTATTTGTAATGACCTAACCTGTACTGTGTAATATTTGTAACATATGTATTTGTAAATAGTAGATTTCAGTTCTATATTTACTGGAAGTATCCAGAAACTTTTGTTACATAAATTTTTGAACAGGGTGTGTTGCCTTTTATTGGTTAGGTATTCTAGAATGTATTTTCTGACTGTTCTGGAAATGGAACGTTCGCCATCGTGTATTCGAGAATGTAGGTTAAGTTCGCGACTAAAGTTGGAGTTGTGATTGGTGAACCTAGGAGGGGATGGGCGGACTCATGCATTCTGATTGGCTACTAGAAGGCCAGAGTTTACCTATATATAGAGAGCGAGGCAGCGTTTGTGATAATTCGGTCTGCCTTAGCCTGTCTTGGTCTATCTGAACTTTTACGTCGTGTGCGACGCTTCGCTACCGGGATGGGCCACCTTCGGGTAAGCACTCTTGAATTCCATTCCGGCTAAAATTTCCGTAATGTTCAGTTGCTATTTCGTATAGGAGTCTGCCCTAGCCTATCCTAGATTCGCCAAATTAATTATTTAAGACGCCTTAGCTTTTCAGCTGGGCTTGCCTGTTGGTTTTCAAGGCATTCCCATTTCTTATTTCAAAACATGTAGATGGTAGTTTGATATATTTACCTTGGAGTTTGCCTCTCGTAGTTCAGTGTCACTTGATGTACGCTAGAGTTTTGGAGAGTACGTTTACTTCACTGTAAATTGCATTGTACAACTGGATTTGTAACTGGATGTATAGTTTGGTTTGGAATTTTGTAACTTGTACGTAGATATTATCAAAGAACCTCTAAGTTATATGTATCACGGAGCTTATAGTTCATAAGTTGCAAGTTTGTGGATTTGGTTTCGGAATGTATTTGTATAATTTCACTTGTAAATAATATTTTTTCAAATTTAAGGATCACGGCGAATTATTTCGGAATCTGCAACCTAAGCCATGTCCTTGGCCTCAGTAGGTCGTAGTTCCTTCCACTTTCCTGGTTTATTGTCCACTAGTTGGCCCTACTGATATTTACGTATGTTTTGGTCGGCGGAGATCCGCGTAATTTCAACTAATGAGTGTGTAGTGGTTTCGATATTGTGTAGTTGCTCTTACCTTCCCCCCTTTACTGTGTTTAGTGCTTTGTTTTGTGTAACCACTGTAGTAAAGGTTACAGTAATGAATAATATTTCTCATCAAGCTTGTGTCCTCGTCCCGAGGTGTTGCAGCTCTTTTCAGGCACACCCCCAGTGGAGGTGAGCTAAACCTACCATTCTATAATAGCCTTCCTGCCATTCTTAAATCTTTGGTATTAATCGAGCCCAGATCCCTCAAGGACGGCAGCAAGTAACACTAACCGTTATGCTACGGAGGCGGACAGCTTTTCTTTTTACAGTTCTAAAATTTGCTTTACATCGCACCGAGAAAGATAGGTCTTATGGCGATGAGGAGAAAAACTAGGAGCGACTGTGGACTTAATTAAGGTATCCTGCTATTTGCCTGGTGTGAAAATGGGAAACCATGGAAAACCATCTTCAGGACAGCTGACAGTGGCGTTCGAACCCATTATCTTCCAGATGCAAGTTCACAGCTGTGCAATCAAATCGAACGGCCAACTCGTTTGGTGGACAGATTTTCTTGTAAGGACATTGGACCTCCAACGCAACTTTTAAAATGTATTATTTTTGTTTTTGTGTTGTTTATGCATTTAAAATTTATTTTTAAAGTATTTGCTATTTGCGTACCAGCCTGATTTCTCTCCTGTTACCTGGCCTTTCCTCCTACGAGTCACTGGAATTCCCATGCTGGGGTTTTCTACCCGCAATAAACACATACTTTCAGTCTTCGTATTAACTAACTTCAGTTCAGTCTTGTTCAGTTTGCTGGCGAGGGCATATTCCTATAAGATTCATCCAAGACCTTGTTCACTAAATTTGAGCTTCGTATGATAGCGAGTGCCATTTGTTTCTTTCTTTTTACCTTAGAGGGCAAGAAGCTAGGTGAAAAGCGGTTTCCTATTCATCAAAGAACAGCTGATTGCCTTCGAATATCACTTTGGTCTGTGAAATACACAGTGGAAAATATATTAAACAAAATAACAGCAAGGAAAACATTGAAGGTACTCCCACGTCTGTTAAGAAGAAACGACTGGTAGCAGGACGCCTGTGCATTGTAATATATCAGTTCGCTATTGGAGTTATCAGGCGTACCATTCACAATTTTTTTTTTTTTTTTTTTTGAGAAGGCTTTCCCAACAATTTTAATATTAAAAGAGAGGCCTCAACATTAAATGACCGACTCTCCGGAAATGTCCCTTGAAAACCTTAGGCAAACTGTTCACAGTATCAGATTTCGCTTTACAAAGCTGAACAAAAAGCTAAGAACCCTACCAAGTCACGGTTAAAAGCCGACAATTTTTGCGTGGATTGAGAAAAGAAACATCTTACTGCTGCCTATGCCACTGATTTCAATTCCTTAACAAAGGCAGTACTACTCCATCATGCCAAACCCTACTTCTGAACACCTCAAAGGAAAATTGAACAAATTACTAAAGAATTCAGAAAAGATGTTGAACTTATCTGGCTGCCAGTAACTCACTGTGAAGTGAATGCTATACAGAGTGTACCAAAACCAATGGCAAAAATTTAGGAATGGATTCCTCACATAGAGAGAAGAAAAAAAGTTTTATGACAACATGGGTCTGGAGGTTAACATGGATAGTTATTACTACTTTCTATAGAGAATATGAATGAATTAATATCACATAATATCTCTGAGAATGATATTCCCTACATATTTAATTCTTTCTTTCTTTATTCGTGTCAGAAGTATCAACTTTACTTACATATTAATTAATTCGCATGAGGTCACATACTGATTTTTAGACACACTTGAAAATCTAAATGGTAGGTTGTGTTCAATAACTGATTTATGTTGGAAAATGAGTTAATATATGACATAATATTGGTCAATATTTTAATTTCAAATGAATAGTAGCACATGTTTGCTATTGAATAAGGAACATAGTTTTCCATAAGCTTAACTTGTGATACTCCGAAAGAAGATGTATAGGACTAGTCCTAAGAAAAACTAAAAGATTATTGACATTGACAAAAAACTAATGTACATAAATAATTGTAATATCTTAACCATTAATTTCCCATGCAGATATGCAATTATTTTATCAGTTTCTTTTATGAATATTATATGAAAGTAAGATGATAGCTCATTTCAATTGTGATATGTTTTAAAATATGCGGCGGATAAAACAGTGATCATTAACGAATATATCCAGATCTAATGTTAATTAATCGATTTATGAATTTTAACTTCATAATTTCATTTTCCTTTACCCACATTTTTATATTGTTTGAATAAATGATAGCAGTTAAGATGTATGAGATGTTATTTATAATTTTGATAATAACGTAAGGTAAATTAGAATCGAAGTGTTGGATTTTCAATCTTTTTACAGCCCAACGATATGTCGGATGGAGATGTCCATCTTGATTGATGATAGATAAAATGTTAGTTAGCGTATCGACGTTAACTTGACCTCAGGTACAAAAAAATACATTATGAACCCTGAGAGACTGGTTGGGATTTCTTTTACGTGACCCTACCTGGACACAGGAAGCACGTAGTACATAATACGTGTTCAAGAGATGTACAGAACAAAAATGGCCAACCAGATACCAGTGAGATCCAAACCCACAACCTCCCGATTTCACGTTGGTTGCTCTACCAATTGAGCTATGGTGGCCTAGGTCATATTTGTTTTGTTGGAAAAAAAAATAGAAAAAAAGAGTGGTACTAAAAAATAACTTCTAGGGTATTAGTATTAATTACCACTTTTGTCCACAATATGTGGGACTGTAGGTTTTCTTTTATATGGAACTAAAGGGCTGTAAAAGTGGAAAAGAAAATGATAGTACTGATAACAGATTTTCTTGCCATACTTATTTCATCTTGGAACAATAACACTCCCTCTTTACCCCTCTGGTCGGCTATAAACTTCAATTATAAGCCCTCTTTTCTCTTCCTATGTTCCGACATATCCTAGTACATTACCTCCTTGGAAACTGGCTTCTTCTGAGCCTCAGGTATCTGTCTGTTACACCGTCGACATCTATCACCACGAATGGGCATGGATTTGAAACCACATGAGCGACATTTTAGTTTCAAAATTAGTCCACCCATATTGAGCTGAAATCACAGAGGAAATAATTGTTATTCAAATTTGATTAACTCCCAAGGTATTAATATATAACAGAACATGGATACAGGAGGTTGTCTCAATTTAGTTCAGATTTTTATAAATTAATAAATAACATTTGTTTTCATACTGGAATAAAGTTACTGCAAAGAAAAATTACGAGAAATGAAAATTGTTTGTATCAGGGAAATTTAACTTAAAACTCAGAAAGTGGGGCGCAGAGATGGTTAAAACACATCAAATAATTTGCAATAAAAGAGATCATGCATTTTATGAATGCCCATTAAAGTGTCCTCACGGTGGGTGTCCTAAGAGCTAATTAATATGTGCACAACATTCTAGATTTAAAATCTCTTGCCTGGTGTGCAAGGAGGATTACTGCCTCTGTTGTTTTACAGCCATCGTAGATCATTTAATACTCACCTTAACAGTTAATTCTTAGCAGATGACAGACAGGTTGAATATGATGTGCAATGTTGGCCAAGACATCGTATCAGAGACTTTTATAACGTAGGAATAGAAGTAATAATAACATGAAGGAATATAAGGGTCACTATTGATAGAGATTACAGTGAGAAATAAGTATACATGTAATAATAGAGTACATTGTTTTAAGCTTGTTTCTACCTCACTACTTCTTACTGCAATGTGTGACCTACTTCCAGACTTTGGCAAATGATCAGCACAGTATTTTATATTCTAGATACAGTATACAGCAGATGGCTGGATAAGTGGGCTTTTCCAGTAATGACCTACACTGACAAGTAGCCTATTCTCAGAGTTGAGAAGTGAGTAAGTATTGATTACAAGCAGGCAACTCAAACATATTCAGAGTAGGTGATTCCCACAGTATTTTTCAGTAACTATGTTTAAGATTCATTGACAGCAGATAAACATTTCTTAGTTAAAGTATGCAACAGATGGAGCCTTTTAGAAAAATTGGCAAATTCATTGATATTATGTCTCTAGTCTAGGGTGACAAGGCATCTCGCTCTTAACACGACTGTCCCTTCTTTTAGAGTGCTGGTCCCGTTGTCCTGACAACAATTTAACAGGACATAAAATGGTCCTGTTTTTCTCTGTCTGCATTGACTGGTGATAAAAATAACTTCTCTGAAATTGGAATGGTGCTGCATTATGTTGGCAATTCACTTCAACTATTATTATTATTCCTTTACTGATCAAGCAAGTATCTCATCAAGACATGGTGGATTTAGAAGGCTATGTAAAAAGAAGACATCATACCATTATAGCAAACACGATCAATCCTTTTTATGTTTTCATTTTCTTTGGCAATAAAGCATTCAGCATACATTCATTTGAAAAATATACAAGAATGTGAGAGTAAATCAGTTAAAATAGATTTCCAGCCATTTACAACTTACTAGATTGGTAAAGGAACTTATTAAATAATGTTCCAGTTAACATATCTCTTTATTTTGAGAATAAAATATTGTTTAATTTGTTGAAAAATTACCCACAAGTAGGGTTATTAATTACCTTTTTTCTGCATTCACTAAAATTAAGATGTAATGTGTCAACGACCTTATGAAATTATTTTATTGAAATGCTCAGGGGAAGTTTCTTGTTAGTTCTCCTCTAGTCCCAATCTTTCAGAAACAGCTGAGCAGCAGAATGGACCTGCACTGAATTCCTTTGCAAGCCACATTAAACTACAAGTTCGGTAAGATATCACTTTGTACTTTTCTTTGTAATAATGAATGGTTGGATCACAGATCACATCATGCACATCGGTTGGCTGGTCCTCCCTCATTTCTATTTGAATAGTCACATCAACTGTAGCTAGTCAGTTTGGAACAGCGGTCATATCAATGTACTTTATATAACTATTCCCTGTCAAGTCATTACCTATCCTTCCTGAAGCTATAAAAGATCTAATAGTGTGGTAGAGAGTGTTATACAGGATAATCCTGCAGTTATTTACACTTATAGCTTTCCAGGAGAAAAGTAAATTGATAGAAACATGATGTGAAATACAGAGTGTCAAACAACACAGTAAACATGTCCTCCTTACTGTGAGACTTAAGACATTTCCCCATATCTGGCCAATATAAACAGACATGGCCTTATCATTATCTACAAAACATCTTACTTCACAAAAATATAAGTATTTAGACAATAATGTACCAAATCCTGAACAGCAAAGTACTCAACACGACATTTTTTGTTTCAACTGGCGAGAAGCCTCTCTTCTGCAAGTTCGTATAACATTTCAGCAGTCTTATTTATACACGATTAGCATTCTATAAACTGCGTACAAATAACAGCAGCCAAGGTCTGGTACTTGATTAAACAGGAAGTTCCGGGTCCGAATTAATATCTATATAGAAAATTTGCTTCATTTCTGGTGTTATTGTTAATGTCCACATTATAAAATTAAAACTCATCCTAGAGCCAACCTCCTGGGTCATGGGTTTAATTTGAATGTTTCAATCAATCAATCAATCAATCAATCAATCAATCAATCAATCAATCAATCAATCAATACTGATCTGCATTTAGAGCAGTAGCCCAGGTGGCAGATTCCCTATCTGTTGTTTTCCTAGCCTTTTCTTAAATGATTTCAAAGAAACTGGGAATTTACTGAACATCTCCCTTGATAAGTTATTCCAATCCCTAACTCCCCTTCCTATAAACGAATATTTGCCCCAGTTTCTCCTCTTGAATTCCAACTATATCTTCATATTGTGATCTTTCCTGCTTTTAAAGGCACCACCCAAACTTATTCGTCTACTAATGTCGTTCCACGCCATCCCGTCTGTATTTATTAAAAACCACCTATTCAATACAATGTAAAATCCTTACAATTAAGATTTATATCTTGTCATAATATCATTACTGGGACATGTTTCACCCTCCAACTGGACATCATCAGCCTTTATCTCATACCTCTTAATCATTAATCAGGATCCTGATTTTGTACAAAATGTTACATAGATACTACATTATACAGAGTTAAAGACGTCCATATTACATGTTCTTAATTAATAGTTTGAGAATTTGTTTATTAAAATCATCTAAGAAATCAGCTTGGCTGAGATGGTTAATTACTCCTAAAGAGATCATATGAATAAAAATTAAAAATTATTGACTGTCTTGTCCATTTTTCCAGCTTAGTCTGAATGTCTATGACTAAAAATCTGCTCCTATTTTGAATTCTAGAAAATACTAGAGAACATTTGCATTTGTTTAGGACACTGAATAAAATCAGGTTAAAAACTTTTCAAACTGGTTGTGGTCGTAATAAACTGTTGCCTTCTCGAAACTTTTTGCAATCTTGCGTACAAAGCATTGATGATAAACTGTCTCTTGTGGCCGCCCTGTGAATGAGTGTTTGTTATAAGATATAAGATCAATCTAGTAAACAATATACTGACATATTCTTATCATTATTAAAGCACAAATTATTCAAATCCGGCATTCTTCTTAACTTCTGTTGTAAAAGTGAAGAATGGATATTCAACAGAGCAAAACTGGTTGCTTCCTTTAATTGAAATTGCGGTTGCTGTCTCTTGTTATGCTACTGGTCGAAAGGGGACACTCAGTCTTGATATTAGGTGATGGATGAGTGTTGATTCTAATTTGTAGGAACGTGAGTTGATAATGTCTGCAACGAGAGGAAAAGTGTAAAAAGTTTAGAAACGCTGAAGACTGCTAATTTGAGGAAGTCGCTTATATGCATATTACTTATCTCCTCGACTATTGTGAAGGTGAATAGTTGTTCTGACAGAGCCGGTTCGAATGACTGTCAATATGCTTGTACTTCTTGTGTTGTATCAGTGTGAGAGTAGGGGTGGGGGATGCGGTGAGGAAGGAGGGATGGGCGGAACATTAAGTTTGCATGCTGTTAGTGGTGGGGAGCTTGTAGGGGCGGACTGGGAGGGAGTTGTATTTACTAAATCAGTGGGAGTTTTTGAGGACGATGATTTTAAAATGTTTGGAAAGTTATTTTTTAAATTCCATATTTGTATTATTTTGTAGAGGGGATTTTTAACTTCAATTATATTGTTAAGATTCTGGTTTTTATTAAAATATTTGTCTAGATAAATGTAAATATTTTTGAACTTGTTCATTAATTTCCCTTTATTTACTTTTTTGATGTTTTTCAGGTCCTGATCTATAGCTGAAAACTTACTGTGCTTGTTGGCACTGTAGTGTTCTAAGTATCTGGTGTAAAAAGTCCAGCCTGTCTGTCCAATATATGAGACGCTGCATTGCGAGCATGTAAGCCTGTATATGCCAGAACCTGAATAGTGATTACTGTTTAAGTTGATTGTATTGTTGTTGAAGAATAAGTTCTGATTGGTGTTTTGTGTCCTGAATGTTTTATTAGGGGGTTCGAAACTTGATGGATGGCTGGATTATTAACCTTCCGTCGGTCGCAACTGATCTGACAGGCACAGGCTGTAGTCATCGGTTGCTACCGCTCCAATCCACAGACCTACAATTCGCATCCTCTGACTAGCCTCGCTCCTTGCCACGTTCGTTAGTCATGTGACGGGCAGTCTGTGTTCGCTCGCTCCATAAGCCAGAAGTGTTCCATCTGATCTGGTAGATCATCGTGACTGTTCCCACTGCGATTGGTGTTTCAAAGAGATGCAAACAATTGCTGTTCTGCAAGAAGTTAAATTATTTGTTTACCCTAAATTTGGTGTAATTTCCCACGTAAGCATGTAGATAGTGCAATATAAGCCTGGTGCCTCATAGGCACATTGCAACTACTTACGTCCCAATTTCTCTTTATTTTAGATTTACCATACATTATGGCCAGTAGGAAGGAACATTTTAACTCAGACAGAGCAAAAGATGTGGAGGATGTCCAACGACTGTTGCTGGATGAAGATGATAATGCATTACATGAGAATTTTGAAGACGAAAGTAACACAAACAGTGACGATCTTCTGGAATCAAGAGATGATGACTCGGAAAAAGAACAAGATGACAACGGTGATGCTGATGAACAAGGAGCATTAGAGGCCAGTGCTAATTATTATGAAGGGAAAGACAAGACAAAATAGTGTACGGTGCCGCCATCCCAACGGGTCCGTGCCAGGAAGCACAATCTCGTACGACATCTACCTGGAGTTATAGGACAAGCAAGGACAGCTAAATCACTGCTTGACTCCTAGTAGTGTTTATTTACGGAGGAAATAATGTACACTATTATAACTTACATAAATCAACACATGGACTAGGTGAAACAAAATTTTACTCGTGAAAGGGATGCTGAGCTTACAGACCCGATAGAGATTAAAGCATTCTTTGGCCTATTGTACTTGGCAGGATCTTACAGAGGGAATAAGCAGAGCCTTGAAGATCTCTGGGGCACTGATGGAGATGGTATAGGAAAGTTTGCACTGGTAATGAGCCTCAGGAGATTTAAGTTCTTGATTCGTTGTTTAAGATTTGACGACCGCCAAACCCATGAAGAAAGAAAGGAACATGATCGACTAGTGCCTGTGCGAAATATTAGTGTTCTTGTAGAATCCTTACTGAAGAATATATGACCTGTTTAGCCCTGTTTATGATATTTCTCACGTTTGATGTTATTGCTGAGACATATGAACATAGCTTCCGCCAACATAAGATTTTCTCTGCGATTAAAATTGTAAATACTGCAAAGATACCTAAAATTTTGAAGAAAATATATGGTTATAAAATGCGGCTTATTTTGGGATCAGAATTTTGCTATACCATTTTTAACTGGCTCAAACACACCTTTATAACATAAGGAGTACATCATAGCTGCCCACTTGAACTTCCCGAAACATATACGTGGGGGGATCTCTCAGGCTCATTGCGACCTGCCTTGAAACTTTATATATTGCGAATGGCGGAAGGTTAAATGTGAAAGTAACGAAATTGGATTTTTTAGGTCTATCTGGGATGAGATTTGTTGATGGTTTAAGTTTAACTTTACTGATTATTTGGTTGATCATTTTTATTTTATATCCATTTAGTTTGGCTAAATTCTTTATATATTTAAGTACTATTTTTAGGTTTTCAGGAGTAAGGGCAATTTTGAATGCTCTGTATATTAAACTGCAAAAAGTTGCTTGTTTAACCCATTAGCGCCTAGCGTTGCCATATGGCAACGATTTTCGCACCTTTTTCTTTTAATGCTGTAGGCAACAAGAAATAATCTGGAAGATTGTGGTGTCATCCGACAGTTAGAGAAGGGTTTGTAGAATCTAGTAATCATGTTTATTTCGTTTTAAAATCTATTGTTGTGACATAAAGACTGGTGGACTCTTGGTTATTTTAAGATTCCTGCGAAATGGCTGCCGGCTTCACGTAAGAAGGATATAAAATGTATAAGTGAAGTTCTTTCATTGGATTATGTTTACAGTAGTGTTGTGCACACTTCATTATATATGTTGTAAGCATTTGAAACAGTACGGGCGCACAATGCCGTAGTAGTGCTTGTTGAATCATTAGCGTTGCCATATGGCAACGCTAGGCGCTTATACTCAGTAAAATAGCTGCAGCTGTCAGATCATGATACTTTATACTGATTCATACATCTTCATTTCAGGAAGGGATTTTCCCTTTTAGAAGCACTGGATATGCTACTGACTGAAGATCTCGATGGTGATATTTTTGTGGAACCGCACTATGTAAATGTACTTACAGATGAGGGCTCCTGCTGATGAAGATGATGGTGGGCTTGTTGATAATCTCTCTCTCAAAAGTTATGTGTCAGTGCTGAAATGAAGCTTGTAAATAATGAAAGAATCGGGATTAGTTACGATGGTGAAGGTGTGTTACCAGACGACGGAGTGCCTTTTCTGTCTACTGATGCAAGATCTATTTCAATACCCGATGCTGCGAAAGAGCGGATAACTGATAGAGGAAATAATAAATCAAATAAAAAAACCAAGATAGACTGATGGGGCTGATTTCAATATTGGGCGACTGTTGACATTTCCGGAGCCTAGTTATAGCAAGTGAAAATCCATGACTGTTGTTGACATTTTTAAATTGTTTACAGATAACCAGCTGATCGAACATTTAGTTCGAGAGTCTAAAATGTATGTGGTGTTTTTAAATTGTACGGACCCACAAATAACTTCTGATGAAATTCGTTGCTTTGTCGCCATACTTTTCATTTCTGGATATAATAGGTTGCCCTCCAAGCGTTCTTATTGGGACACGCAGGATGATATGAAGACAGTGAAAGATTGTCATTCTCTATCTCTGTGGCTAACGTGCAAGTACTGAGGGTGGGCTTTTATATGCCTCCGAAAGTATAGACTAATAGTTTGTAACTGCATCTGAAGTTCTTCTTCTTCGTATTTTTTATTTTATTCTATTGTTCCAGTGAGTGTTTTATTTTGACAGGCAATGAACTGTACATATGTGTCTATATACTGTAAACAAATATTTTCTCCTTTGTTCAATAATTCTATTTTTTTTACCGTGATGTGAATAAAAACTGATATTCCATATTCTTACAATAAATAATGCTAAGATATTTCAACATTGTTATTGCACGAAAACGAAAAAAAAAAAACCACTTTGCAACCTAAATTCGACTTTCGAAACTCATTGTTTAAAAATAGGTAGTGCAAGCGCCTAGCGTTACCATATGGCAACGTCAAATATCTTATGACCTAGCGATTCCAAAATTCTGAAACTTGTTTTATTATAGTTTATTTTGGTCTCAAACATGCGGCAAAACACAATAAGTAAGCAAATCTCAGAAAAAAATTAATTCAGGCACTAATGGGTTAAGGGAATTAGGATGTAAGAAAGAGTTTTTTATTGTTATTGGAGAATGGGTAGCTTTTCTAAATATTTGAAATTCAAAATTATTGATGGTACGTGTTGCACTGATTTCTAGGAAATTTATGGAACCGTTGACCTCATCCACTTTAACCAAAGAATTAAACACACATTTTGATCCTACCCATGCAAAGTTAATTCAAGAACTAGAAACTAAAATAAAAGACAATAACATAATAGTAACCAAAGCAGATAAAGGACGGACCACTGTTTTTATAGACAAGAATGATTAGACTAAAAAAACAGAAGAAGTTTCGAGAAAGCAACAGTTTATTACGATCACAACCAGTTTGAAAAGTTTTTAGCCAGATTGTACTCAGTGTTCTAAACAAATAAAAAATGTTCTCTAATACTTTTTAAAATTCAACATAAGAACAGATTTTTAGCCATAGACATTCAGACTAAGCTGGAAAAATGGACAAGGTCAATAAATTTTAATTTTTATTCATACGATCTCTTTAACAGAAATTAACCATCTCAGCCAAGCTGATTTCTTAGATGTTTTTAATATACAAATTATCAAACTATTAGTTAAGAACATGTAATATGGACTTCTTTAACTCTGTATAATGTAGTATCTATGTAATATTTTGTACAAAATCAGGATCCTGCTTAACGATTAAGAGGTACAAGATAAAGGCTGATGATGCCCAGCTTAAGGGCAAAACATGTCCCAATAAATGATATTATGACAAGATATAAATCTTAATTATAAAAACTTTACATTGTATTGAATAGGTGGTTTTTAATAAATACACACGATATTTAAACTTAACGTAAAATTCAATATGGACCAACAATGAGAATGATTACATGTAACATACCACTTATGATATAGATGGTGATTCCCAAAGGGAATCTGAAATATTTGTCCCAAATTAGTAAATTTATAATACCAATATAAATGGTCCGTTTTTGGACATTATAAATTTTCCAGCTAATGCATTCCTGGTTGCCAGCGTTTCGCCCCCATGTGCTAGGTTGGCTCATCAGTTGGTACCTAGCACACATACCAAGACGCATGGCTAGTGCATACCGTGGAGGCCACTGCGTAGGCCACTAGGAGCCACCGGCAGTGCCAATGCACTACCAAAAATTGATGCCTGCTTGGCCATCAGATGATATAGATGTTGATTCCCATAGGGAATCTGAAATATTTGTCCCGAATGAGTAAATTTATAATACCAATATAAATGGTCCGTTATTGAACATTACAAATTTTCCAGCTAACTCATTCCTGGTTGCCAGCGTTTTGCACCTATGTGCTAGGTTGGGCTTATCAGTTGGTACCTAGCACACCTACCAAGACGCATGGCTAGTGCATACCGTGGAGGCCGCTGCGTATGCCACTTGGAGCCACCGGCAGTGCCAATGCACTCGAGACTTTGTCTCATTACCAAAAATTGATGCCTGCTTGGCCATCAGATGGTATAGATGTTGATTCCCATAGGGAATCTGAAATATTCGTCCCAAATGAGTAAATTTATAATACCAATATAAATGGTCCGTTATTGAACATTACTAATTTTCCAGCTAACTCATTCCTGGTTGCCAGCATTTTGCACCTATGTGCTAGGTTGGGCTTATCAGTTGGTACCTAGCACACCTACCAAAACGCATGGCTAGTACATACCGTGGAGGCCGCTGCGTATGCCACTTGGAGCCACCGGCAGTGCCAATGCACTCGAGACTTTGTCTCATTACCAAAAATTGATCCCTGCTTGGCCATCAGATGATATAGATGTTGATTCCCATAGGGAATCTGAAATATTTGTCCCGAATGAGCCCAACCTAGCATACGGGGGCAAAACGCTGGCAACCAGGAATGAGTTAGCTGGAAAATTTATAATGTTCAATAACGGACCATTTATATTGGTATTACAAATTTACTCATTTGGGACAAATATTTCAGATTTCCTCTGGGAATCAACATCTATATCACCTGATGGCCACCCCCTCGTGTGTGCTTCTACAATTGTAGGGGGATGGAACCCTATTGGGTAACCATTTGGTATACAAGGAGGAAGAAGCTAAAGCACCACCCAACCCTAAAGTGTAATGCGACCCATGCCGATGGGGTGCATGGCACATGGGAGATGTGTCTTGAACGGAGCTTTTGAGATACTTGGCGCTCTCTCGAAGTAAGTAGCCTTACCCGGGTATGCGAGGCTCTGCCTGGGCGGACATTATATTTCCCTAGCTACTCGTGGGACCTACATGAGTACCGTAGCCACCCAAGAAACGGAGAGCTCCTCTGGGGCCTCCGAGAGAAACACCAGTTCAACAATAACCGATGGAGACTCTTCGGAGATACCCTCGGATAGTACGACCTTGACAGTAAGAGAGCTCACTCTAGAGGTGGGCAATCTTCTAGTCCAGAAGAAGAAAAAGAAAAAGCGCTCCGGCGCTTAGAAGAGGAGGTATACGAAGGCTTTAAAGGACCAGAAGCAGGCCAAAGAGGGTTTAACTCCTGGAGCTGAGAGGCCTTCTACTGCCACGACAGCGATGACTGTGGGGGGATCCAATGGGCACAAGAGGTGGGACCCTGAAAAGGACTCTGCCTCTAGGGCACAGAGGACTCCACCCACCAAGACGCCAGTGGGGAAACGACTTCTGTCGGGGGCAACCCCAGAAGAAGATTGGCAGGCCCACAAAAACCCAAGGTGGAGTATGCCAGGATAGCTAAAGCTGGGATCAGGGTGGCCACAGTGCCTGTAGGATATCCTGACCAGCAGCTAACTGAGAAACAGGTGGAGTCTGTGGAGGAGGCTATCACCAATCTGATAGATGAGCTTCCGGAGCAGGGGCCCATTAAGCCTCAGTTCCTGGGCTGCTATCTGTCGAGAGGTGCGGCCATCATTATCGCAGAGAATGACAAGACTGTAGCATGGCTTTCTAGTCTTGTTACAGACATGCAACCGTGGGAAGGAGCCAGGCTCACAATTGTGGGCATGGATAAACTCCTTTCCTATAAGGGAGTCATGGTCTGGATACCAGGACAACCAAAGGACAACAACGTCCTTTTGGGAAGAATGGCATGCCAGAACCATGGCTTAAATCCCAACAGCTGGGCTGAGTGGCTCAGACGTTTAAAGCGCTGGACTTCTAACCCCAATTTGGCAGGTTCGATCCTGGCTCAGTCCGGTGGTATTTGAAGGTGCTCAAATAAGACAGCCTCGTGTCGGTAGATTTACTGGCACGTAAAAGAACTCCTGCGGGACTAAATTCCGGCACCTCGGCGTCTCCGAAAACCATAAAAGAGTAGTTAGTGGGACGCAAAACAAATAACATTATTATTATTAAATCCCAACAGCTGGAGAGTCTATGACCGCAAGGAGGAGAAGAGAGGTGTCTGACTTGTGGTCAGCATGGACTCCAGAGATGTGGAAAAAGTGGTGAGGAAAAAGATCTTCTGCGGGGTGCATGTTGCTACCTTCACCCTGGTGGAGGGCAAACGCAACAAGCACAGGACCAACCCCAACACAGACAACAATGAGACTAGCAGGGGCGAAGAGCGGGAGCCTGGACAGGAGCCGGGGCCAGCCAAGCCTTAGGATTCATCGCAGGAGACGGAGCTACACATTCCGGAGACCGCATAAGGTAAAGTATTGCATGAAAGTAAGGAATGATTACTTTCATACAAGCAAACATACAACACTGTATAGCGGCCTCTAGGGTACTTATAAGAAGTATCCAGAAAGGCAGGTTTTCGGTCGCCCTGATACAAGAACCCTGGCTTAGACAGGGACTAAAATGTTCAGGCTTCACTCTATTCAGTGGAGTGGTGGAGGAGAAGCCTAGAGCATGTATACTAGTTAAGGATCATAACTCTTGGGCTATACTGGGCTTCATTACTAGACACCTTGTAGTAGTTCTAATGAGATATGAAGAGGGCGGACAGCCAAGAGACCTGGTTGTCTGTTCTGCATATTTCCCAGGAGACTTTGAATCTCCACCCCCGCCGGAGGAGTTCAAGGGACTGGTGATATACTGTAGGAAACAAGGACTTAACCTCATAGTAGGTTGTGACGCCAATGCTCATCACACCATTTGGGGAAGTAAATACACAAACCGAAGGGGACAGCACTTCATAGAATTTCTATGCACAACTGATCTTGAGATCATGAACATACGTGATACCCCACCTTCATCAATGATAGGAGTGAGGGGATCATAGATTTTACCCTGGGTTCCATGGGAATCATACAAGAATTTAAAGACTGGAAAGTTTCGTTGGAGCCTTCCTTCTCAGATCATAGACACATTGTGTTTCATATAGAGGGCTCCTTCGGGATCCCATCTTACAGAAACCCTAGACAAACCAATTGGACGTCTTTTAGGGAGGACGTGGGGAGGGGACTGGAAGGATGATCCTCAAATATAATTAAGAACAAAGAGGAGCTGGAGCTCAGTGTGAGCTTTCTCACACAGACACTAGTTACCTCTTGTGAATTAAACTGCCCAGTCGTTAAGGCAAAAAGAGTACCAGGAAGCTTCAAGTGGAACAGTTATCTTGAACACCTGAGGAGAAACACACGAAGGCTCTGGAATAAATACAGGGAACTTCAGGATCTTTTTTTGTTTTTTTGCTAGTTGCTTTACGTCGCACCGACACAGATAGGTCTTATGGCGACGATGGGACAGGGAAGGGCTGGGAGTGGGAAGGAAGCGGCCGTGGCCTTAATTAAGGTACAGCCCCAGCATTTGCCTGGTGTGAAAATGGGAAACCACGGAAAACCATTTTCAGGGCTGCCGACAGTGGGGTTCGAACCTACTATCTCCCGAATACTGGATACTGGCCGCACTTAAGCGACTGCAGCTATCAAGCTCGGTAACTTCAGGATCAAGAAAGTCTAGATTCTTATAAAGAATCACAAAGAAAGTACAAGTCAGAAGTCAAAAAGGCTTCAAGGAAATCTTGGAGACAGTTTTGTGACTCCATCGAGAGTCAACATGAAGCGGCAAGGCTTCATAAAATTCTACCCTTGGATGAAAGGGCAAGGCTGGGCTCATTGGAGTCACCTTCGGGTGGATATACATCCGCAGAAGGAGAGACCCTGAGCTTATTGCTTGATGCCCACTTTCCAGGTTCAGTAGTCACAAATAGTGAAGTAGAATCAAGCGGATCCTTCAGACCCGATAGAAGTGGCTGGAAGAAGCCGCAGAGATTGTTACCCCAAGAAGGGTGAAGTGGGCATTAGAATCTTTTGCCCCTTATAAAAGCCCAGGAATGGATGGGATCTTCCCAGCACTTCTCCAGGAAGCGGGCGCGGTCCTTATAACATACCTGGTCAGAATTTTTAGAGCCTGTCTCACTATGGGGTACGTGTACTCCTTGTGGCAGCAGGCAAAGGTAGTGTATATACCTAAACCCGGAAGGTCTTCATATACTAGACCTAAGGATTATAGACCCATTAGTCTTCTTAAGACTTTGGAAAGACTGGTGGACAGACATATCAGGGAGAAAGTATTAAGAGACTGTCCGCTGCATCCTCATCAACATGCATACCAACCAGGGAAGTCGGTTGAGACGGCACTACACCAGCTAGTTTCTAGGCTGGAGAGCATCTTGGATCAGCAACAACTTGCTATGGTGGTATTCCTAGATATAGAAGGGACCTTTAACTACATATCTTTGGGCTCCATAGAACTTAGTCTAGAGAGAAGAGGAGTGAGCAGGATGCTCATAACATGGATTATGGCCTTACTGCAGGGCCGTCAAGTTCTGTTTACCCTCAACGCAGTAATGTTGAGAGCTAATATAGACCGGGGGTGTCCACAGGGAGGAGAATTATCACCAACATTATGGTGTCTGGTAGTCGATGAACTACTTACCAGGTTAAATGTTGGAGGAATTTACGCCCAAGGCTATGCAGATGACATTAGCCTGATGGCAGTGGGAAATTTCCCCAGTACGGTTTCAGAGCTCGTACAAAGCTCCCTACATAGGGTGGAAAGATGGTGCCACGACACAAACTTGTCGGTTAATCTCGACAAGACGGAGCTCGTGGTATTTACCAGGAGGAGGAGGCTAGTCAGTTAAGTACCTTGGGGTAATCCTTGAGGCAAGACTGAGTTGGAAGAAACATATAGACTATAAAGTGGATAAGGCTCGCAAGATTATATGGGCCTGTCGCCGGGCCATCGGAAAGACTTGGGGCCTAGGACCTAAGGTAGTCCAGTGGCTCTATATTTCTATTGTACGGCCCACAATCACCTTTGCATCTTTAGTCTGGTGGCCAGGTTCGGAGAGTAAAACTGTGACCACCAAGTTAAACAGTGTCCAAAGACTTGCGTGTCTAGGAATAACAGGGGCACTGGATACCACACCATTATGTGCAATGGAGGCCATCCTAGGTCTTCTCCCTTACATTTATATGTTAAGGAAATAGCGGGAATGAGTGCTTACCGCCTCTGGTCACTCAGAGAAGGGTCCTTCAAGAATCCGAAGAGGTCATGCTTCTATTCTTACAAGGCTTCACCAGACCTGCCCTATGACAATGATGATCGGGGACCTGATGAAGCCTAGTTTTAATCTGAATTATAAGTTCACAGTGGTTATACCCACAAGGGAGGAGTGGGCCCGTCTTAGGTCTAGGGGCTGTACATGGTACACAGATGGCTCGCGGACAGAGACGGGCACAGGCGCCGGGGTCTGGGGACCTACGACAAGGCTCTCCCTTCCCATGGGTAAATATGCTACTGTTTTCCAGGCCGAAGTATATGCAATACTGGCCTGTGCTGTATATATATGGAACATGCCTGGACATAGAAGACGCATCACCATTTGTAGTGATAGCCAGGCAGTGTTACAAGCACTATGCGCAGTTAGAACAACATCAAAAAAGGTATGGGAATGCCAAAGGATGTTAGATCAGCTGTGCGAACTTAGCTCAGTTACCCTATTAGGGCTGGTTTACACGGGTAGAGTAGCGAGGCGAGTAGAGTGGATAGTAGAGCTACTAGCATCGTGTAAACGACCGGGATAGTAGCAAGTAGAGTAGAGTAGTTAGTAGGCAGTAGAGTAGAGTGGGTTTCCTCTGCGGTAAAGTAACTCTACCACTATCCTTCCCCCTCCACCGGAACCGAGCTCCGAGAGCTGGCGGAGAAGTCCGAGGACGTTCGATTTTTCAGCTGACGCGTCATTCGACTGCTGTATTTGCATGTGTGTACATGCGGTGGTATTACGTCGAGCGTTTATTTGGCGGCAAAATGAAGTGGACGGAAGAAGAAACTTGCAAATTTGTGGAGCTCTACAGCGAAAAAGAATGTTTATGGAACATAAACAGCGTTACTTATAGAAATAAGAATATGAGACGGGCGGCGGAAGAGGACTTGATTGCGAAAATGGGTAAAGAGGGTTTTGGGTTAACGGAACTGAAGCAGAAAATAAAAAAATTACGATGTACATACAATCAAATACTCATGAAAATACGAAGATCCAAGAAGTCTGGAGGTGGTGCCGCAGACATCTACACTCGAAGATGCAACATAAAATATAAACAAGTGTCAGCTGGATTTTCACTTAATATGAAGATTTCTCAAGTTTCAATGTTACACAGCGTGTTCATCATGTGTCTCGACATGTTTAAGTTAGGCAATACAATGGTGCAGGACTGTGTACATTAATCATATTAATAACATACATAGGGATCTTCTACATATCACTTGCCACTGCCGTTAATTTTCAGCAATAACAATAATTTCCCCAACAAATTGAATAGTTTCCATATGTTGTTTGAAATATCCAAAATAATTATTGTTTACAGTACAGTGTCAGATCTAGAAGCTTAAGCTCTACACTTGGGCCGTACAAGCAACGAACAAAAAGAACAAAAAAAAAAAAACAAGATCAGTAATTGGGATATTTATGGTGAAGAAGCTACTGCAAATTACGCCTACGCCAGCGTAATTTACAGTGTACGTATGGCCGGTTTCGTCTCAAAACTCACGTGCAAAAATTAGTAGCAAATGGTACAAAACTCACGACTGCAAACGAATAGCTAAATTAATATTCCAATGAGTCTCAAAATCCACGATTCCGGATAGCAGGTGCCTGCGATGACGGCAGGAGGGGTGAGGTGAGCGGTGACTCACTGACCAGGCCTCTCCTGAGGCCACAATACCATTAACATTAAATTTATATCAAAAGGAAAAATACGTTATATTACCTTTAAGACCACAGAAAAATGTTTTGATAATAATAATAATAATAATAATAATAATAATAATAATAATAATAATAATTTCAATAATAATAATAATAATAATAATAATAATAATAATAATAATAATAATAATAATAATAATAATAATAATAATAATACACCTCTGTGTCATTCATCGACCATTATTTTCCCCTGTGTGTTGGGGTGGCAGAGTAACATCCACAGTATCCTCTGCCTATCGTAAGAGGCGACTAAAAGGGGCCCCAGGGGTACTTACATTTTTTAGAAAAGGCCCTTGTCTTTCTTTGCCCGAAACCTTCATTTTCTCGAAGTATGGGCCACCTTCCATTTTTTCCCTCTGATTAGTATTAATAGAGGATGGCTGCCCAGTTGCACTCCCTCTTAAAACAGTAATCACCACCACCACCTTTTCCTTCATTGTTTTCAACACTTATTGATTTTTAATGAACCTTTCCACATTTTCTTGGCTGGGGAAAGAACCACCATCATAAAATATCATCAACATCAGCGCTGTGGAGTCTTTTTTAAGTCATATAGCAACAGAACGTCAAAGATAGCGATTGGCTACTTCACTATATTTCAGATAAAATTCTGACACATTTTAACTTATGATTTTATAAATTTGGTGAGCCAAGTAGTCAATACTACAAGTATATAACATTGCGTATCGTGTAATCGCGTGGGGGCGTGATGTAATATATTTATCTATGCTAAGTAAGGCATCTGGGAGTACATGACTCAGTCATACGTGTGGAGCATGAGTTCATATTATTTTCGGAAAGCGTATCAGAGACCGTTCATCATACTCGCCCACTTTCTGAAGGGAATGGAGATAAGTAATTTAATTTCCCTGCGATGAGATTCATGACCAAATTAATCTCTAATGAAACTAAATGAGTGAATTAACAGTCGTAATATTTAATATCGGTAAAATAAAGTTTCTTATATAAGTAAATGCCGTCTTCTGGCCTCATAATAGAACTAAGCCCCGGTAATTACTACCAACTGAAAATTTATTTTAACTAGCAGCAGGCAATATACCTACTTTAATTTTATGTCGTCCGGATGCATGGATACATGGTTAGCATCCTGGTCTGTGGTCCAATGGGTCCACGGAGTCCCAGGTTCGACTCCTGGCCGGGATTTTCACTTTAATTTGTTAATTCCTATGGCTCGGGAACTGAGTGTTTGTGCCGTCTTCAGCATTGGACTTCATGGATTGCAAAAAAAAGAGGCGTATTTCTATTTTTCATCTATTCACATAATTCAATCGATTATCCATCCGACACACACCGAAAAATATATTCATGACGCAACCGATTATTCTACGCGATATAACTGAATGATATTTGAAATTCATTTGATTATTTATTCCATTATTTAAATAACCGGGTGGAAGCTATTTGATTTTTAAAAAATATCCGATTATATCATCACTAGTAGGGTGGGCACATATCCATTCAAAGAAGAACTGGTCCTGCTCGTGAGGTTTGAGACTGGCCCAGATAGAGAAACCTATTCTTGCTAATCCTCTTCTTAGAATTCGTGAATTTTGATACTCGTGAGTTTTGAGACTCGTGGGTTCTGAGACGACACACTGATGGCCAATGGGTATTCTTTCTATAACTTTTGAAATGAATTCTGTAAAATTTCATTCGGATAAGATTTAGGTTGGCTGAAATACAAAAAAAGGAAATAGAAACATCACTACAGTCTAACTGGGGAAAGGAGTACCTCACCCCTTCACCGTGGAACAAAAACCTTCGCCAGAATTATGATTTATAATTAGACTGGAGCTCGTTCATATAGTTTTATCTTAGAAATCACCACTACAGTATTTACAGACGAAGACTAGTAAAATCCTGAGGGGATGATTACACTGTCGTTACTTTCTGTACAATAATGAATAAAGTCATAACAATTCAATCGTTTGTGTTCCTGGGTTAAAATACATGCTTGTACTGCCAGGGAACTGCTCCTTCATTAACAAAATGATTCCTGAGACGATCCCTCATGTTCTTGGCCAACTGTGTCGAGTTTGTCCCCCCATATTTCTCCAAATTGCCAAGTTCTCTCAGAATTAATGCCGATGCCCCGAGTGTATCTCTCCTACTAAGCCAGCCTCTTACCCATTCCCTTTTTTCCTCATTTACTTCTTCTAACGCTTCACTAACCTCTTGCAGTAATATGTTTGTAAATGTCTTTAAACACTTCCTTACGATGTGCTTACGTCTTGACATGGTGCTACTACTGTACTCTACTCTACTGTATGACTCTACTCCCGTATGAACGATACGAGTGTCAACTCTACCAGACAGCGGTAGAGTAGAGTAACGTGGCTACTCTACTAACTACTCTACTCGCCTCGCTACTCTACCCGTGTAAACCAGCCCTTATGGATCCCTGGGCATACAGGTATCAGTAGAAACGAAGAAGCTGACAAACTAGCGAAACAAGGCTCAAAAGGTCCTTTCATAGGATCAGAGCCCTTCCTAGGAGTGTCACTCGAACCGTGAAACTGGTAATATCCCAGTGGACAAACCAGTCTCACTTAGACATTTGGAAGAGGCTAACCATAGCAAGGCAGGCATGTGAACTTATCAAAGGGCCTAGCCAAAGTTATAAAAAGGGCCTAATAAATTTGAATAGGACCAGAATGTGAATGGTAGTTGGAATGTTGACAGGACACAATACCTTACAGAGACACCTACACTTCATGAAAATCAATCAGGATCCAATGTGTAGAAGATGCGGTAAGGGGGAAGAGACCTCCGCGCATGTGTTGTGTCAGTGCGAGGCTCTTGCAAGCACTAGACATCGATATCTTGGCTCACATTTTGTGAGCCTGGAAGACATCAGGAATGCTAACATCCGGACACTGGTACCCTTTATAGGAGCACTAGGGCTGGACTAGGCAAACCCGTTTAAGGGACACAAAGGGTCTTCACAGATCTACGTGTGGAGCCCTGCGAAGGCAGGGTTCACCCATTCTTTATCTATCTATCATCTGATGACCAAGCAGGCAGCAATTTTTGGTAATGAGACAAAGTCTCAAGTGCATTGGCACTGCCGGTGGCTCCAAGTGGACTACGCAGTGGCCTAAATGGTATTTTCACTAGCCATGCGTCTTGTTAGGTGTGCTAGGTACCAACTGATGAGCCCAACATTTTTTTTTCTATTTGCTTTACATCGCACCGACACAGATATATCTTATGGCGACGATGGGATGGGAAAGGCATAAGAAAGGGAAGGAAGCGGCCATGGACTTAATTAAGGTACAGCCCCAGCATTTGCCTGGTGTGAAAATGGGAAACCACGGAAAACCATCCTCAGGGTTGCCGACAGTGGGGTACGAACCCACTATCTCCCGATTACTGGATACTGGCCGCACTTAAAAGACTGCAGCTATCGATGAGCCCAACTTAGCACACGGGGGTGAAACGCTGGAAACCAGTAATGAGTTAGATAGAAAATTTATACTGTCCAATAACGGACCATTTATATTGGTATTACATACCACTTAGTCGAGCAGCTCTCTTCTTTCTCCAAAGTCTTTGCAGCCCAAACTTTGCAACATTTTTGTAACGCTACTCTTTTGTCAGAAATCACCCAGAACAAATCGAGCTGCGTTTCTTTGGATTTTTTCCAGTTCTTGAATCAAGTAATCCTGCTGGGGGTCCCATACACTGGAATCGTACTCTAGTTGGGGTCTTACCAGAGACTTATATGCCCTCTCCTTTACATCCTTACTACAATTCCTAAACACCCTCATAACCATGTGCAGAGATCTTTACCCTTTATTTACAATCCCATTTATGTGACCATGAAAAGTTGAAAAGTGTCAGAATCCAGATTTGTCCCCTCCATATCAGCACCAACTTCCCTTTAGATAAAGACTAAAGCTATCCCAATACTGAGGTCAGTTTATGGGCTATACAGTCAGTTTAAAACCGTCAAACCTTATCCACAAATTCTTGTATACTGCAAAATTGATCAACTTTGCATAAGAAGGTGCAGTCCACACCCGTGCAGCAAATGTTTAGAGGTTACCACTCAAGGTTCTAAATGTCTGTTTCTTGAGGATAATTTGGGCACTGACTTTTTCTTTGGCATTGGTACAGTATTTCAGGAAGATTATTTTTTTTTTTTTTTTTTTGCTAATTGCTTTACATCGCACCGACACAGACAGGTCTTATGGCGACAATGGGGCAGGGAAGGGCTAGGAGTGGGAAGGAATCGGCCGTGGCCTTAATTAAGGTACAGCCCCAGCATTTGCCTGGTGTGAAAATGGGAAACCACGGACTTCAGGGCTGCCGACAGTGGGGTTCGAACCTACTATCTCCCGAATACTGGATACTGGCCGCACTTAAGCGACTGCAGCTATCGAGCTTGGTTCAGGAAGGTTAAAAGTTAGGTCGAGACTAACATCTCAGTATTATATGCCTGGCTAGGATGAATTTGGTTACCTCGAACCCAAAATTTTCAGCTTTATTCTTGGCATTACGGTATAAGGAGTGTCATGGTCTGACAAGTTAACCATACACAATCTTTATTTCTAAGTAGCCCTGTGGCATCGTTTAGTTCCATACCTCTTATCTTCAAATCATTAGAAACTGAGTCTGTTTCCCTCTAATTCTCTTATCATCGGAGACCAAGTCCATTATTCTCCTAGGTTACCTATCCTCCTCCATTCACCTCACATGGCCCCATCACTGAAGCTGGTTTACCGAGCTTGATAACTGCAGTCGCTTAAGTGCGGCCAGTATTCGGGAGATAGTGGATTCGAACCCCACTGTCAGCAGCCCTGAAGATGGTTTTCCATCGTTTCCCATTTTCACACCAGGCAAATGCTGGGGCTGTTCCTTAATTAAGCCCACGGCCGTTTCCTTTCCATTCCTAGGCCTTTCCTGTCCCATCGTCGCCATAAGACCTATCCGTGTCGGTGCGACGTAAAGCAAAAAAAAAGAAAGAAAAAGAAGAAGAAGAAGCTGGTTTATGCATACAACTCTTTCAATCAAGTTTATTCTTTACTCAGCCTTTATCCCCTCATCCAGAGTACCCTCCTGAAACTGTTCCCACCGGTTCTTACTACTTTCATGTCTGTTACTTCTAAGATATCCCAAGTCTACCCAGCTTTCACTCCGGTGAGACAGGGGGATTATCCATAAGGGATAGCTGCCCTAGAATAAGGGGTACCATACGGTTACAGCATCAAATTGATAATAATTTTCATTATCCCTTCAACTGCTACTCATAGTAAAGTGTTGTGTCTTAGATGATGCCCTATCCAATTTTCCTTCCTATTTTGGATTACGGTCAGCATGCTCCTCACTTCTCCCACCCTCTTCCGAACTTCCTCATTTGATATTTTATCTTCCCACTTTACTCCTTCAATTCTTCACCAAATCCACATCTCAAATGCCTCTATTCTTCCTTCCTTAATGTATCAGATGTAAGGCTTTTCAGGCGTTTGCTGAAAAATATCTAATTCCCTCTATGGGAATTTAGAATTTTCCATCCTTCCTTAATGTCCATGTTTCAGCACCATATAGAGCTATACTCCATATGTAACACCTTGCAAGTCTCTTCCTCAGATCTTTCTCTAGTGGACCACAAAGCAGTTTTTTCTTCTTGTTGAAGCTTTCCTTGGCTAAGGTAATTCGAGCTTTTATGTCTGTTACAGACTGAAGGTCTTCAGTCACAATACTTCCAAGATACTTAAACTTATTCACTCGTTCAATAATTTCTCCCCCTATCTTGATTGTTGCTTTTTCACCGTTACCTCCAAGTATCATGAATTTGGTTTTCTTTTTGTTTATGCTCATTCCATACTCTTCGCACTTTTTTTTAAATTCTCTCAGCATTTTGCGGAGGTCCTTCACATTTTCAAGCTATTACTGCCATATCATCAGAAAATCTTATACATTCAATTCTCTTACCTCCAACGTTGACACCTCTTTTACCATCCAAGCATTCACAAATAATTTCCTCCAAGTAAATATTAAACAAAGTTGGTGATAAGCAGCAACCCTGTCTAACACCTTTTCCCAGTCTGATTTCTTCTGTTAATTCTCCTCTTATTCTCACACTTGCTGTTTGGTTGTAATATAATTCCTTGATCAATCTTCTCTCTCTCCATTCCACTCCATGTTTTTTTAAGTATCTCCAAGAGCTAATCCCACCTCACTTTGTCAAATGCCTTCTCTAAGTCTACAAAGACTGTGTATACTTTTCTATTCTTCGCTATGTACCTTTCTCCTATGACTTTCAATGGCATCCCTTGTGCCTACTCCATGCCTAAATCCATATTGTTCTTCACCAATATAATTCTCCATTTGTCTGTAAATCCTTCTGTTTATTGCTCTTAATAGTATTTTAGCTGCATACGAAATTAAACTTAGTGTCCTGTGTTCTTCACATTTCTTACTATTTTTCCTTTTTTCTATTGATATTATTATATTTTCCAGAAAATCTTTTGGCCATTTCCCTTTTAAGTATATTTCTTGACAAAGTTTCACAAATATATCTTTCCTTTCCCCTGCAGTACTTTGAGTAGTTCAACTGGTATTTCATCTACACCTCTCATCTGGTCTGCTGCTCCAATCATATAACCATTCTATGTACTCTTTCCATCGTTCCCTGACTTTTTCAGGCTCACTTACTAACTGTCCATCGAATGTTTTAATCTCAGTCATCCACTTCCATCCCTTTTATCCATGAATGTTAATTCCATAGCTTCCTTGTACATCATGTCATATTTACCTTCACTTTCCAACCGCTCTATTTAGCTGCAGGTTTCTCTGATCCACTTTTCTTTAGCATGTTCAGTCTCCCTTCTTAATTCATTATTTAATTTTCTATACATCTTTCTTCCTTCTTGAGTGTTTACATTTTCCCATTTTGTCCAACATTTCTTCAGTCAAATATACCATCTAAATGGTGATTTACCATTGACAAAGAATCACGTAAAATATCTGAACAAATATATTTTAGAAACGAAACAGGAATACCAAAACAAAGGAAGAAATTAACTGAAAATTTTGTGACAGATCCTCTTGCGCTCCGAAGAGTAACCCAATCACCTCCCAGCAATTGGCAGGTATGTGATACGTTCCTTCAAAGTACTAAAAACAGGGTTCGTAGTGTCTCTTCTTTTCAGAATCAACTTCTTTGGCCCGTTACTCTAAAACCTTATTGTTGGATTAATAACAACGCCGATGTTTCTCTTCCTGTCAATCACAACAATGTCTGCACGTTTACTGGATCCAAGGCTAGAGATACAGTGCACTTGTTCAAGTTCATCAGAAAATGAATCAGGGTAAAGATAGCTTTGCCTGGGAGCATATTCAAGCTGCTTACTACATTTCTACTTAACTCAATCCCTCCATGCCACTTTATTCCTTGCAGTAGATGATTCATGTAAACTATGAATGACACAGGTAAGTAACCATGAACCAAAAACTCATTCTACAATCAACTCCCGCTGCAGCCCAATTGTCAACATAAATGCCTTTGATTGTACAATCTATCCCTAAGCCCATAATCCCCCCATAAGGCCAACATCTATTCCATCGGTACTCAGTCATATGCTTTCTCCAGATCTACAAAAGATAAACATAACTGTCAATTCATCTCGTAGCATTTTTCAATTACCTGGCACATACCGTACTGAAAATCTGATCCTGACATACTGTATAGATGTTATTACTTACCTCGATAGATACCTCAAATCTACGAACACAAAATAACCTATAAAAAACAATAAACAATTGTCTTGTCTTGTCAATTTAATGGGCTGCCCCATAAACAATCTTCTTCTTAACGAAACTGTTTGGGCTTTAAACCACAATAAACAATAAACACAACCAAAGAGGATCGAATAGAACACAACAACGCTCCCGGCGCAGGGTAGCCACTGGGCGAAAAAAATTTGTACTAAATTTTCCTAGTAAGGTACAAGGTATTGGAAAAAAATACTAAATCATTTTTTTTCAATAGAGTAGGATTATTCATAAAGGTAGTATAGAAAATAAGATATACTTGTCAGAAAACACATTTATTAAATGAAAACATTTGTAATTACCGGAATTTACCGGTTTTGGTATCTATGATAGGAAGCAGCAGTGCCAACTACCAACTACAGTAACTGTCAAAGAGAATATGTAGTAACTGTAGTCGGCTATGGAAGCAGTAGTTTCAATCACCATCATCTTGTTCTTGTAGATGGGGGCGTTTTGGATTCTTTTAATATTATCCAGGCATAAATCACCATCATCTTAACACTCTCGTTCGAAATACTCGAGACTGACATCACTACTCTCGATGCATCTTCGAGGTTATCGTACGGAACGACACAACCAGCGCAGAGGCGTTGACACAACCAAGACCAACTACAAAATCTCAGACTTTAACCGACCTATCGAAACTGTCCATAATGGCGGCAGCTGGAGTGCCAGCATGCGTTTGTTTTGATTTGTGTAGCCGGGTTGTTGTTAAATATTTACGGAAATTTGCATATTATTAATCATACCTTATATTTATTTATAGTCTTAAGAAGGTTATAGACTCTCTTTCAGGCCGTAAGAATCTGTTTGTTATCAAAGAGCTTATTTATTCCAACAATATCGGTGGTGATTAGGTTAATGTTGAATCTCGTGTTCTTCGCTGAAAGTTTCTTCATTTGTAGTTACCTATGCAATATGTTTTTAGTTTAATGTGCTGTGTGCCTGGATGTAAGTAAGAGCTTCAGTGTTCCCGTTTCCAAAAGACCTAGTATTAAAAGGCAAAATTGGGTTAAGAGCATTCGTGAGGAAAACTTAGAACCGAATCATAGGCCTAATAATGTTGTGTGGCAATATCATGAGGGAAGTGCGGCTTTCTTGGTTTTAGAGCTATAAACGGATTTACTTTTGCCTCTTCGAGTTTCTCTCCTTCTTCATCTACATGTTTTTCTCTTTCTTCTCTTAATAAAGCCTTATACACTCTTCTCTTCATCGCGTAGACATGTAATTCGCTTTCTTTGTGTGAACGCCTTGCATTGTGGAGAGCTATAAGATTATCTTTCCGAAGAATATAGCATTCTCGATCAAACCATGATTTTGCTTTCCTCGTCTTCTCTTCAATCCTTACCATTCCCATCTCCTGGGTTGCCTCATTTATGTTGCCTTTGGTTATGTCGTTCTGAATAATTTCCAATGTTGGAGCGATTTCCTGGAAGGCTGTTACATTGGTTACTCTTTTGTATTTAGTCTTCACCTGTTGGCTCTTCTGTTCAAAGTGTTTCACTGTTACAGTTATCTTGATAGGTAGATATTTTCTGATAGGGATCGTTGGTGAATCATCTATTACTTGGAGAGAATTCACGGTAATTTTATGGTTTACGAAGACAAGATCTATGATACTGTGTCCGTTGTGACAGATGTACGTTGGTTCCGTTGGCTTGTTTACTAGCATGAGTACTTCAGATTCTAGGTTTTCTTTCACCAGTTGTGTTTTCTGATTTGGCACGTCTATGCGACAGTTTAGATCACCTGCTACGATGAGAGGTTCATTCTTTCCTACAATGTTTTCTGCATCTTTTAGTGAGTCTATTATGATATCTTCTTGGGTATCTGGCTGAAAGTATGCACATATTAATGATACAAACGTGGTTTTGACCAGCAAAAGGTGCGGTGTTCTGTATATAGTTCTCATTGGAGTTAGTTCCGGTTTTTACGAAGCAAGATATTCCTCCACTGGGTCGTCCTTTTGCCTCTTGCAGTGCCAGACTGTATGTTGTGTAGTATCCTTGTATTGATAATGGATCTGTTAAGAACGTCTCTACTAGTATTACTATGTCCGTGTCTATAATATTCATTGGCATTTGATTTAGGGCGCTTCTTAATCCCTCTACGTTCCATAACAATAAACTTATGGGGTCGTCGAAGGCGTCGCTTGGGCTATTATTGGAGTATCGCTCCTGTGTCCCTATTATATTGGGCAATGACATCAAACCTTCTACATTCTCTGTTAAGAGATTTATTATCACTCTCGTCCTTTGCGCTATGCTCTACTGCTTTCCCATCTACATTTCCGAAAAATATAACGTCTTACTATGATACCCTTTGGCCAAGAGTCGGATTTTTCTATCAACTCTTTTTTGTATGCTTTGTTGAAGCTCACTGATTCAAGTTGCTCACATTCTATTTGCCCTGTGATACCACATTGATTTACGTGAGCTATCAGGTCTTCCCTCTTCAGCGAATGAAGTACGCGCCGGACATACAGCCAGGCTCTTCGTTCTCCAGCTCGAAGACTATTTGGTTCCCGTTCCTTGGTTCCAGTAATTGTTTCGCTGTTCCTGCATTTCCTTCGGTATGTGACTTCGGTAGACGGTCTCTGTTCATCTTCTCTTGTGATAATGCTACCGTGTATTTCCTGCTCTTCCGCTGGAGCGGGAGTAGTAACGTGTACTTCCCCTTGGTCTTTATCTGTTTCTTGAAATAAGGATATTTTCTCGTTTCCATTTATGGGCTTCTTGAAAATTTGTGATTCTCCCACATTTAAGGCATCTATATTAACGCTATCCTTGATTCCCGATGCTACCTCTGGAGGCTTAGGAGCTTTAGTTTTGGTCATATTAGGGCGTGGAAGATGCCTCTTCATTTCCTGACAAATTGTATTTTTGATCTCGTCTCTTAGCATACCCTCAATATCGATAATTATTCCGGTTAGTAGCGTTTCCATGTGAGTCTTTAACTTTTCCATTAATTTCATTTCTGTCTCTGACGTTTTTAGCACTTTGGGCTTGCAATCTGGGCATAACCATGTCAGTTTACAATTTTTCCTCTTGATAATGTCCAATTCTCCTCTTGTCAGTCCACTACATTCTGCGTGCTGCCACCTGTTGCAATTGTCACACTGTACAGAGTTTTATTTTTATGTACAATCTTCCTGCAGACGTCGCACATTTGCGTATCATCGTTGTCTGCCATGTTCCTTGTCCAATGTCAGTTACGTCTGTAGTCTTTGAAACGTCTTCCTATAGTTTATATAGTATTGTAATGGTTTCTTGCTTAACATAGTTTTATATTTCTCAAGAAGCATTTCCACAACACTATCGCTCCAACCCTTAAAAAATTAGTGAGTACCTGATATTAACTGGTACTTGACTGTATAATTGTATTATCGGCTTGTATAGAGTACCTGTACGTGAGCTGAATCAGTCCAAGGCCGCACTAGATAGACAGGCCACAAGGCTCGGGCCGTGACGTCACGCTAGTGGCTGGCGTTCAGCATGGCAGTGTAGGGCCCGCTCTCACTTTCACCATGATTTTGTTCATTTATTCAACCTTAAAGATAAAATTGAACACTCCTTCAATTGTGGCTTTACTTAGGCTTGTATACTACACGAGTTTTATGCGGGGAGAAAACTGGAAGGGCAGTACATGCACATTTCTTTACGTAAAATTATGATGACATCTGTCACTTGTAACTCAACACGGTATCTTTAAAAGATTAGAACGCATAATACGTATACAAAAAGTTTTAATGTTTCTAGGAAAATGCATGATGGCAATTCACAACAAAAGTCTGAAACCTTTCTTAGAAATTAAGCTGCAACTTAAAACTTACCTAAGAATTCCTAAGGTTTCAGTTTGTACATTTTTATTTTCCTGAGGATTTCTTCTTCTCAGCGATGAGTTTATCTACGGTAACTTTTCTATTGTTATTCAATAATATATTACAAAAGATGTATATACATCTGTCAACGAAATGTTTAAAACTATTTATTTAATCACAGCATGTTTAAACATTTTCGTTTTCCAGAACATTGTTGACAAGCGAAGTCAGAATTTTTCTCTGAGAATCCTCATGTAAAAACATTAGTATACAGGTTTACATTTTGTAGCTCTAAAAGAGTCTGGTACAAAACCTTTTGGTACAGGGCAGGAGCAAGCCAAGGCCGCACTAGATAGACTCAGACATTTTTTGCCTGACTCAGAGTTGTCAAAGTCAGGATAAGTTGTCAGCTTGATTAAGCCAGTTATTTATTAAGATTTTAAATAAATGACCAGTATCAAACAATTTTTTGTGTGTGTGCGTTTCGTCAAATGGATTTTGAAAAGTGGTTTGTAAATTGCTTTTGCACAGCTTTTCAAACATTTTCCTGTTATTATTAGAAATTATGCATGCTACCTTATAAGCTATAGGACTATCTGTTAATACTTTAAAGACTTGCAAAGTTAGTTCTTCTAAGAAATATCATATTAGGTTCTTACATGGAAACAAATCAACAACGTCTTTATTTTTTTAAAGACTGGATGACAACATAAAAGTTTGTGCAGTTGTAGGTAATGTAGTGTTATTTTCTCCGCTTTTACTACTAAAAGCAACTCCCTCTACCTTTCCTCCTAGCGGGCGATCTGGCCGTGCGGTTAGGGGCGTGCGGCTGTGAACGTGCATCGGGAGATAGTGGGTTCGAATCCCACTGTCGGCAGCCCTGAAGAAGGTTTTCCGTAGTTTCCCCATTTTCACACCAGGCAAATGCTGGGGCTGTACCTTAATTAAGGCCACGGCCGCTTCCCTCCAGCTGTTATGCCTCTCCTATCCCATCGTCGCCATAAGACCTATCTGTGTCGGTGCGACGTAAAGCCACTGGCAAAAACAAAAATAAAACCTTTCCTCCTTTATAGTTCAGCTCACGTTTTATGTAGACTCCATTCAACAAGTTACAAAATATTTCATGCTCCTTTAACAATTTTAGTTTCTTTTTTCAAGTAATTCCAATGTGAATCATCAATACCCGAATTTCCCGTGCCTAGTTTTGCAGTAAAAGACTGTGAATAACCAAGTGGGGCATTGTATGAAACGTTGACTGTCTTATCTTCTTTTACGCCCCAGGAAATGCGAAAAATATTGAAGTGAACCATGTTATTAGAATACAGGAGTAAGATACTTTCTTTGCAAAGGCTATATTTAACTGTTCCTTAAAAAATATATAATTTATCAGTAATGATACACTCATTAACTTCACTTTCAATTTCATCGATTATTTTGTGTACAGATTCTATTTTGTCGTGGACAGTCACTTTTGAGTTACGAGCAGGTCTAAACAGGAAGTTACAAATACTTTTCTAATTTGACCATTTTAATATCTTGCCCCCATCACCTAATGCACGTATATCAGGGTTATAACTCATGAAAATATCATGTTTAATGGATTTAAAATCAAGAGCCTCGTTTAATGTTAAGGAAGTACCAATTTTCGGAATATTTCCTCAGTCACATACATTTTGAAAATACACACTTTGGCTGTTAAAGTTGACGGAAACTTTGTCCAAATCTAATTTGCGTTTAATACTGAAATTACCCTGAACGTCGTCGAAGTCCTTGATCCTGTCATAATCTTCCTCAGCTTTCTTTCTTTCCTTCCTATTCCCGTTTTTCAATTTCTTCTTGTCTTTGAATAGGATTTTTGCTCGTTGTTGGAAGATTTTTTATACAGATAGGCAGGCACATTTTAAAACTTAGGAATAGCATCGTTTGAGAGTTTTAAATGGTTAGGTTTTACAGTTAAAAGAGACTCATCAGGTCTTTTAACGGAATCGTCCCTAATTACGAAACTTCGTCGAAGTGTTTTATGCACACAACTGAGCTTGCTGAAGGGATGAATTCGGTTCGATGGATAGCTATGATCCACTTTTGTTTCCGAAACACGCCAGTAGGAAATTTAAACACTGAAATATTAGGCTGTTTTGAACTGTAGTTTATTCTACAACCAGGTATACAACACGACGTGGCCATAATTCACAATGTTCACACACGTTTAAATCATTCAACACCATCGATAGCCTCACTGCTGCGAAGTTCAGATCAGCTTATAAGTCACTGGCGAGAAGTGAAGCGGCTGGCGACTAGTGTGACGTAGCGCCCGAAATGGAGGGGGAGCCTTATGGCCTGTATATCTAGTTGGCCTTGATCAGTCGCGGGGTTCCTTAATATAACCTCCTGTTTCCGCGATATCTGTTGGGTATTGTACAGCACCTTCTACACGAGCTTCCGTGTCGTCCGCCATTTTCTGAAAGCCGTCGGTATTCTAAGAAGGGTTTTACGTTCCTTGGACAGTGCGGCAGATGTGCACTTTAGTCGGATTCGTGAGGTTAATGCTTGTATGTCTTGGTAGTACAGAGACGTTCGCTTGTTTGATGTTTAATGTTTTTAGAATTCCTTCTTGCAATTTAGGCAGCTAAAGTTCCTGTCCACTGGATTAGATAATTGATGCGATGCAGTGAAAGTCTGCATGCGCTTATTGCACATGTTCCTTTCCCCTCAAGTGTGGGTCGATTTGTGCTTTAGCCGTGGGTGTTCTTTCTCTGCAGTGGGACAACTAGCTATCTCCCTATTAATTGTGTTGTGTTCTGAGTAACAAGACGTTCACTGGCTGGAGAAAGATCTCTCGCAGATGTGGCAGATCGGTAGTTACCTTCCTGTATGTGACGTCGTCGTGCGGTGTCTATCAGTAACTAATGTATTTTGTGTTAGGAGACTTTCGCTGGGGTTCTTTGTTTTGATGTGCGATTTGCGTTTTACTCTATTTTGGCCTTCATAACCTCATTTGTCCTCTTACTAAAGAAGATGGTATTTAGTGTAAGTTAAATATCTTTCTAATAACCTTCAGTGATGATAGGTCATTTCTTTCTTCCTGTTTTGTGTCCTCTTCTCTCCACTCTAACACTTATTCAAGCTACGAGAAAACTATTTAACCTTATATAAAACCCAGAAAACCGGGACTGGATTTCACACGCGCGCACTAGACTCGAAGTGCTGAACACGGACAACTTATCTGTAACTACAGTACATAATATCGTACATGGAGAACAAAAACTCTTTCAGGACTTCACCGAAGAGGAAGTAAAAAATCCATAAGGGACTTGAAGGCTAAGAAAGCTGCATGAATTGAAGGGATTTTCAACGAACATCTACAAACTACAGAAAATATACTACTAACAACGTGGACATCGCTCTTCAATAACAGCGTGGAAGTGAACGAAATCCCTGACAACTGGCGACACTCAATGATGAAGATCTTATATAAAAGAAAGGGAAACACGAGTTGCCTAGATTTGTACCGTGGAATTGCCTTAGAAAGCAATATCTTTAAACTCTTTACCAGGTTACTAACAATGAGACTGATAGCAGAGGTAGACTACGCCTTACCGGAAGAGCAATTCGGCTTTAGACGAGGGAGATCTACAATGAATGCGATAAAGAATCTGATTGACGACATAACGGATACCCTCAGACATCTAAAAGGGAAACTTTACGCGATCTTCTTAGACTACAACAAAGCTTTCGACCTAGTGGACAGGGAAAAGCTACTGAAAACACTGGGAAACATAATAGGATATATGAATCCTTTAACGAACATCATTAGGATCATTCTTGCTTATAATTACATCTCTGTAAACGACAACGTCCCTATCTCGAATCCCATAACATAGATGAACGGTGTACTACAGGAGGGTCCAATGAGCCCCATGCATTTCAATATAGCGGTCTCAGACCTAATACCCACTATAAAGGTCGAAGGCGACGAGGTACATATATACATGTATGCAGATGACATGATACTCGTATCAAAAAAACACGAAAAACTACAGGCTGCCTTCAACAAACTGAACATTTCGGCAGAGGACAATAAATGCAGAATTAATTGACAAAAGACGGTACAGATGACCTTCCGCAACGGAGGCAGAACAGCATTAAAAGATAAAATTACGTATGAAAATGGAGGAGAAAATATGCCAATAGAAAATAACTATATAAATATAAATATTTGGGCATTACATTACAGAAGTCAGGAACTACTTATACCAGACACATCAAGGATAGAGTGGCTGCGACCGTAATGGCAATGAATGACATCTTGATCTTACGCAAGCTTTCGGTTGAAGTCGCTATGAAATTGTTCCGTTCAAAAATATCTCCGATACTGACGTATAAATTATATGAGAACATTTCACTAAAGGAAATAGGTATTCGAAACATTGAAAGTGTAAAAGCAATCTACATGGAAAAACGTATTATGTTTGTCCAAATTCACTCGTTCAAGACTGTGTTACGAGCAGACAAAAGAACTCACTATACCGAAGAACTACGTCACAAACTAGTATTGCCGTCTACAGATGCATTCAACTAGTTACAAACAGAGCTGCAAACCAAGAAGGGAGATATATGGGAAACATTTTACACCACAGAGCCTATGACCAGTACGGATTGGATGAAGGCAAACTATGAACTAAGGCACATAGTGACTAGATTAGCAACACATGGTTTTCATCATCGTGTGTGTGCTAACAAAACTTTTCACACCCCGAGAAAGTAATGTATATGTGTACTGTGCGAGAAGACTTGCGACCTATATCATGTGGTGACGTGTACTAAAAGACAGATGGGACTAACCAAATTCTGTTTGATGTAATTAGTCATGTAAACATATATTAATGGCCATTGGCTGCAGTGAAATCTTTATTAATAATGTTATGTGCATTAATCATTCTTCATTTTTGAAATTAAATGTATTGTGAGGGAAGACATTACATACTCATAGAAGGTGGTGATCTAATTCGAGTGCCGCGCAAATTTCCGAAGTTAAAACTAATGATGCATATCCTAACAGTTGCCCTATCAGCCAACGTAGGTACCTTACTATAAAGAAAATTAAATCAGTCCAAGACAGATCCGGAAAATCATGACCAAGATTTATGATTTAGAGACTAAATTAATCTTGAACGGTGGTGCAAGAATGTAATTAATTTTCAATGTGTTACAATGAACATGCGTAAACTAAACCTAACCCCATTTCCCGTGAGTGAACATGATGTTTATGTTGTTTTTTATATAAAATAATATTATGGCATCAATTCTGGCGATTTTTAAGGTGACGAGTGCTTTAGTTGGTCAAGTATATCATACAAATATAGCTTGTACCTACTCAACAATAAGGTGGATTTTGGAGGTTTGAAATATTGTTGGACAAATTTTACAGAATTGGCTGTGATTGATGGTGGTGTAGGGTTAATAATATTCTTTGTTGACATCTATATATCGTGTTTGCTGGCGGAGTTTTATATGTGAAATATTCTTATACTCTCTGTCTGTTTCAACCGGACATTGATACAATAATTCCCCCATCGTTATTTTCCCCTCTGAAATTTCATTTAGACTTACAATACGCGATAAAGCTACTTTTGGTTTTTAATTATTCATATTTTGAATTAGTGAGTTGCATTTCATGATTTTCGACTTTTGATATTTTCTTTAAGTGACTCGGAATAGGCATGCATAACGTTCCCCACAATCTCTCATATCGCACACCGATGACCGCCATGTTTCTTCCGGATTACGGTCTGATCTGATGTAATTGTAGTTGTCTTGGCATAACTCTCGTTTGAGAAACTCGAGCCTGACGTCACTATCTCGATGCTTCTCGAGGCACGCTTCGATTGGACCTCAGCCAGGACAAACGTGCTAGAAACAGAAATTATTAGTAAACTTTGATCACGAGCTGTCGGCGTGGCTCAGTTCGCTAAATAGGATTGTTGGGTATTATCCTCTGCTACGTTCTGTGGTAGTTCGAATCTTCTCATCAAATATTTTTGTTTTCGCTTTGCAATCGGAGTTTCGGCTACCAAACACACGCCTAATCGTGCATAAATAACCGAATCGTCCACCTCTGTGGTGTAGTGGATAGTGTAATTAGCTGCCGCCACCCCCCCGTAAAACGTGGTTCGATTCCCGGCTCTGCCACGAAAATTTGAAATGTAGTACGAGGGCTGGAACGGGGTCCACTCAGCCTCGGCAGGTCAACTGAGTAGAGGTGGGTTCGATTCCCATCTGAGCCATTCTGGAAGTGGCTTCCGTGGTTTCCCATTATTCGTGGTTTCCAAATTCCTCTCCAGGCAAATGCCAAGGTGGTACCAAACATACGGCGGGAGATCTGAATCTACCATATGTCAAATGGGAAGGAAATGCGAACGACAGGAAGCATGACCAACAAATGGGAAATAAGTTAATATGGGAAGGACAGATGATTCAGAAACTGATGGAACCAACTGGAGCGAAAAATATCCTGGATGTGGTGTTTGAAAAACCAGACGAGCTCTACAGAGAAACCGAAATAATAGATGGTATTAGTGATCAACAAGCTGTTTTTGTCGTAGTTAAAAATAAATGTGATACATTTAAGAAAATGGAAATTGCAACACCATGAAGGCATTGGTCGTTTGTGTTTTTTTTAAGATATAGCACGATGCCATGTAGGTATGTGAACGACCAAAGTTTCAGACCCATTGGATTGTTGCTACAGGTCTCCCCACGTGATTGATCGCGGAGGAATCAATTCCAGTATAAGGACTCAGGTGTAGCGTAGTTGACTTGCAGTCTGTGCAGTGAAGTGTTCCCTGTCAAACATGCCTCGACGACAGAGAAGAGCACGCTATCAACAACTGTCGCCGTTTGAGAGGGCTCGCATAATTGGCCTGTGTGAGGCTGGATTATCGCTAAGGACTGACGCTGCTCGTGTTGGCCGACAGGCATATACGGTACAACGTGTATGGCAGCAGTGGTCAAATGAAGGTACCCACACTCGTAGACCTGGGACAGGCCCAGCGCGACAGACAACTGTGAGAGAGGATCGCTGCACCATTCGGATGGCCCGGCTTGAACCCCATGCAACAGCAGCGCAAATTCGAGCAGCTGTGGCACCCCACGTCACACAACAAACAGTTGGTAATCGCCTGCGTGCAGCTGGCTTACAAGCACGTGTCCTTGCAGAAGGTGTTCCAATGACCCCACAATAGCGACGTGTAAGGCTGGCCTGTTGTCGAGAAAGATCGCCGTGGGTCGACGAATGGCATAGGGTCGTCTTTAGTGATGAATCGCACTTCTCTCTTGCCCGCAGTGATCGCCGGGATCGTGTGCGCCGACGTACCGGGGAGAGGAGCCGCCCAAATCTTATTGTCGAGAGGCACACAGGGCCAACACCAAACATTATGGTCTGGGGAGCTATTGGCTTTAATGTAAAATCACAATTAATTGATCAATATTATTTGTTTTACGTCCCACTAACTAATGTTTTAAGGTCTTCGAAGACGAAATCACAATTAGTGCTTGTTGAGGGCATTATGACTGCTCGACAGTACGTTGATAGGGTACTCAATCCAGTGGTTGTCCCTAGGATGGCGAACATTGCTAATGGGATGTTTCAACAGGACAATGCCCGGGTTCACACAGCACGCATCTCCAGAGGAGCTCTCCACATCACACACTTGAATGGCCCTCAAAATCCCGGACCCCAGTCCTATTGAGCATGTATGGGACATGATGTGTCGACAATTGGCCAACCGTCCTCAGCCACCCACAACTCTGGAACAACTGACCCGTGCAGTGCAGCAAGCATGGGCCACAATTCCTCAGAAAGCGATCCATGGCCTCATTGACTCCATGCCTCGACGAATTCATCAATGCATTGCAGCTCGTGGAGGGCATATCCTGTATTAATTGTTGTCCAAATTGCGGTCAGAGGGACCCGAAAGTCTAATCATCGAATCACAACCGAACACTCGTCCTGCATGTTCCATTGCAGCAATGTAGCACCACACCTTCTGGGTGTGGCATTTTCCATTTTCTTCAGTGTAGAAAGGAAGGGCTATTAGGCAGTACCGTATGGCTGAAAAGCAGGCATGAGGCAGTTTCTAAAAAGTAACTATGATCGGCGGAAAACGGTAAATAAAAATGTAAACAGACTCTGGGATTGGTTTAAAGCAATTATTGAGGAATGTGAAAACAGGTTTATACCTTTAAAGTTGGCAAGGAAAGGTGAAGAATCACCTTATTATAATAGAGAAATAAAGAGACTAAGAAGGATGTGCAGACTGGAAAGAAATAAAGTTAGAAATGGCTGTGGAAGTAAGGTGAAATTAAAGGAACTTACTAGGAAATTGAATCTAGCAAAGAAGGCAGCTAAGGATAATATTTCGGAGAGCATAATTGGGAGTCATACAAATTTTAGTGAAAAGGAAGGGTATGTATAGGTATTTTAAGGCAGAAACAGGTTCCAAGAAGGATATTCCAGGAATGAATAATGAAGAAGGGGAGTGTCTATTTGAGGATCATCAAAAGGCAGAAGTATTCAGTCAACAGTATGTAAAGATTGTTTGTTACAAGAATAATTTCCGGATAGAGTAGGAGATTTCTCGGGATATACTAAAGACAATGGGTTGGGATATAGTACCATATCTGAAATATTTATTTGATTATTGTTTGGTTGAAGGAGCTATACCAAATGAATGGAGAGTTGCTATAGTAGCCCCCACGTATAAAGGAAAGGGGGATAGACATAAAGCTGAAAATTACAGGCCAGTCAGTTTGACGTGCATTGCATGTAAGCTTTGGGAAAGCAATCTTTCTGATTATATTAGACATGTTTGCAAAATGAATAGCTGGTTTCATAGAAGGCAGTTTGGGTTTAAGAAAGGTTATTCCACTGAAGCTCAACTTGTAGGATTCCAGCAAGTTATAGCAGATATCTTGAATTCTGGAGGTCAAATGGACTGTATCGCGACCGACCTGTCTAAAGCATTTGATAGGGAGGATCATGGGAGACTACTGGCGAAAATGAGTGTAATTCGACTAGACAAAAGAGTGACTGAATGGGTTACTATATTTCTAGAAAATAGATCTAAAACGATTAGAGTAGGCGAAGCTTTATCTGACCCTGTAATAATTAAGAGGGGAATTCCTCAAGGCAGTATTTTTGCACCTTTATGTTTCCTTATATATAAATGATATGAGTAAACAAGTGGAATCAGAGGTCAGGCTTTTTGCGGAGGATGCTATTCTGTATAGAGTAATAAATAAGCAACTGCAACGTGACCTCGATAATGTTGTGAGATGGACAGCAGGCAATGGTATGTTGATAAACGGTGTTAAAAGTCAGGTAATGAGTTTCACAAATTGGAAAAATCCTCTCAGTTTTAATTACTGCGTTGATGGGGTGGAAGTTCCTTTTGGGTATCATTGTAAGTATCTAGGTGTTAGTATAAGGAAAGATATTCATTGGGGTAATCATAAAAATGGGATTGTAAATAAAGGGTAAAGATCTCTGCACATGGTTATGAGGGTGTTTAGGGGTTGTAGTAAGGATGAAAAGGAGTGGGCATATAAATCTCTGGTAAGATCCCAACTAGAGTATGGTTCCAGTACATGGGACCCTCACCAGGATTACCTGATTCAAGAACTGGAAAAAATCCAAAGAAAAGCAGCTCGATTTGTTCTGGGTGATTTCCGAAAAAAATAGGAGCGTTACAAAAATGTGGCAAAGTTTGGGTTGGGAGGAACTGGAAGAAAGAAGACAAGCTGCTTGACCAAGTGGTATATTCCGAGTTGTCAACGGAGAGATAGTGTGGAATGACATTAGTAGACGAATAATTTGAGTGGATTCTTTAAAAGTAGGATAAATAATAATAATGTTATTTGCTTTACGTCCCACTAACTACTTTTACGGTATTCGGAGAAGCCGAGGTGCCGGAATTTAGCCCCGCAGGAGTTCCTTTACGTGCCAGTAAATCAACCGACACGAGACTGACGTATTTGAGCACCTTCAAATACCACCGGACTGATCCAGGATCGAACCTGCCAAGTTGGGGTCAGAAGGCCAGTGCGTTAACCGTCTGAGCCACTCAGCCCGGCTTTAAAAGTAGAAAAGATCACAACATGAAGATAAAATTTTAAATCGAGAGGACAAACTGGAGCAAATATTCATTTATAGGAAGGGGAGTTAGTGATTGGAATAACTTACCAAAAGAGATGTTCAATACATTTCCAATTTCTTTGAAATCATTTAAGAAAAGGCTAGGATAACAACAGATATCTGCCACCTGGGCGACTGCCCTAAATGACGATTAGTATTGATTGATTGATCTTGCCCCATGTGACTTCGCACTGGGAAGTGAAGATGAGGCGGAAAGGGCGGCGTTTTGCATCCGACGAGGAGCTTCTGGCAGCGTAAGATCAAGAGTGTGAAAATGTAACCGAAGATAATTGGCAGCGTTGATTCAGTGACTGGTTTCGACGCATGGAGAAGTGTATTAAGCGTTCACTCGCATTGCAAAACTTTCCTAGTGCCCTTTGTATGTCCAGAAGGGGTTCTTTATCGTGCTGGAAGCCAATGACATGGAATAGTTACCCTTAAAAAAGTGCACTGACAGAACATATTGAACACGCTGTGATAGAAGTGTACGTGTTTCGACAATGGGTTATCGCATTACTCTGTGTTTCGTGTTATACGTTTTGGTTATTATTTATTACAGAATTTGCTACTCTGAGTTTCGTGTTGTACCTTTTGGTTATTGAATATTGCAGGTTTTTTTCCTCTGTTGTAAAGGCATTTCCACAGAAATAAGGTTGTTTGCGGTAATAAAGCCGAATAAATAATATTTTAATTACCGGTTCTACTCTATAACGAGCCACCGGATACCACGGGTCTCTCTTAACAATATACACAGAAGGTTTCCCTGAACATTTTCCGAAAGTTTGTCGATGGAGTTGGGCCTCATCCTGTATATATGCCTTCAGGTGTGATAATATTGTAGCTGGTCTTGAATGATCCTTTTAAAGGAAACGATCTATTTGTTACCATAAAAGTATCGATAGTCCAGAAGGAGACTTAACCCCAGAACGAGATCCTTTTCAAATGCATGCAGACATATACCAGTATCTTAATGCCATTACCGGTATATTTTCCTTTCTGTTCAAACTATTACACTTTTCGATGAGTGGTAAAAGAAATAGTTTCAATTAAATCTTAAAAATAGTACTCGGGAGATAGTAGGTTCGAACCCCACTGTCGGCAGCCCTGAAAATTGTTTTCCGTGGTTTCCCATTTTCACACCAGGCAAATGCTGGGGCTGTACATTAATTCAGGCCGCGGACGCTTCCTTCCCACTCCTAGCCCTTCCCTGTCCCATCGTCGCCATAAGACCTATCTGTGTCGGTGCGACGTAAAGCAACTAACAAAAAAATTCTCAAAAATACGTCACACTCTTCATTACTATTTATTTGGTATACCCAGTCCCCGAACCATAGGAGGTAATCAATGACGGTTAAAATATCCCACCTAGCCGAGAACCGAACCCGGTGGCCCTTGGCCAAAGGCACCACGCTAACGATTTAACCATGGAAGCGGGCAGTGACTAAGTAAAGTGCAGGAAGTACCGGTATGTAAGTTGACTGCGAATAGATTATAAAGAAGTGGAAGAATCGTCATTACTTGATCAGAAGGCGAAGTATAGTCGAGGGATAACACTCCACATGCGCATGATGTCGCGATTCAAACTTCGAGATAGGATTACGACTCATGTACTCCCTCGAAATGCATCAAGAGCTCTCGATACGTTTCCTATCTCTGCCCCGAGACAAAGAGCTCATGCGCTTGACGTCACAATATTTCATCGAGATAGCATTATGAGGCACGCTTGCATTGCATCGCTTGTTCAGAATGCATTGAGAGCTTTGCATCACGTGAAGCATCACTACTTAACACTTCTAGTTCCAAGCTGATTACAAGTTGAGATTCATTTATTTATGTTTAGGATATGAACACTATGAATACTCTCGCGCATTTCAGTTCAACGTAATACAGTAGAGACCATACGCGACACTCTGTGAGATATCGAGGGGCAGCGATTAGCCCTCTGTCTAGCGGAGTGACCTGGAGTTACTGATTCTGTCATAAGAGCACGTGTATTTGTTTGTGAAGTTTTTGGCGTTATTTATGCTTTTCCATTAAGTTGACGTAAGTAAATAGCAACGTGTGTCATTCCTTTATATCTCATACCAGTATGAATGGAACGATATCCGCTGCGTTTGGCTGCAATAACTATGAAGTGCAGAAGGATTCGCAGTCTTTCTTCCGTTTCCCTCGTGACAATGAAATGTAAGTAAATACTGTGTTTGCATATATATATGCTTCCAGTTAGAAAGATATGTTTATAGTACTTGCTAAATTTCTGACCTGCGTGACCCATATTTTTTCTGGCTTAAAATATAATAAGCTTATTTTATTGTATAGTGCAAGAGTTAACCTTCAATACCGATGTGTTGTTGTAGGTGTGGTCTGTGGGTTTTGATTTAATTCATAAAAATGCATATGCATATATGTGTGGCTGGTTGTGTTCCAAGATACCTATTTGGAATGCCGAAATGCGTTGTCAATCACCGAAGAAAATATTGTATTGTAGAGTTTGCTACTCGGGGTTTTGTGTGGTACCTTTTGGTTATTGAATATTGCAGGTTTTTCTCTGCTGGTTCTCTATTATTTCATCCAACTGATCATACAGTGATATGGGACACATCTATAATCATGTTTACAATAACAAAGGATAACATAGTAATATACATGGCATGAGAGATAAAGAGAAATAAACAATGTAGTAAAGAGGCACAGATTTTAAAAAGGCGATATAAATTTGTTTTTCTAGAACTAAGTATTCTTCAATAGAATAAAAACAGTGGTTAGAAACAAATTTGAATTAATCTTTCTTAAATTTTGAACATGGTTTTATCTGCTTAATGTAGTCTGACAGTTTATTAAATAAATGTACTCCTGCATAACTCAAACTTGATTCATATAGCTTAGTTTTGTGTGGTTCTATGTGCAGTTTGTGTCTATTTCTAGTATTATGCCTAAGTACATCGGAGTTTATGACGATACTGTTTACATTCTCCTTCATAGATACAAGCGCATGGAAGACATAAGGGCTAGGCAATGTTAAAATAAAATAAAGTTTAAAGTATTTCTTACAGCTTGTCCTCCTGCCGACACCGGCGATTCCTCTAATTATTTTATTTTGTAACTTAAATATGCCTTCCCTATATCGTGAATTCCCCCAGTAAATGATTCCATAAGTTAGTATGGCATGGACATGTTCAAAGTACATTATTCGGTAAGCCTCTAAATTAAAACTATTTTTCAAAGATATTATCATGAAATAAATTCTACTAAGCTTTTTCCCTATAAACTCTGTATGTTTTTCCCTGGTTAATGATTCATACATCCACAAGCCAAGAAACTTTGTTGATGATGAGTATTCAACTATGGTCTCTCCAAATGATATTGGACTAATTTCCATATTTAGATTAACCTTATGGTGAAATCTAATCACAGAAAGTTTTCTGTTTATATAAAATTAATTTATTATCTTCAAGCCAGTTCAGGATATTACTCACTATATTGCCCACTTTTAATTCTAATTCTTCAGAACTTTCATCAGCTACAAAAACAGTAAAATCATCTTCAAATAGAGTTAATTGCACTCCTTGAATATCATCGACAATTTGGACGATATCATAAATAAATACTAAAAATAATAATGGTCCTAAAACTGACCCCTGTGGAACACAATGATCTATGTTTCTGGCACAGGATTTACATTCTTAATTACATCTTTGCTCAAATCAGTACCGGTATACGATATTTCAACAATCTGTCTTCAATCCCCTAAAAATGATTTGAACCAGTTATAGGCCTTTCCCCGAACTCCAAACATGTATAACTTTTCTAAAAGCAAGCTGTGGTCAGTTATATCAAAAGCTTTTGTTAAGTCTAAAAAAATACATAAACATACATCCTTCCCACCTAGTGTGTCATATATCCGTTCAATATAGTTACCGTCTTACTAATAAAAGTTTTATTCAAGGTTTATACACTGTTTATGTGAAATTCGTTACTAATAAACCGCGTATAAGCCTCCTGTGTATACATCTGTTATAGTTATTCATTGAATTGCTTATACAGACCAGGACCCTTGTATAAGCGCTGTATAACAGTGAGTAGCGGAAAATGAAACGAGTGAGCAGTTTATTTTCGTGGTATTTATTGTCTACATTAATATAATCGCGGTGAAATATTCGACTTATCCATTTAACATGAACACACATTGAAAGAATGGATGATAACGTTGATAATCTTCACGGTATTTTAAACATAGAAGACATACACCATTCAGAGGTTATGGAGGCTAGACATCTTCGTAAAGTAAAACACTTTAAAGAGACGGAATGACAATGAATGACTATAAAGAAATGATGGTTGGGCGTATTTTTGGGTAATAATGTGTTACGGTACTGCTTAATAGACTTTTGAAATTGCGAATTTATTATACATTATCTGCCTCTACAAAGATCTTTATCAAATTTGAGTACCGGTACCCTAAAAAGTGACATATTCCTCGACATAAAAAATGGTATAACTTGAAAACCATACGTAATATGATTTCCATACTTTGTAGTTGAATACGCAGAAATATGATGTATAAATGCCTAATAGAAACTTTTTTGATCAAACCTTTCTTTTAAGCTGCAAAGCAGTTTTTCCTTTCTCCTGAAAAGTGAGGAGTTTGGAAGGTGTACATTTTGCAACTCGCCGATTCAATTACAATTGCTTATATTTTCCGTACTATCCCAGATAGGAGCTTTTGATCTTTTCTTAAGCTTTTCCATTTCTTTTTTTGGCGTTCATTACACAAGCAAGCTGAAGAAATGTTGATATTAATATAGGTCTAAGCTCATTTCCAGCTGTCTCACGGAATGACAATGAATAACGATAAAAGAAATGATAGCTGGGCGTTTTTTTGGGCAATAATGTGTTACTGCTTAATCGACTTTTGAAATTGTGAATTTAATATTCATTATCTGCCTCTACAAAGATCTTTATCAAATTTGAGTACGTAAAAAGGGACACATTCCTCGACATAAAAAATGGTATAACTTGAAAACCGTACGTAATATGATTTCCAAACTTTGTAGTTGAATACGCAGAAATATGATGTATAAATGCCTAATAGAAACGTTTTTGATCAAACCTTTCTTTTAAGCTACAAAGCAGGTTTTCCTTTCTCCTGAAAAGTAAGGTGTTTGGAATGTGTACATTTTTCAACTCGCCGATTCAATTACAATTGCTTATATTTTCCGTACTATCCCAGTTAGGAGCTATTGATCTTTTCTTAGGCCTTTCCATTTATTTTTTGGCGTTCATTACACAAGCAAGCTGAAGAAATGTTGATATCAGTATAAGCCAATTTCCAGCTAACTCACTTTGTGTTGCCACTGCCTTTTCGATATGCCGTGCTACTGCGCGACTTTCCGGAAAGTTTTGCCCGTAGATAACCAGTAGAAGCGATCATAAAGGCGGTGAACGTGCGAAAAACGCCAGTGAATTCCAGGAAGAGATCCCTACGCCTTGAAACGAGTGTATACGTGCTGTAAAGTAATACAATGCGTATACCACGTTTATTAGTAAGAAAAATATAAAACGCTTATACAGGGTTTATTCACTGTATTACTATACAAGTGTTAAACAACTGTATATGGACTTTTTATTAGTAAGACCGTTAATGAATGCTGCGGTAGTTGATCTATTTTTACGAAAGCCATTTTGGCAACCAGCTAATATATTATGCTTCTCTAAGAATGAAAATAGTCGTAGTACAAAATACTTTCCAGTAATTTGGGGAATACAGTGGGGAGGCAGACAGGCCTATATTTACCAGCATCTACTTCACTACCCTTTTTATGTATCGGAACAACTTTGGTTACCTTGAATTTGTCTGGAAATTTACCAGTGGTTAGTGACAAATTTATCAAATAACAGAGAGGCTTGATTATGTATTGGTAACAGCATTTAATAAGGTAGTTTGAATAACCATCTAAACCAGAAGACTTATGTTTACCCATCTGTTTTATTATCTTCCCTATCTCTTGCTCAGTCACAGGAGTAAGGAACATGGATGATACATTCCTGTGAACTGTATTCAAGTTAGTTCTTATAATCGATGTTTGAGAATTTTCTGTTGACCTCAAAACCGCTTCTAGAAAATTGTTACTAAAGATTTCTGCAACTTCTTCTGGATCACTGACTTCTTTCCCTGCATTTGTAAGAGTAATATTCTTTTTAATGGAACTGGAGTAACATTCTCTCTTTTTATAATGTACCACATATATTTAGACCTGTTTTTAGAATTGTTTTAGCTCATTCTCATCATGCAATCTTTTGGCAGCCTTCAAAACTTCTCGATATACAGTATGTTCTTATGTTTCTTATATTTCTTACAACAATCCTTCAATTCAGACGGGTGATTTAAGAAATGCACATATTTTGATGAAACAATATGATGGTGAAAATTTGCTTTACCCTAGTGTAATGGCAGTATTGCTTATAGGGATATTTTGAAGGTTTTTAGCAGCTAAATTTACCGATTTTCTTTCTGTTAGTAGGCTTCACTTTAAACGTAAAATTGTCCAGCTCTTAAATGCAAATGCATTGAATAATGTGTGTAAGGAATGTGCCGACATTTTTATTGACAAGTGTCCTAATGTGACGATACGGTAGTTTTAAATGAGAAAAAAAATCTAGCATGAAAGTTCAGGCAGGTATGCTAAAGCTAAAAAAGTAATGCATAAATGAAAGACAAGCCATTTTACAGCAGTCCGTTTCACATCTTGATTATATGTCTAATTTCAGTTTTTAAATAATAGCCTGTTAAATGATACTTCATTAATTTATCCAAAATTGCTTTAGCAAATTTGAAGTTAATATTGTATTAACACTTTCTTTCTAGACGTAATTTATTTTTCCATTTCCGTACATACATTAACATGGATGTTGGAATTTAGTGCGAATTTCCAGGTCACGCTACTAGGAGGGCCACTTGCGAATTGTCTCCCATTATAACAAGAGTAAATCGGGAAGGGTCACGTACTGTCTGTACTGTATTTGGTTCAAAATTCACACCATGCACACATGCCTTGTGTCTACGTACACTACCCAAAATTTGGCTGCCTTTTAGAATATATTCACACGCATTTCACATTTTGCTCTTCTCTTAATACTTGGAAAACATTGCCAAAGCATTAAACTGTTTTAAAATGCGAAATGTTTTGGCAGACGCGTGCATTTAGTTAGTCCTTTGTTAGAATGAGCCCAGTCAACATACAGGATTGGAGTTTGTTTCTAAATTCGGTCTTATTAACAGTAACAACATGAAAAACCCGTTCTGTTGGAGCAGAAGATTGTGTCAGATTTGGAAAGATGTAGTCGCCCACAGGACTTTTCATATCGAAAACAGAGTTCCAAAATTTCATAACTTTTAGCTTTCTTTCAGCGATTCTGTGCACTTGTTTGTTAAGAAGGAAACCATACTTTCCACTGTAGACTCAATAAAGTTTAACTTAAAAGCTTTTCAACCGGTCGAACACACAAGTTTAACACAAATATTGTTTAATAGTGTGTTTTTGTAGGTATATTATAGTGTAATGTTTATATAGACTTTATTTAATTACATTATGGAAATATATAGCTAATGAGATTTTACTGATGAAACTGCCATCTCCTTTGCAATTTTCTATATAGTGTCGACATGGACAGATTTCTTAAAATAGGATCATGAAAATCCACTGTCTTAAAAATATATTCGCAGAATTCAACATGAAAAGGTAGGCGCTTGTCTCTGAAACATCTTATCAATTTCTTTCTTGTTCTTCTGCTGCAGTAGAAGAGCTTCTATTCTACTTCCGTAAGAGATACTATACGCTCCGTGCGTATAGCAATGTGCTGCTGCGGGTCGATACTACGAGAACTACTTACAGGCATGTTCATCAACAAAACAACTGACCGTAAGGAGCATTACATGCATTTATTCAATCATTTTATGATGCTGTCTTTAGATTATTCCTTACTGCCATAACATTCCGGTAGAACTGTGTTTTTACTGTTGAGTGCATTAATAGATAGGTACTGTAATACAAAGATTTCTTTCACGATCTAGAGAAACTGATTTTAAAAGGCGGGGGATCTTAGCAGTAAATGCAATAAGTAATTCTGTTTAAATATTTTTATTGATACAAAATAACTCTTTACAAAACTTTTAATTTCTTTACAAATATATTAATAATTACAAACAAATTACTAGACTATATCAATGTTATATTTGCGAAGTAAGCTGCAGTACCCTTTTTTAAAAGCACACTAGTAGACACACTATTGTAGTCTATAACCGTAGGCTTTTTTTTTGCTATTTGCTTTACGTCGCACCGACACAGATAGGTCTTGTGGCGACGATAACCGTAGGCTTAATCACAGGTATAATAATAACAATAGGTATAATAATATACCATATTTCAATACAGAGCAACGTGTGAAATGTTATAGTTTTCCTTGGAATCTGTTTTACGTCGCACCGACACAGATAGGTGTTATAGCGACGATGAGATAGGAAGGGTTAGGAGTGGAAAGGAAGCAACCGTGGCCTTAATAAAGGTACATCCCCCGTATTTGCCTGGTGTAAAAATGGAAGACCACGGAAACCACCTTCAGGGCTGCCGACAGTGGGTTTCTTAACCACTATCTCCCGGATGCAAGCTCACAGCTGCTAGCCTCTAACCACACGGCAAGCTCGTCCGGTGTGTACCATTCAGTCACGACCAGATATAATTAATTTTAAAATGCAGTATATAGAATTTTATTTCCATAAATAGACCTACATTACACAATACCAATAGTTCAGAGAAATATCTTATTTTACAAATGGGTGATCATGCGTAAATTCGTGTCTTCGTCCCGAGGTGGTGCAACATTTTTCAGGCATAGCCCTAGTGGAAATGAGCTGCATATACCGTTTTTACCACATAATAACCCTGGTGCCAATCATATATTTCTGGCAGTATTGGGAATCAAGTCGGGAACCCGAAGACGGTGGCTAATAGCACTAGCCATTACACTAAGAACATCAGATTCCATCAAGTCAAAATCTGATGATGTTTTATTAAGGGCAAAACATGTCATTCTTTGTTTAATAGTGTGGATTTTTATTCCTTGTTCAATGGTGTGTTTTCATAGGCATGTTATAGTGGTTTTTTGCTATTTGCTTTACGTCGCACCGACACAGATAGGTCTTATGGCGACGATGGGATAGGAAAGGCCTAGGAATGGGAAAGAAACGGCCGTGGCCTTAATCAAGGTACAGCCCCAGCAATTGCCTGATGTGAAAAGGGAAACCACGGAAAACTATCTTCAGGGCTGCCGACAATGGGGTTCGAGCCCACTATATCCCGGATGCGAGCTCACAGCTGCACGCTCCTAACCGCACGGCCAATTCGCCCGGTATGTTATAGTGTAACTAGCTGATGTACCCATGCTTCGCTACGGAATTCTACATTGTATACAGAATTCTAGGTTAGGTAGTGTACATGTTGTGGGCAAGATTGTATTAAATTGCATAGCTCTTAACCTTACCCTAGAAACGCAACGGGGAAGACACCAAACGTCTTTTCTCATATGAATACTGTGTTAGGGAATTTTCATTGTAATGATAGGCCCGCTTGCCTACCATCAGTCACAACCAGGTTTGGGAGTTTTTATTATAATGACAGACACTCATTCTCCACCAGCCATTTTACATCCTCAGAAAGACTGTCTTAGTGGTTTCCCCAACTGAAATGAACCTAGGTCATTGCAATGACGTCAGTAGGAATGGCGCGATTAAAAGTAATGCTTTCATATAAAATACTCAATCAAATAAAAGACCACAAACTTTCTCACTTTTAACGAACAGTACTATGCTGGAATTCCAGAGCTGGAAAGACCAAGCCGCAGACAGCTGTGATCCGTGAACACTTTTCGTTCGTCTTTTTTCGGCGGTAATGGTGGGGGAGGCGAATAGTGGAGAGTCCCAGGGCAAAAACTATGCCTTTTTACTAATCTGTTTCTTAGGAGTACCCGATGTGTCGGAAAGTTACAATTCACTTCACTGGAAACGGGATAATCTATCTGATTTGGAGGTAATTTTTTCCTCCAAGCCAGAGGAGAAGTCCCCTCTTCACTGCTAATTTGGAATTAAATGAATGCACAATTTATTAAAAGTGAAGAGGAAGAATCTTTTCTTAAGAAATGGCTCTTTTCAGGGTTGACTTTTGAGTTATTTAGTGAATTGTGATGCTATAACTTGAAATAGACTTAAATTGTAATTCTGGACCAGGTCATACTACTACTACTATTACTACTACTACTGCTATTACTACTAAGTGAACCTCTGCCGTAAGTTTCCATACAGCTCATTTAAAACAGCGCGTCAGAGTAGGGATCGAATAGCTGGAATACTATGATGAACCAGTGTGTTACGTACCTGCAGTATCAGAAAATGTAAGAACCTGAGGAATGGCATGCTAAAGAATGTCGTAGGACAGGTATCCTAATTATGATAAAACCTTCAATACTCGTATTTTGAGGGTTTACATTGAGCCGAAAGTATTACGTTATTATATTTATGTTTCGTGTCCATGGACGTATAACGTGCATATGCTTATCCTGGTTAACATAGCACACAGACTTCCAATATGGCGTCAAGGAACAACATCATTAGAAGTCTGATGTGAAACATGTATAAATTCTATGTAGATGGTATTGAGAGCGATCGTTTTGTATTCTCAGAGAGGCACTGAATGTTTTTTTCTTCTTCTGAGAGGATAAGTTTCGTAGTGATAATAAAGTTGTTTTAAAAATACGTAAAAGTGTTCTCGTGTGATATTTTTATTGCGTAAAATAGGAAATCGCATATAGGGAACGATAAATTGGCGACCGTGATAGGACTTCGGAAACCTAATGATGAAAATTGACCATATGACCGTAGTGATTTTACGAAAGGCACTGATATCCCGAGGGTTACCGACGGCTGGGAGCAAGTCGGAACTACAAGAGAGACTACGCCAGGATCTGATAAAAAATGAAGAAAACCCAGGTAGTTTCGATTTTGAAGTCGTCTCGGAGAAGGAAGCCATCGACCGGATGCTTACTTTGATTGGGACACAATCTGAAAAACTCGAAGGGAAAATCAAGGCCCAGGCTCAGGAGATAAAAGGCCGAATCGATTCCTTGGTAAGAGATCTGAAAGAGGATATTACAAAAATTAATGATAAAATCAACAACGTAGAATTAGATGTAGACAAAGTAGTAAATGATATGCATACCTTGGAAAAACAAAGCCGAAGAAAAGATTGGGGAAATCGAGCGGAAATCCAACCAGTTTAAAATCGAAGTAGGCCAGAAACTTACGAAGTTTGAATCTGAGGTTAAGAAAAAAATTTCAACCCTGGAAGAAAACATTTCCGTAGACAGTGGTCAACCTAACAGAGGTAAGGACCTTTACCTTGGGATACCGGTCGATCCCAGATTAATCAGAGATAGCCTACCAGAATTTCATGGGAGATTGGAAGAGTGTCCTAAAGTATTCCTAAAGACATCAGAATCTCTACTAGGTAGGACAAATATACCTACGGAGATATACTTACAAATTGTCAGTCAACAACTAAAAGCATCAGCAGGTACTTGGTGGCAGAATATAAAATGGCTCGGCCTCGACTGGGAGGAATTTAAGAAGGAATTCTTCCAGAGATTTGATTCAGAGTCTGTCCAAGCGTCGGTCCAAATGAAGTTCCTTACTGAAACGCAACCCAGTGGGATGGGAGCAAGAGCTTTCATAATTCAAAAACTCCAACTATTTAAACGAGTCCATGAAAAAGAAAATATTGATACGAGCGTTCCTTATATAATCGAGCTGCTACATGATAAGGTACGATCACTTGTTAAAGTGGCATAACCAAAAACTTTTGAAGAGCTCCGTCACATCGTAGCAAAACTGGACGAGGAAACCAGTTACCATTCCTCGAGAACGAAAATCTCAACAGCGGAGGCACCCAAGAAATGTTACCCTTGCGGTAATATCGGGCATTTTAACGGACAATGTCCGGAAAACTAGCTTGGGACCGTTCAAGCTGGGGGAAGGACGGTTCCGGAATGAAGCAGCCCCAAATACATGACACCTGGCTGGAAGGCAAATATATTGGTCAAATTTGTAGTGATGAGACGAGTTCACCCCACCCGGCTATTAATTTGACGATTGATGATAAGCCGGTAATCACTATCCTTGACACTCAAGCTTCACACTCGTTTGTGAGAATGAATGTGGTAAAATTTTTAGAACCTCTCCGTCCTGATAAGGTTGAAACAGTCAGAGGGGCAGTTCGCCACACACCTTATCAGATTGATGGTTGTACTTTCCGTCGAGCCAAATGCTCCCCTAAAGTCATAGACATACCAGTGAAGGTTATCAAGGATTTGATACCTGACATAATCTTAGGACATGACTTCTTAACTAAATATGGGGTAGTGATAGATTACACAGCTAATGAAATATTCCTTGGTAATAGGAAAATATGTAGACTGGCATGGGTTGAAAATAAAGCTCTCGAGTCACAAACAGTAGAAGTCTTATCAGGATACACAGGGGAATTCTGTCAGGTCTATTTGGATGACATCCTCGTATATAGCAAGACATTTTCGGACCATTTGGAACACCTAGCTAGAATATTAGAAAGACTGAGGATCCACGGACTTACTTGCCAAATCAAGAAGTGTCAATTCGCATCAAACTCGGTTGAGTACTTAGGTCATGTAGTGACGGACAGGGGATTAGAGAGACAAATTGAGAAGAATAGGGCCATTCAAGAACAAGAGAGACCTCGAACGAAACGCCAGGTACGTCAATTTTTAGGCCTCTGTGGGTGGTACAGTAGTTTTGTGCCGCACTTTGAGACGAAAGCTGCTCCGTTAACCGAACTCCTCAACAAGAACATACTATTTAAATTGACTCAGAGGGAAGAAACAGCCTTCCAGGAGATAAAAAGAGCTATTTGTGATGCTCCAGAGTCTAGCCTATCTGGATACAAACCGGGAAGTCTGCTTACAGACGGATGCGAGTGACGTCGGTCTTGGGGCTGTACAGTTCCATGAGAAAGAAGGAGGAAGCAAGGATATAATTGAGTATGCCAGTAGGAAGCTTTCTGCTTCCGAGAGAAACTATTGTACAGCCGAGAAGGAAGCATTAGCAGTGGTGTGGGCTGTCGGGATGTTTAGAGGTTACCTAGAGGGAAGGAAGTTCAGGCTATTTACGGATAACTCTTCACTTCAGTGGTTGAAACAAGTATCTGGATCGAAGTACAAACTCATGCGATGGGCCTTGATCCTTGCCGACTTTGACTTTGACTTTGACTTCGAGATTTGTCACGTTCCTGGGGTGACCATTCAAGCGGCGGATAGCCTATCAAGAAATCCTGAGGACGGGCAGGTATCAGCGACGAATTTATTAGAGAGAGAGATCCCGCTGCCAACTAAGAGGCCTCAAACGGATCATGTGCTTCTTGCTATCCATCGAAGGAATAATGAGATCGATTTGGAATTAATAAGGAAATGGCAAACTGAGGACATGTCCTGTTACCGAATGAAATCCTGGATCAGCAAACGCAGCACTAATCGTCAATCTGTCACAGTCCAGTTTAAGATGTGCTATAAGAATTTCCGACTCGAAGACGGCATACTCAAATACATTTTACATCTGCCTGGATCTTCCCCGGGCATCGTCATCCCGAAGTCGCAAACCACGAGGATTTTTGAATAAATATCATGATGATCCAGAAGCAGGGCATCCTGGTCAAGAGGAAACATATACTTCGATTCGGCGACGTTTCTTCTGGATACACATGCGCCAAGAAATTAAGTGCTACGTCCAAGCATGTGATATCTGTGCTCGTACTAAGGCGAACAATCAGAAGGCGAGTACCAGCATGAGAGGGCGCCGACCCCATCAAACTTGGGAGGTACTCGCTATTGACCTTATGGGACCCTACCCTAGGACATCTCGGGAAAAAACGGGAATAATATTGGTGACTGACCTATTCACCAGATGGGTGGAAGCATTCGCCATCCCCGAAGCTACATCGGGACGTATCATACACCTCTTAGGGACAGAAGTCTTCAGTCGTTATGGATATCCTCGGTGTATACTCACAGACAATGGTAGTCAATTCACTTCGAGACAGTGGTTGCAAACTTTGTCAGAATGGGGAATCGAACACTGGACGACACCGATCTACCACCCACAAGCGAATCCAACCGAACGGAGAAATCAGGAGCTGAAGAAGATGTTCCGATTTCATTTGGTTGACAAAGAACATACCAAGTGGGACCAACACCTACATGAGTCCCTTTTGGCCATCAGACAGCGGATTAATCGCGTCACAGGTTTCTCGCTCGCAGAACTTTTTCTTGGACGTAAAATTAAGAGAACCGGCGACTGGGACTTCATCCATAGGCGAGAGGAGGAACCGGAGGGTCTTGATACATCGTATGTGCATAACCAGCAGCGAATGCAACAGGCGCATAGCCAAGCCGAAGAGCGTTCCAGGAGAGAACCCGAGAACAACGATACACCAGAAGAAACGGACTCAGACCGGGAACACTAGTTCTTCATCGAAACCATCCCCTCAGCAACAGGCCTCAAAAGTTCCACGCTGGGATGGCCCCAAAATGGCTCGGACCTTTTGAGGTGGAGAAAAAGTTGGGAAATGGTGTGTATCTTCTGAAAACTATGCCGCCGACGAAGGTGCATACGTCAAAATTAAAGGTATTACCTCGACCCCTACAGGAGAGCGGAGGGACCGGAGAGTGTGCACTCTCTAGGGGGTCCCGGAGGAGTACGGACTTCGGAGAGGATCAACATGCACTGATACCTGTTCTGGAGGATGGAATAGCTGAAGACATAGATGACAAGACGACTAGTTTTAATTTGGGACCTGGAGAAGAGAAGGTCCGGGATCAGTATTGAAGGTTTTAGGGGGGATAATTGTCGTAGAACAGGTATCCTAATAATGACAAAACCTTCAACACTCGTATTATGAAGGTTTACATTGAGCCGAAAGTATTACGTTATTATATTTATGTTTCGTGTCCATGGACGTGCATATTCTTATCCTGGTTAACATAGAAACGGACGTACGGACACACAGACTTCCAACATGGCGTCAAGGAACAGCACCATTAGATCTCTGATGTGTAACATGTATAAATTCTATGTAGATGGTTTTGAGAGCGATCGTTTTGTATTCTCAGAGAGGCACTGAATGTTTTTCCTTCTTCTGAGAGGATAAGTTTCGTAGTGATAATGAAGTTGTTTTAGAAATACGTAAAAGTGTTCTCGTGTGATATTTTTATTGCGTAAAATAGAAAATCGCATATAGAGAACGATAAGAAGAAAGTTTTCCGACTCCCTAGCTATTTCCCGCCAGTGTTCAGTCGGGCTGTTATAACTCGGTACGCAGTAGTAATCCCATCTATAGGAGTTGAGCGGCACCATAAGAAACGAAGAACATCACAACAAACAATGGTCAAAGTTATTGTTGATCAGTGTTATGCGCCTTCGATACTGTAGGTCTTCTGAAATTCCACTCTTATCGTAATCGGTACAGTAAAACTGAATGAAACTTAAATGATCGGAAATTGTATTATCTATAAGTTTTGTTATGTAGAACGTTAAGATAGCACCAATAACATAGGTACCGGTATTTAAAATAGGCCAAAACTGTTATGAAGACAGCTTTGTTAAATGTGTACATGAACATTAATGTCATTATCACCACTACTGATACATAAATCACTACGTTTCCTCTATCGTGAAATGGTAGGGTAGCTAGTATACCGATGTTTCTCTCACCACAATAGCAATTATTACTCTTTGCTATTTCCTGCGAACTGTGTTTCCTCTTAAATATGACCACGTTTTGCAAGATTGGAAGAATTAGGCTGATATCTGTCATATAAAAACACTCTGAAGTCCCACTGTTATTATTTAGTTGGCCATTGCAACATTCGGTGAGACTACAGCAAATTGAGCGGCAACACACGATAACATACAATGTTCGCCACACGCAGCGCAGCGATGCATTTCTCGCGTTAATGCACGGAGTCTATACAGAGCCATCTACAGTAAAACTCGGATGGTACGCTTGGCAACGCTGTATCTATCTGTCAAGCGGAGGCCGAGAGAAAATGGGGCGTGTCCGATTTTGAATGACTTCACCAATATTCACTACATTTAGTCCCACACGATGAACATGATTAATGCACGCTCTTCGTAAAATGGTACTAAGAAACACGTACATCAATAAATGCATTCACTGAAGTTAGAAATACACATTTTACATGAATAAAAACAAAACACTTTACAACAGTACTCACAAGCTGAATTATTGTGGAGCGATGACAGCTTCCTCTGCTTAGTGTTTTTATGCTCACTACTGACAACTCATGTTTTCATCTGCTTTCAGCACTTATTTATCACGACATTGGGAAATGTGGACAATAAAGAGGAATATATCGCACCATTATTGTCATGCCTACAATGACGGCATTCAAATCAGAAGTGTTGATTGCCATCTATATACACTGACTGACAGTGACAATGCAACACCAAGGAGGAGTGGTTCGAAAGGGATGAAAGTTGGGGACAAAACAGAGACGGCCCGGACGAATAATTGATGTTTATTTCAAACCGACATGCAGGTTACACAATGCGCACGGCATCGACTCAGTAGGATGTAGGACCACCGCGAGCGGTGATGCACGCAGAAACACGTCGAGGTACAGAGTCAATAAGAGTGCGGATGGTGTCCTGAGGGATGGTTCTCCATTCTCTGTCAACCATTTGCCACAGTTGGTCGTCCGTACGAGGCTGGGGCAGAGTTTGCAAACGGCGTCCAATGAGATCCCACACGTGTTCGATTGGTGAGAGATCCGGAGAGTACGCTGGCCACGGAATCATCTGTACACCTCGTAGAGCCTGTTGGGAGATGCGAGCAGTGTGTGGGCGGGCATTATCCTGCTGAAACAGAGCATTGGGCAGTCCCTGAAGGTTCAGGAGTGCCACCGGCCGCAGTACATGCTGCACGTAGCGGTGGGCATTTAACGTGCCTTGAATACGCACTAGAGGTGACGTGGAATCATACGCAATAGCGCCCCAAACCATGATGCCGCGTTGTCTAGCGGTAGGGCGCTCCACAGTTACTGCCGGATTTGACCTATCTCCACGCCGACGCCACACTCGTCTGCGGTGACTATCACTGTCAGAACAGAAGCGTGACTCATCGGAGAACACGACGTTCCGCCATTCCCTCATCCAAGTCGCTCTAGCCCGGCACCATGCCAGGCGTGCACGTCTATGCTGTGGAGTCAATGGTAGTCTTCTGAGCGGACGCCGGGAGTGCAGGCCTCCTTCAACCAATCGACGGGAAATTGTTCTGGTCGATATTGGAACAGCCAGGGTGTCTTGCACATGCTGAAGAATGGCGGTTGACGTGGCGTGCGGGGCTGCCACCGCTTGGCGGCGGATGCGCCGATCCTCGCTTGCTGACGTCACTCGGGCTGCGCCTGGACCCCTCGCACGTGCCACATGTCCCTGCGCCAACCATCTTCGCCACAGGCGCTGCACCGTGGACACATCCCTATGGGTATCGGCTGTGATTTGACGAAGCGACCAACCTGCCCTTCTCAGCCCGATCACCATACCCCTCGTAAAGTCGTCTGTCTGCTGGAAATGCCTCCGTTGACGGCGGCCTGGCATTCTTAGCTATACATGTGTCCTGTGGCACACGACAACACGTTCTACAATGACTGTCGGCTGAGAAATCACGGTACGAAGTGGGCCATTCTCCAACGCCGTGTCCCATTTATCGTTCGCTACGTGCGCAGCTCAGCGGCGCATTTCACATCATGAGCATACCTCAGTGACGTCAGTCTACCCTGCAATTGGCATAAAGTTCTGACCACTCCTTCTTGGTGTTGCATTTGCTCTGTCAGTCAGTGTATATAAAATAAGAGTTTTGTCTGTACATTGCTCAGAATTTGAAAAGAATGGTATTTCTGTATCGGTCATGTCCACAGTAACACGAAAATGCATTTTTTACTTTTCCGTAATTTCTGTCTGTCTGTCTGTCTGTCTGTCTGTCTGTCTGTCTGTCTGTCTGTCTGTCTGTCTGTCTGTCTGTCTGTCTGTCTGTCTGTCTGTCTGTCTGTCTGTCTGTATGTATGTACGTACACGCATCACGAGAAAACGGGTGAAGAGAATTTATTGAAAATCGGAATGTAAAGTCGGGTGATGAACCTCTACAATCTAGGCTATAAATTATTTAAAATCACGCTGAGTGAAATGGTAGTTTAGGGGAAGGCCTGAAATTTAATTCTCAAATATTTATGATATTAGTGGTCCTATCTTAATGAAAACTGGTATGTAAAGTTCTGAAATAAGTCGCTACAATATAAACTATAAATAATATATATTCACTCTGAAAGAAATGGTAGTTTAGGGGAAGGCCTAAAATGTTATTCGCAAATATTTATGTTATTAGTGGTCCTTGTCGTAGGACAAGTATCCTAATTATGATAAAACCTTCAATACTCGTATTTTGAAGTTTTAAGATGAGCCGAAAGTATTATGTTATTATATTTATGTTTCGTGTCCATGGACGTATAACGTGAATATGCTTATGCTGGTTAACATAGCAACGGACGTACGGACACACAGACTTCCAATATGGCGTCAAGGAACATCACCATTAGATCTCTGATGTGAAACATGTATAAATTCTTTGTAGATTGTTTTAGAGAGCGATTGTTTTGTTTTGTTTTGGGATTCTGGAGAGAGGCACTGAATGTTTTCTTCTTCTGACAGGATAAGTTCGTAGTGATAATAAAGTTGTTTTAGAAATACGTAAAAGTGTTCTCGTGTGATATTTTTATTGCGTAAAATAGAAAATCGCATATAGAGAACGATAAATTGGCGACCGTGACAGGACTTTCGAAGTTTAATGATGAAGATTGATCAAATGACCGTAGTGATTTTACGAAAGGCGCTGATATCCCGAGGGTTACCGACGGCTGGGAGCAAGTCGTACTACAAGAGAGACTACGCTGGGATCTGATAGAAAATGAGGAAGACCCAGGCAGTTTCGATTTTGAAGTCGTCTCGGAGAAGGAAGCCAACGACCGGGAAGGCATGATGCTTACGCAATTAACTACTTTGATTGGGACACAATCCGAAAAACTCGAAAGGAAAATCGAGGCCCAGGATCGGGAGATAAAAGGCCGAATCGATTCCTTGGTAAGAGATCTGAAAGAGGATATTTCCAAAATTAATGACCAAAGCAACAGCGTAGAATTAGATGTACCGGTAGATAAAGTAGTAAGTGATATGAACACCTTGGAAAACAAAGTCAAGAAGAAGAAAGACGAAGAGAAAACCATTTCAGAGGCTAACAATGCAAAAGACCAAGATTTTGATGCTCATTCTACAACTGAAGAAGATCAACGAAAGAAACCTGCGTATGATCTGTCCTGTCCTCATTGCTTAATACAATGTGACACAGTACAGGAGTACAAAATGCACCTCTATTCACCTAAACACATAAATGCCATGAGGAAACAATCATTACTACATAAGCAGACCTTTCAGCGAATGCGTATGAATCAACGTCAAAAGCACCGCATGCTAGAGGAAACTGAAGAGTTCCGGCATACACTGTCTGATAGAACGAAGTTCTGTGCCATTTGTAAGCTCAATTACAAGCAGCCCAAATCAACACACATGACTTCTGAGGATCATGAGAATATGGTGAAATTCTTGAATCCATATTGCCGGGTGTGTAAACAAAGATTCAATACACTAATGTCTTATGAACATCATCTGTGTTCCTTAGATCACATCAAGTTCAAGGCTCTGTTGGCCGACAAATCCAAGAGTGACGATGAAGAGAGTGGTGGAAAAGATGATGAAAAGGAGCTCAACCTTGTCAACTTTATGATTCTTGATTCAGTAGGTTCTGTTGGTAATAAGGAAGGAGAAAGCGGAGGAGATGGAAAAGCTGAAAAGAAAGCCGGGGGAGAAGAAGAGAAGGAAATCGCACCCAAATCTAAAGACAAAACTGAAACCATAGGTGCTGAATATGCCCGGAAGGTGGGGGTGTATTACTATGATTGGTGTCGTACCTACTTGTCATGGTATGAAGAACAAGAGAGAGTTCTAACCATCCATTATCACTCAAGGGCACGCTTACGGCGATATGTACGTTATCGTGAAGATAGATTTCTTAGAAAAGAGGCTGAGAGTCTTCATCAGAAAAAGTTGGCAAGAAAGATTCTGAAAAAGAAGCAAGGTCCGGAAAGGCATCTGGAGAGAAGGATCAATAAGATAGTAAAACAGCGGAAAATGAGCAAAAAAGTGAGAAGGATGGTGAGAAAAGCTCAGAAGATACAAGAGGTGAATCTTCCAAGAAAAAGAAAAAAGACGACTGAAATGGCAATGAGGTTTCTCAAGGAGAAGATGTTATCTCGACCCCTACAGGAGAGCGGAGGGACTGGAGAGTGGGCACTCTCTAGGGAGTCCCGGAGGAGTACGGACTTCGGAGAGGATCAACATGCACTGATACCTGTTCTGGAGGATGGAATAGCTGAAGACATAGATAACAAGACGACTAGGTGTAGTTTGGGACCTGGAGAAGAGAAGGTCCGGAATCAGTATTGAAGGTTTTAGGGGGGATAATTGTCGTAGGACAGGTATCCTAATTATGATAAAACCTTCAATACTCGTATTTTGAAGTTTTAAGATGAGCCGAAAGTATTATGTTATTATATTTATGTTTCGTGTCCATGGACGTATAACGTGAATATGCTTATACTGGTTAACATAGCAACGGACGTACGGACACACAGACTTCCAATATGGCGTCAAGGAACAGCACCATTAGATCTCTGATGTGAAACATGTATAAATTCTATGTAGATTGTTTTAGAGAGCGATTGTTTTGTTTTGGGATTCTGGAGAGAGGCACTGAATGTTTTCTTCTTCTGACAGGATAAGTTCGTAGTGATAATAAAGTTGTTTTAGAAATACGTAAAAGTGTTCTCGTGTGATATTTTTATTGCGTAAAATAGAAAATCGCATATAGAGAACGATATCCTATCTTAATTAAAATAGGTATACAAAGTCGACGAATAAGTTGATACAATCTACGCCACAAATAATCTTATTCACGCTGAGAGAAATGGTAGTTTAAGGGAAGGCCTAAAATTTAATTCTCAAATATTTGTTATTAGTTGTCCCATCGTAAATAAAATCGGTATGCAAATTCGGGGAATAAGTCACTACAATCTAGGCCATAAATAACTTTATTCACGCTGGGCGAAATGGTAGTTTAGGGGAAGGCCCAAAATGTAATTCTCGAATATTTGTGTTATTGGTGGTCTTAGTGACAATTACTATATAAATAAAGTTACATAGTATTAAATTTCCGATCATTTATGTCTTATACATTTTAAGCGTACCGACTATGATAACGGAGATATTTATGAATATGGATTTTTGTTGCTAAGATCATATCAGCGCCGTCACGAGAAAATGGGTAAACAGAATTGAATGAAAATCGGTATGTAAAGTCGGGAAATAAGGAACTACAGTCTACGCTATAATTAATTTTATAAGACGGTCTTATATTACAGAGTAGAAAGAAAACTGAATGTGAAGGCCTACAATACAGAGAGCTCATAACATTGTTCAATAATAACATTACATTGACCATTGTTTGTTGTGATTTGCTTTGTGTGTCTGTTGCCATTCATCTCCGATAGATCGGATTACTGCTGTATACCGAGTTTTTTAAATCTGCTCTACGTCGCGCCGACACAGATAGGACTCATGGCGACGATGGGATACGAAAGGGCTAGGAGTGGGAAGGAAGCAGCCCCTATGTTAAATACTCTACAGCCCCAGCATTTTCCTGGTGTTAGAATTAGAGACCACGGAAAACCATCTTCAGGACTGTCGACAGTGGAGTTCAAACCCACTACCTCCCGGATCCAAGCTCACATGCGCTCCTAACCGCACAACCAACTCACCCGGTCGTACCGAGTATAACAGACTGCCTGAAAATTGGCGGGAAGTAGCTGGGGAGTTAGATAAATTTCTGACACTACTGATACGTATCAAACTGGTTCATCATAGCATTCGAGCTATTCTATTCCTACTCTGAGGCACTGATTGGAATGAGCAGTGTGCATATTTAAAGGAATAATGGCAGAGAAGTTTTCACGGTTGTCTGCGGTCTGGTCATTGCAGCACTGGAACTTTAGACTGTAAGATCAGCACCGTAGTACTGTTCGTAAAAAGTGAGAAAATATGCGGTTTATTAATTTTGATTGAGTATTTTATATAACATTGCTTTTAATCACTACATTCCTTCTGACGACTTCAGGTAGGTAAACCACAAAGACAGTCTTTCTGAGAATCCCGTCGCGAAGCACGGGTACATCAGCTACTTTCTTCCTAAAGCAGCTCATGATAGAGTGAACAGAAATTCTTTATAATTTTCACAATCCAGGTAGTCTTTTTGTACCACTGTTCTGTAGACACACACAACACAATGTGATGGCACCACTAACCCACCTCTCTGAAGTTCTTCAAAATAGGGATCACTTGTTTCATTACTCTGCAGGAGACCTAAACAAGTGTCACATCTTATCCATACACCAGTGGCGGCTCGTGATGATGGAAATGGGTGGGGCACATTCAACATATTAGGAACACTAGGAATCAATTAAATCAAACAAATTAATCTTAAATTAATCCGCCATTGAATATATTATTCATTGTACAATTCCTCTATATGAGCCTTTGGAATTTATTATTGAAATAAATATTTCTCTATCATCTACCTTTTTATTTCTTGTATATGAAACTGCGATTGTAGGTTCTATTTTTATCTTTGAACGATTTATGCTAAGCTCTGGTCTTGGTCGGCCCATTTCTTTAGCTAATAATATGTTTTCGTAATTAAGAGATTTTGTTTGTAAGTGGCTCACTTGATTAATTTTAAAAACACTTATGCTCGTACAGGAATACACTCAGATACATCACACTAATCTTCACACACTTTTCAGATTTACAATGAACATCGACAGCGATGGACACGATTAATCTAACAGACGTACAAGGTAAGCACAGGTTTGCTACAAACACTACCCTTGCGCGCGTTAATAATACATATGCCGACAAGAAAGTGTAGCTGGGTGCTATCTAGTAGGCTGTAGGAGAAGTAAGTTCAAAATACGAACTAGCGTTGAAGTGTCACGTCGTAGAAATACTGTGACCGAGTCAATGGAATTTGCCATAACCCCCTTCACCCCTCACAGTTCGCAGAATGAGGGGATGATATTCAGGTATAAGAACGAGTCGGTCCCATCCAGGATTAGACCTTTACTATGTTGCCTAGTTTAGTCCAGGGCTGCTAGAACAAGAACAACCATGGTGAATCATAGCCTCTTGAATTACTGAGGTGGTCGTGACAGTAATCGTGCATAATGTTGTTCTGATTTTTATAATAGTTTTAATCGGTGGAGGGGCACGTGACCAGGTGACCTAAAGGCAGAACCGCGCCTGCCATACACATAACAAAATGTGATGGCTCCACTAACCCATCTCACTTTGTAGGACTCGAAGTGCAGTAACATTTAGTTACAACCAATAAACTTCTTTATAAGTTATCACTTTGAAACTTTCTTGACAGTAAATAATTTGCTTTCACAGTTCCAAACGAAACTTTTTGTGTGGGGCTTAATTCTTATACCTTTTAGTGCAAATAATAATAATAATAATAATAATAATAATAATAATAATAATAATCATAATAATAATAATAATAATAATAATAATAATAATAATGTTATTTGCTTCTACGGTTTTTGGGGACGCCAAGGTGCCAGAATTTAGTACCTTAGGAGTTCTTTTCCGTGCCAGCAAATCTACCGATACAAGGCTGACGTGAGCACCATCAAATACTACCGGGCTGAGCCATGATCGAACCTGCCACGTTGGGGTCAGAAGGCCAGCGCCTCAACCTTCTGAGCCACTCAGCCCGGCCCTTTTAGTGCAAAGTTCGAATTGTTCCGTTAAAAATGAGGCAGGACAAAGAGTGTGCTTTCACTGCTTAACTCACGATACTCTATGAGATTGTGAGGCATTTTAATAGATTTATATGTACACATTTAACACTAACACTACAAGAAGTGGTTCCTATATATTTTAATAAATATGCATTTAGTTGAGCCCACTTTGATATTTTACCATCTGCTAAACATGTAATTTCTTTTACCAACACCTGATAACTTCACATATACAGTGACATTCATATCTTGGTGAACATTTATTAAGTGGGTTACATTTATCATATCATCCATCCTCTTGTTTACCCTACTCTACGTTTCCAGGCTCCTTCATTCAGGATCTTCGTTTTAACACTTTTCGATGGCAAATATTTTAGCATATTTGGGAAAATAGTTGGACATGCATCACGGAGAAGATCATAAGTTTTAGGTGGTAGTATAGTTACGTTGACTTTACTATCACAAATTTTATCCCCTGTTGAATAACTTTCGTGTGACATGTTTCATGCATACGACTGAATCCTTCCCAGGTTCCCAATTATCCTGTTTAAAATGGCAAATCCATTTTTGTTTTAATTCCTCATCTGAAGGAAAACTAAACGAGGTAACAAAACCTTTTTTAATGCTATGGTTGTTACGATACATGGGAACACATCATTTTCTGAGCATCTGCAAAGGTACGAAACATTTTATTAATAAGCAAAATTCAGTCCGCACCTTCACAAATAATAACGTTATTGATTTAACGTCCACTACTTTTACGGTTTTGGGGAAACGCAGAGATGCCGGAATTTAGTCCCGGAGGAGTTCTTTAACGTGCCAGTAAATTTACCGGCACAAGGCACAAAGCACCTTCAAATACCACCGGACTGAGCTGGGCTTAGAAAGCCAGCTCTACTGTAAAGTACAAGCTACTCAGCCCTGCTTAGCCTTCACATTATTTCGATAATAGGCTCTACGTATGATTATCCTATCACTTATCTTGTTATATATACTCGAACCTATCCGTGAAAAATTAAACGAAACACGAGACGAAATTCATTGGACGTCAACATGCATAGATAGATCCCGCGCTTTCACCTTGGCCTCCACTGGATGTTTCCAAACTTACATGACCCCGGCTGTGTACTAGAGCGTTGCCTACGAGATATACAAGGCTGGGACATAGCTACAAATTTGCCGCTGAAAAGACGGCCCGACCGACCGTGTTCACAGTTTGGCCGCTAGATGTCAGGTTTCTGTTCTGCTCTTGACGGACTTGGACATTGTGATGTACGAAGTTATTGTGATGTTGTGTTGATTTTATGGAATTTATTGTGAGTATTGTTTCTGTCGGTGAGTATCCGTGAGGTTGAAAAGCATGGTGCACTGTTTTGTGCCTCTACATACTTCGGATACCGCTAAAAAGCAAGAAAATGAGACGTTCCATAGTAACTTTCCTTCGAGTGCGGTATAAGAGAGAAATGCAGACAAGCTATTTCGAGGCACGAGTATGTGGCTTGTATTTTAATACATCAAATTTCAGTGTAAGCATATCAATCAAGCGAATTCTCCCCAATAAAGTTCCTTCTGTTCCTGTGCACAATAGAAAAGTGTCAAACGCAGGACGGCTCCAGCTCCGAGAAATGACGTATTGACATCAAAATTTAGTAAAACTTCTGATTCAGATGACGATGAACATACCATATCTTCAGCATATAACTGTTCTATGTCAGCCACAAACAAAAAAGAAGTTGCTACAAGTATGGTGTTTATGTCAAGGAAAGGCTACGAGAATCTATGTTAAATTTAAATATGTATTGATGAGATTTCAAATGCCAGATTACGGAAAGCAGTCTTTATATTGAGAAGTACGATACGGTAATAAAATCAGAAAAATGATTTGAGGTATCTGAACTTGACCAAAAATGAACCAAATTGAAAATAATGGTACAAATGATCATTTAGGAGCTTTATTCCTGTTAGAACAAATTAGATCTTACGGGAAGAAAAAGTGAACTATGGAGAAACGACGCTAAGTATTTGCGTCCTCTGGTATAGGAAAACACCTACCGGCTACAGATTTGAGATCCTAGCACTGGGCAAGTGTACCACATCAGGAGATGCTGAAAAATTACATAGTATTTTCTAATGGTGAAACAGGCATAACATCGCTCTCCAAACAGCGGCTTCAATAGGCCTACGAATGTCACAACATCAGATTTGTGGAGGAAAAGATAGGATCGCTGATTATTTATAAGATGGCGATTAAACCCAATGTTATTTATGACCGCAATCTCGATCAGTTCATCGGATACAGTGAGCAGAATTAGAAATAACGGGAAGAAGTGCAAAACTCGCTAACATACTTCTCTGCTTCTTTCGTGAATTACTTATTTCGTTTATGCAAAGTGTAAGAAATACGTTGTAGAAAGTAACTGCTCTTGATCTATTTTTTGATATCTCACATCTCTTTGGTGTCTTCTGAAATTACCAGCCTTAATGGAGATTTATAGCTTTTCGTACTAAAACGTGTTGCAATGAGCGAGCGATACAGCTCAGTAAAGAGAAATTTAGCGGCTTTTTTCGGAAGTATCTCGAGGCCGAGTCTATAGTGTGCTGTATTTCCCGGCCTTATGTTACTCGTAGGCAACGACTAGACTAAAAACTTCCACGAAGTACTAGATCTAGTATTAATGGCGGCAACACTTGTCCCGGAGTTCAATAAAAAATGAGGTGAGTACAAGGACACGGGTGAGTAACAGGATCGCAGTTCGTGTTTGTTCGCCGTGCGGTACGATGGCTCGTGAGTGAGTCTTATTCGTGTACGGCGTTGGTGACTAGTTTTTCTTTTGTGTGTGTGTAGAGAGTGGACGGTAGACCATGGCTGCCTCCAGTGGAGGGCCATCGCCAGTATCGGGTGATAAGATGTTATTGGAGCGTGAAATTGAAGTTCAAATGGAGGAGGATGCCATCTCTGATAAATCTTCCGATTCTGAGCAACCTCCGCTACCCAATTCAATCAACAGTGATCAACGAAGTCCAGCTATAGGAACTCAACTTCATTCTATTGAAATCCAGTCCGATCAACAATCAACAGTACAGCAAGTGGTTACTGAACCTGAGCATTATAATAAATTCCACCATGGTCCATATATAGTTTTCGTAGAATCCACTGTAGATAAGAATGTCGGTAGATTACACCCCATGGCACTTGGTCGCCGTTTTTATGAACAGGACTTAATCGACAAAGCAATTCAACGAAAGGGCAGAAACAGGATCCAAGTGACCTTTCATACTGCCATGCAAGCTAATGCGTTTTTGCGTAACCCTATATTAGAAACATTAAAAATCAAGGCCTATATTCCCCCAATACAGGTATTACGAGTGGGAATAATACGTGGTATTGATAAGGACTTTTCACATGAGGAAATCCTCAACCATCTGAATACTGTAGTACCGGTTAAGTCCGTTCAGCGGCTTAATCGCAAAGTCGTACAGGATGGTGTATCAACGTATCCTCCTACCGGCTCTTTGAAGATTATTTTTCGTTCACAAACGCTTCCTCAACAGGTAGCTTTGTATCAAGTATATATGGATGTAGAACGTTTCATTTTTTCACCCATTCGTTGCAGAAAGTGTCAACGATATGGCCACACCGTAAAGCAATGTCAAGCAAAAAATTCCCGATGTGGTAAATGTTCACAGTTACACGCAACTAACGAGTGTACTGAACAATTTATTCAATGTGCCTATTGCAAAAAGACCATCTCACGGGATCACTTGACTGTCCCGAGCATAAATACCACGTTCGAATTAAAAGACTCACGAGTACGGAATACCTTTCATTTCCTGAGGCAAAAGCTCGGGTAGCACTTCCGGTTTATTACCCAGACCAGCAACCGAACCAGCTACCCCCATTATCGCAAGAAAATAGATCACCTCCGATTGAAAATCCACGGAAGCGAAAGTTTACTCAGGTTGTTCTGCAATCTCAGCCCTCAGCACCTGAACCAGGTTATGACAAACAGTGTCATTTACACTTTCTCCGTAACGAAAATGTACCTTCAGAGCGACTAACTCCGCTACCGAGTACATCAGTGGCAGCTGAACCAGTGTTGCATACTCAACCTACGCCCCAACAGCGAGGGCAGAGAAATATTTCAGCTTCTCAGGCCCAAAATTATACTCCAACGAAGGAATACCTTCACCAAGAAATACAACGCATCCTGGTAATGTTAATACAACACTTGGGTCACGAACCCCAACTTAGTAATGTACTTTATAAATTAAGGGATCACATCATGACTATCAGTTCATGATCAGACTTCTTCAATGGAACAGTAGAAGTGTCATTTCCAAGCGACATGAATTACAATTACTAATAAACGAGACTCAGGCTAATCTCATATTTTTAAAAGAAACGTGGTTTAAACCTCACACTCGTTTTCGATTATTTAGCTATCAGGTAATAAGACACGATGGTGATGGTTATAACGGGGTAGCCACGTGCATTCAGAATTCATTAAGTTATACTACGTTATCTATTCAATATTTTATACCGCACGCTTATGCAGTAGGACTTATTTATAATAATATCTGTTTTCTATACATATATTGTCCTCCGCAAATATATATTACCCAAGGACAATGGGCGGAATTTTTTACTCAATTTGAACAATTTCAACACATCTTCGTTGTAGGTGACTTCAATTGTCATCATACCGAATGGGGAAGTTCAACAGATACAGCAAAAGGGTTAAATTTATTATTAATGTTCAATAGACACGATTTTTTAACTCTAAATGACGACTCTCCAACTCGTATTTCACCTCCCGGTTCCCCACCCAGTGCAGTCGATCTAACACTTCGCCGTACGAACATGGTTCCAGTTACCACTTGGCATACTTTGGTAGATACTCACACTAGCGATCATTTCCCTATCATCATCACCACGTATGGTCTTAGTAAATGTGTCCCGACATCATTATCATTGAGAACAGAAAGTAACGTCGGCTCATATAAAAATTTTAATCCCAAAGCTTATCGTGAATACGTTGCTCAAGTTCTGCAACGTGAGCGTGATAACAACATAACTTTTCTGTCCTTATTTGCCTATTTGACCCACTATTTAAATACCTTTCACCCTTGCAGACCCATCGAGACATTTAGACTTCCTCCAGTTACCGCAATCAAATGGTGGGATAAAGACTGTAACGACCTTATATCTCGGCGCAAACTGTTATTCAAATTATATCGTAAGTCCATGACTCAATATAATTATCTGTAACTACGTAAGCATATCGCGAAAACGAAACTAATTTTTAGTTCCAAGTAACGTAAGGCATGGCAAACAATTCTCTTCTCTTTAACCCCTCACCTTACATCTGCACAATTATGGAACGCAATTCGTATGATTACACGAAAGTTCCAATATCAAACCCAGTATTCTTTTCCTCGCACGGTATTAAAAGAATTTCTACAGTCGATAATCCTCGTCAGCTCATGATCCTCGTCGATTTCCTACATTGCTACAACCAATAACCTATAATGAACTTCAAACAGTAATATCCTATGTAAGTAGTCCATCACCAGGACCGGATGCCATTACGTATAACATGATTAAATTACTCCGAAGCTCAGGTTTTATTAATGCAGTATTATAATGATATCCTCAATTCCGTTCAAGTGCCAACGCAATGGAACACTTTTTTATAACTCCAATATTAAAACCCTATAAACGTCCAAACGTTCCAGAAAATTTTCGTGGAATAATTTTAGGTTCATGCATCCGCAAAACATTTTGCAAAATTTCACTTCGAAGACTCGTGTGGACGTTGGAGTACTATAACATGTTTCCTAAGTATCAATTTGCTTTTATGCGAGGACGCAGTACACAAGATCCTATCATGATATTGATCCTTGATATCTTATTAGCTAGATGGAGGAAGCAAACTACTATCGCTATTTTCTTGGACATCAACGGCGCTTACGATTCGGTTTTACTGCATATTTTATGGGCAAAATTATCTAGTCATGGATTTCCCTTTAATTTTATATCTATTTTGCACCAATTATTCACAAACCAAACAATAACACTAAAATCTTCTCAATACCAAATCGACAGTCGTCAAACATCACATGGTTTACCACAGGGGTGCATATTGAGTGGAATATTATTCGCTTTATATATGAAAGAACTATAATCTATTGTAAACCTTTACGCACGTATATTAGCTTTTGCCGATGACTATGTAATTTATTTTACCCGTACTAACATTGACGAATGTAGGAAAACAATATCGCAAGTCATGTCTCTTGATTTCAGTGACTAACTTCCCATGGCCTCCACCTTTCACTTCCTAAGTGTGCAGCAATGGTTTTCACTACCAAGCGCGTGTTTGATAAAAGTCCTCTCAATTTTGATGGCTATAGTATCCCCTCCCCCCCCCCCCACCAACACTCGTATTTAGGTATTTGTCTGGATCGAAACCTTAATTGGAATTTTCAGCTCCAGCGGTTATATCGAAAGTCAGAAGGTTATCTTAACATCCTGAAAACAGTAACTAGGCGTAATTGGGGAGCTGACCCTTCCTCAGCTTTACAGTTGTATCGAGCTACAATTCGATCTACATTGGATTACAGTGCGCATATAATTGACTTAGCACCTAAACAAACTCTCTTAAAATTAGATAGAATACAATATTCCGCTTTACGCATAAGTATTGGTGCTCTCAAAACTACACCTACCAATGCTCTGTTAGTTGAAGCCACAGAACCACCCCTTCACATTCGTAGGTTAAAACTAGCAAAATAATGTATTCTCAAACATATAGCTCGATCAAATTCCATTATAATTCCTAAATTAAAATTATTGTATGAATATTACCAGCAGCGTCCCCCAACAAATAGACGATTCCCAGCGATATATATGGCATATGTTGACGTGCAGAATATTCAAGACTCGGTCCTAAGAACACCTCTCTTACTTATGTATTCATACAAATATGATATTCTCAGTTTCAAACCGTCAATAATTATACCTTCTTCCTTCCCATCAGCCCAATCTTCCCGTGGGACAGAATCTACTAAGCTCATTCACAAAAAATTTAAAGGATCATTCAACCCACAAGATCATAATATATTTACCGATGGGGCAAAATCCACTAATGGAGTAGGAGCAGCTTTCTTTGACTCTCAAGCACACATAAATTTTAAATATCTTCTACCGAATATTACATCTATATTCACAGCAGAACTATATGCGATCTGTCAAGCATTATTACATGTCCAACGTCTTGGTTTCCGAAAGATAATATCTTTACCGATTCTCAAAGTGTTCTCCAGGCTCTACAGTCCTTCTCACAATCCCAGAATATGTACTTATACGAGGTTAAATATTTGCTTTATCAACTTGAGAAGTCAGGCGTCTATATTACGTTGATCTGGATAAAAGGGTAAAACTTCAGATGCTGTCACGCAAGTTTGTATTACATTAATCTTGGCTGACGGTGGGCGAATGGACACTCTCATTGGTTGAAGGCTAGTCCAATAAAATGTCGTTCCCATAATTCAATAGAGAGAGAAGTTATGACCAACCTTAGCCTACAAGGAAAACAAAGCCTGCCCAATAGCCACTCATAGCTGTCCGCCCTGTGGATGCTATATTTGCCGCTAGAGGCGCTGTAATTCAACCTCACATGAACACCTCGGTAGGCGGTATTTCTACACGCTGTATGCTTACTGGTGACGTCCACTACGAAATTTGAATGTTAATACAGATAGAAATAATGAAGCTCAATAATGATTTTGTTTTGTCCGAATCCTTGGATGAATAGTCAGCGCTGACGCCTTCGGTTCAGAAGGTCCCGGATTCGATTGACGGCCGGATGGGTGATTATAATCACGTCTAACTAATTCTTCTGGCTCGGGGACTGGTGTTTGTGTTTGTTGATACAGTGATTACTAGACCTCAGATTTTTAGGTGCTAAAATGTTATTTTAGCTGCCTAAAACAGACTCTCAAATAGGCTCTACAATATTCTAGGCAGCTGCAGTTTTACGTATCTTAATATGCATTACTTAATATACCGTGTTGGATTTGCTAAATTGATACTAATTCGTTATGGGGAAATATAAAACAAATTTCACTCACCTCTTGCTGCAAACGTCGCACAATATAATTTTACCATCCAATTTGAAACTGGTAAATTCTTGTAAATTGTGGATGAATTGGAACCTGACACCTTCGGCTTAATTCACACATTGACCAAATGGGAAAAGGGTATTGTTAAAATACGTCAATCATATTACAGTGGTGTACTGTTACGTACCGTGTTGTAAACAAGGCTCTAGAAATAAAGTTCCTGGAACTAGTTTCCATGAATTCCTTTGCCAAGAACCAACTAGGGAATTATGGATTAAAGCAATAAGCAGACAAGGTATGGTACAGTAAATACGCAGACCATGTGACGGCAAAAATTAGGTTACTTATTATTATTGTTCCTGTTCTGATGATAATATTTTCCTTATTCTGTTGTGTAGGTGGTACCAAGGATATTTGGTAAGAGTTGTCGAAGACCACATGCCATCTCAAGAGTGTGTTGATAAAATTAGTAGTATCCAGAGTCCATCTCCACTAACGTCATTAATAAAAATCAAAGACAGAGGTGGTCTCACTTTTCAGGTATCCAAAGCCAAGTTTTGTATCACTGCTGATGAAACTGCAGCAAGTAAGGGACGAAATGTTATCGGTAACGCTGGGCAGTCCAAAAATAGCACAAACATTAACCGAAATACTGTTGCCACGTGTTGCTAAAAATCCTATTCTACAGTGTGGGAAAAGTGATCATCCTGAGGAACAAAGCAGAATAATACTGCAGAAGTTTCTGTACTCCTCTGTCACTAACTATGCTAATGGCATGACAGATGAGTGTCGCCGAGAATACTTCTCGAGAAGAAAAACAATTTATGAGAAGAAAATATCAAGGAAAATATTTAAAGTCGTTCATTTTCACTGAAAATCTACGGTGCGGTAGTAAAACTATCTAGTGCAGACCTTATATCCTTTTAAATGCCAGGCATAAATTCCGACAGTTTTATGTGTAATCTGAAATGAAAATCCACAGCTGAATTGAACTCCTAGGGGTAAAAGGTGAACATTTATTATTTTCTACTTCATTCTGCTCAGTAACGTATATAATATACAGGAAGTATAGTGTAGAGGTAAATTTGTGCTGGTTTTAACTCCCGTTAACAATGCCACTGAGTGCTGATGTGAGGTGGTATACTAGCGCTGCAGCGGCCAAGACGCACACTGCCAGGCGGACACTGTTTCTGAAGAGAGCACTGCGAGTGAGCAGGCTTTGTATTCCTTGTAGGCTAAGGACAAATTTACGCGATGAAAAGATCTAGGAGTGAGGCAATGTCAAAGAAGGAGCATATGAAACAAATAAGAGTAACTATATCTTGGTATGGTGAACTATGGTAGTGACATTTCATAGGGCAAATCTTCAGGCCATGGAGAGTCTGTTCGTGCCAACGCCAGCCACGATTATATAACAACGTGATGAAATAGTTGAGACGTTTCGATGCAGTAATTACGATTCTAAACACTTGAAAGCATAGATAGCGCTAGTTATGCTTAAATATGAATACGAAATAGAGGCTTAAATCCGCGCGACTTGTGATTGAATATAAAAAAGAAATAGAGGCCTAATTATTAGTAGTACGTAGCGTTCCCCACACCGAAAGAAAAAATCACAAGGAAATGTAACCTGAATGATAAACAATGTATAATAGAGAAGAAGAATGTATGTAAATGGAACCAACCTTAATGTAGTGGAGGTTAGGCGACGACACGAAAAAACAACACGATTGAACTTCTCATTCACTAATAATTTGACGTGACGGCCACACCATTCACATACTCTGCTATTTGAAATCAAATTGTGACGTACATAGAATTGAAGTAAATAATTGAAATTGTTCTTGTAATTCGCTGAAAAACTTGTTACATTAATAACACATCCATCGCACGATGCCATGTCAATATAATTAGATATGTTTTCTGTATCAACAATGGCCAGATGCACTGGATGCGCTATGTACGAAGAAGTAGTAGGCTTTGCTTCTATCAATCCTATCATTTCGTGACCAGTAAGCGACATAGAATGCCGTGGTGTATTAATGTGAAGAGAAACGTCATTGTGGTCCAGGGCTAAGTCGTGCGAGTCGTCTGCGAGAAAAATAAACATAGTCCAGGGCTAACCTAACCTAACCTAACCTAACCTAACCGCGAGTCGTTTGCGAGAAAAAAAATAACCTAACCTAACCTAACCTGCGTTAAAATTAAACATAGTCCTAACCTAACCTAACCTAACCTATGTGAAAACAAATGTAATTGTGGTCCAGGGCTCAACAAATGTAATTGTGGTCCAGGGCTCAGTACCATTTAGTTCCTAAGTACAGTGGTTGGCAGCATCGGCGAGTCATGCAAGTCGTCTGGGAGAAAAATAAACATAGGACAGTCATACCGCACGTATATATTGCCGATGAAAGCGGTAACCATGGTACTACCGCGGTACTAATCTTGCGTGACATGTACTGAAGTTCTAATGATAAAAGGGCATACTAATAATTTCGGGAATGATCAAGCCGATTCTGCAGCTAAGGACGCAAGTCATGATACCTCAAACCCACTACAAAATAAAATTCAGATTTCTGATTTCTTTTCTCGCATTAAGCAAGACGCTAATCAAGCTTGGCAAACACTATGGCGACTTTCTGCAGGTAAGAACGGAAAATACTATTCTCAATTACAGCCCAATATCTCGACACAACCATGGTTCTTCACAGGTAAGTACACGCGCCGGCACATTATCAATATCATACTATTACGTTTTAATCACTCCTTAACCCCAGCCTACAAATATCGGTTTCATATTTCTAATCATCCATCTTGTACTTGTGGCCACAGAACTGGAGATAGTGATCACCTATTTTTCCAGTGTCCACAATATGCCTTACAACAACGATTACTAATTCAGAAATGAATAAGTCTCCACGTACCTCTGCTAACAAGTTTTTCAGTATTTTTGTTTGAACCATCACCACATATAATCACTCTTATTAATCAGTTTCTTGATGCTACTCACACACAGTTGTAATACTACATTCATTTGTTTGTTCACTACGTTCATGGAAATTACTCCCTACAGGGTCTTTTAAGTGCTTAGTTAGCATCTTATCTCATATTGATAGTCCTGCAATGGTTCCTAATATTTAACATCACACTTGGTTATTCGTGCGCAAATAAACTTTAATAGTGATGCGTGTGCATAGCAAATTGAATAATATCATTGGGTGAAATACTAAGTATGGCTCGAGACTGGGAAAAAGGACACTTCAATCCCAAACAGCCTCCTCAAGAAAGAAGAAGATGTATCAGAATCAGAGTATAAACAACAACAACAACAACAACAAATAAACCTAATATATGCAAATACAGTAGCATCGCCCTCTACTATGACTGCGCTACTACGCCCTATCATTCGCCCAGTCCCACATGTAAACCAGCGAACACGGCGTAGTTACCAGTTCAGTCGCTTGGAGCGCTGAGAAGCTGGCATTAGTCTCCTTGACGAGACACGCGCGGAGATCATTACTTAGAGTGCTGGTGTGGTTTGAGCCTGTGTTTACCTTGTTTTTATTGTTTCCTTTGTCGTGAACCGTTTTAATGTTTATGTGCATAATATTGTTTACTGCTGTGCCTTAATACAAGATGAAAAGCAGATCGGGAAGTGGGATTTCGTTTCATGAATTTCCTCTCAAGGCGCTACAACGTCATAAATGGCTAAATGTTATTTCAATAAAGGATTTCTCGCCGAATTTCAATTCCAGATCATCGATACGATATGTTTGCCACACCGAATACATCAACAATTTTACGCTACGTAGGAGATAAAAACTGCGAGACTGGAATAACACTCTTAGTAAAGGAGCGCCCCTTAGAAGAAAGTCAGTGCCTAAATGAAGCAGAGAGATTGTGATTGTTGGTTGTCCATCGAACAGCAGAAGTTATATGACAAGAAATTCGACACCTTTCAACAGAGAGATGCTTCATTCCATGTTGAGCGAATAAAAACTACTCAAGATGACTGTCATGCAAGCGAAAGTAGAAATCGAATGACCCTAGTCAATAACATTTTATGTTTTATAATTTTTGCTGTGACTACAAAATAAAGGTTACGGCAGCACTGATGTTAGCTGCATAAGAATGTCTTCTTCAAAACACATTAAACCGAAGATCTGTCATCCTGTTGATAGTAAAATGCCTCTTCTGGCTTTGACAAATGGCACATTCTGAAAAGTAAGAAATTCTTTACTCAAAAGTCTGTTTGATATTTCCCAGGATATAAATGATGATTTTATCAAGAAACTGTATCAGATGCAATCAATTGGAAACTGTTACACCAGTTAATTTTTCTTACATCCAAAAACATCGAGCTATCTAAGTTTAAGAAAATGAATGTGCGGCGCGAGAAAGATATTTTCGCGTCCGAAGTAATAACTGCCCTAGAATATTTAAGAGATCATTCGTATACAGATACGCACGATTTTTAATGCAGCTACCACTGTCAAATACATGTTATCGATAAAAATGGGATTCAACATACGTGTCAGTAGCACAAATGTTGCAACATTGCAGCCGGACAAGATATTTGATTTTTTTGACAAGACCAAGGTGTTCAACAGTGCTAATGGACATGATTTATAAAAGAGATTAAAACAACAGGCCGCAGTACCCATCTGATTTGCCACTCTGGATTTTGAAAGTTATTCATGATTTTCTATTGGAAGCACAACCATTTGTGCATAAAAATCTTGTTGCGTCTATGAGTGACTATTTAGTGCCTGTGTTGCGTGGTTTTCCTCACTTCAGTTGTCCTGAAATCGGTCATTCATAGTTATTGAGTGAAGTTATTTGCGAGTGTGCTATTCCTGTATTCTTAAATAACATTGACACATAAATAACATATATATCTTTGAAAGATTTAACGCGAGAACGCGAAACACTTAAACAGAAAAGTGTGTGAAATGATTTACGCTACTATCTACTGTTAACATTATTTTGTACGGTTTTTCCGCTGCAGAGGCGTACGTTATTCACTGAATTTCTTTATTAAGGTGTAAGGTGTGATTCAAATATGTTTATTCAGTGACTGACTATATTTTTGAACAGAAATATGTAAAACACTTAACGTGTGCTGTAATGAACAATCGTATTTAAATACCAGCGATGCAGCGCTCGGTGGTAGAAATGGGAACTAGGCCCATATCGCTCATATTGCTGTATTGGGAAGGCGTATTAGCGCAGTCATAGTAGAGGGCGATGACAGTAGAGACGGTCTCGTTCGCGACATCGTCCTGTACGGTTGGTAGTGTTCGAGGTTTCGTGTTCCGTGATTTGAAGTTTCTAGAACTTACTCATGAATTCGAGTACTAACTTGCGTGTGATTTGTGAAGTGGTGGCATGAGTTCTGAAATTGGAGGTACTGGGGACTTTCATCCCGCAGCAAATAGCAATGTTGAACGGGAAGAAGAAGTGAAAATGGATACAAACGTGACTGATTGTTCTCCAAATACCCCTTCGTTGCAAACTTCGACCGAATGCAATAATAACCCTCCCCCTCCTGCCCAACCTCCAAACAATATTGCATTTAATTTATACCCACTAAACCACCCAGGCCCGTATATTGTTTTTGTTTCATCCAAAAATAGTATTAACATTGGTAACCTGCACACCATGGCTGTTGGGCGTTTACTTCATGAAGTAAACTTTCCTGTTAAATCCATTCAGTACAAAGGCCGTAATCGGATTCAGGTAAACTTTCACTCTCCTATGCTAATGATTTTTTGCAGAATAAGTTCCTTGATACACACAAGTTACATGCCTTTATTCCTCACTCAAATATCTTCCGAGTTGGCATTATACGCGGTGTTGAGAAAGATTTAACTGAATCAGATATTATTGCCTTACTTAAGAGTGACGTAAAAGTGCACTCTGTTCATCGCCTATGTCACAAAACTCTCCAAGATGGTCAGGCAGTTTACCTACTTACAGGCTCCTTAAAAATTGTTTTTTTGCTCCAAAACATTGCCCAAATATGTTTCAATCTATCACGTAATATTGGAAGTCAATCCCTTTATATTCTACCCCATTATTTGTTCCAAATGCCAACGTTATGGTCACACCATACGCAATTGTCAGTCCACTAACTTCCGTTGTCGCAACTGTGGTTTGAATCATGCTACCTCCGACTGCCTTGCTAATGTCAAACTATGTCTACATTGCAATCGGGAGCACGAAACGGGCTCATCTGATTGTGCTGTTCGACAGAGGCAAATGGAGATTAAAAAACGAATGTGCACTGATAACATCTCATTTTCAGAAGCTTCTGCTCGACTATTTCCACCTACTTATTCTGATTACAATAACATTCAACAATTTCCTCCCCTACCCTCGCAACGTTCTTCTCCAATACCAGAAATGCCGCGCAAAAGCAAATTCACGCAAGTGATTGTCAACGATTTGGCACCTAAGCCTTCTCCCGGTTATGATAGAGCTGGATATCTCCAGATAGTGCAACCCACTACATCCCCTCGCCCCTCTCAATCTCCGTGTTATCAATTCTCCATTCAACCCAGTCAGCCAACTCCATCAACAACGAGCCAATCAATCCCTATGCAACCCGCACAGCATCAACAATAAACAGGTACCACACCAACACAGCGAGAACATGTTCAACAGTGTGTTCTCAACCTTCCAATGCAGCTAACACAACTAATTGGAGATTACCCCATATATTGCTGGTGGTTTTTTTTTACCAGGTATTAGTCAACTTCGAGAAAGTTTACACCTTATCTTTAATAATGGTAGTACGCATTCTTCAATGGAATGCTAGGTGCCTAAAAATAAACAATACGAATTAAAAATTCTAATGCACGAAACATCTCCTCATATAGTCGCTCTGCAAAAACTTGGTTTTCTCATAACACTACCTTTTATTTTCCAAGTTATTCTATTGAACGCCATGATGGACGAGGATTTGATGGTGTTGCACTTATCATACATAATTCGTTACCGTACACTCCACTACATCTACAATACATAATACCAAACACCTATTCCCTGGGCATTATTTATAATAACACATATGTTATAAACTTATATAATCCTCCCGATAATTACATCTCATTCCCACGATGGTTCACATTTTTTAATCAATTTCCATTTGATACCCAACTACTTTTTTTCGGAGATGTCAATATACATCATGCTCAGTGGGGAGCCCCGCTCGACACCTCGAAAGGCACACAGTTCTTACATGCTGTAAATCAACATAATCTCCTGATTCTTAATGATGGTTCCCCTACCAGGCTCACTCCTCCTGGTTCATTACCTAGCGCAGTCGATTTATCACTTTGCCGCAACACTCTTGCCTCTATAACCACATGGAGAGTACTAAGTGACACTCATACAAGTGATCACTTTCCTATCATCATTACTTATGGACATGGGTATATTACTAAACATCCTCTTAACCACCATTACACCTGTCAAATTCGTTCCATGAAACATTTCAATCCTTCGTACTTTAAGTCCTTCATGGTAGCTCAATTAGAGAAATCACCTGTAACAGAATTATCGTATCAATCAATTCTCAAAATCATAACACAGTATCTGGACCTATACCATCCTTTTAAAACACCATCAAACTCCATAACAACTGGTACCTCTAAATTAAAGTGGTGGGACGCTGAATGCCACCAATTAATCCTCAAACGCAGGAGACTTTTCAAAATATATCGTAAAACTTTTACCCCTTCACACTACTTTCACCTCAAACAACATATTGCTCATATCCGACGTGTATTCAATCAAAAACGACGACAAGCCTGGAAAACGTTTATATCCTCCTTCCATACTCATATTTCTGCATCTCAGTTGTGGAATGCTATCAGTGTTCTCACTCGGGCTTCCACTCATGTCCCACGCCCTCAAATCACGTTCATAATTTTGAATGAATTTCTAACATCCCTCACTCCAGATTATGTACTTCCACATTATACCCCAGCTATGTCTGCTTCCACTAATCGGTCTACCGTCCTTTCTCGTCCCATCACTCTCCCAGAGCTCACGTCCATACTTAACTCCTGCAAATCGTCCACTCCAGGGCTTGATTATATCTCTTATGCTATGTTACAACAATTGCCGATCAAAGCCCTACAAGTGATTGTTCAGTACTTTAATTTTGTGTTAACCACTACGACTCCTCATCCGGAATGGAACACTTTTTTCCTAATCCCGGTTCCAAAGCCTTGTCATCCAATGACCACCCCTCACAATATTAGAGGAATAATCTTGCCATCTTGCCTACGCAAACTATTTCTTAAAATCCTGCTCCAAAGGTTTCTGTGGTACTTAGAGTATTATTCCCTTCTTCCAAAGTGAAGGTAGCAATGCTCAAGATGTGATCAATATGCTTATTATTGACATATTATTAGCTAAATCTAGGAAGCAGCACACTGTGGCTGTCTCCTAGATATACGAGGTGCCTTTGATTCAGTCCCCCTGAAAATGTTATGGGATGTGTTATTACAGAAAGGAATCCCGACCACTTCCATAACTCTTCTACGCCATCTATTAATATATCGCCCTCTTATCTTCAAACCTCCTCTCACTAAACAATCCCCTCGACAAGCTACTGTCGGCATCCGTCAAGGTGATATATTCAGTGGAATACTCTTTGCTTTATATTTATCCGACCTTGAGCAACTTGCCCTGCATTCTGCCGGAATTCTTATGTATGCTGACGACATAGTTATCTATTTTTCCCATCAAGATATAGATGTTGCTCGTAAATGCATAACACAGCTCCTGATTAAAGTCCAGTCTTGGTTACACACTCATGGGTTATCCTGATCTCCTGATAAATGCTCTGCGGTAATTTTTACTAACAAGCGTGTTTATAATTCAGTGCCCTTACTGTTCGATACATATGAAATTCCCATACGTTCGCACCATAACTATCTTGGCATTATACTTGTTCGTAAATTACACTTTCCCCAACATATACAACACCTACGACACAGTACTACCACGTATATTAACCTACTAAAATCTATTACGCGTCGTTCCTGGGGAGCTGATCCTGTTACAGCAAAATTAGTATACTGCTCCACTGTCCGTGCTCGTTTCGACTACTGTGCACATATCAATGATCTTGCATCACCATCCTCCCTTCAATCCCTCAATACGACACAAAATCAAGCGCTACAAGTTTGTTTTGGTGCATTATATACCACTCCTACTAATGCCTTACTAGTAGAAACTGGTGGACCTCCTCTTCTGCTTCGACGCAGATTTCTAGCATCAAAGTATCTTCTCAAACGACTTTTAGTGATCTCCAATAACCTTATACCCAAAATACAACTACTCGCTCAATCATTTCCATCACCTCTCCCACAAAATTTGTGAGCCCCTGCCTTAATTTGGGCATTAGAGTCTGTCTCCCCATTTAAACCCAATATTATTCGTAGTCATGTGTTACAATACTATTCGGTGTCATATGACGTGATTCAATATACTCCTACTCTTATTTATTCTAAAGAATCGTCCTTTGCTATGCTCCCATTCCGCCTTTCGTATTTTCCTCTATATTCTAGAAAAGTTCGTATTTTATCCACTAATGCATGTACCAACTTTTATACTGATGGGCAGTTCAGCTTAAGCCACGAAGGAGAGCGGACGCATGAGTAGAGAGCTCGGGAGTGGGAGTAAGGAGTGAGTGCTGAGTGCAGGAAGCTTGTGAGGAGTTTGACAACAGTGATTGGAGTAGATCAATACAGGGCGGCTATTGGAGGATGGCAGAGGAGAATCAAGAAAGAAGAAGTAAAATCAGGTGGGTGTAAAGTGGATTTGGTAATCAAAGGAGAAGTAGTGTTAACAGCGGCGGTAGACATAATGTTGCTACTGATTGGAGGTGTAGAGCCGAACCCAGGCCCGACATTTAGTGGAAATGAGGGATGGGAAGACATAGAAGAATTCAAAAAATGGGTAAAAGAGACGGTGGTAGAAGTATGCCCCTTTGAGCAAATTAAGAATATGATCCAAGAACAAACCAGGGAGTTTGGAAAAGTGAAGTTATGGCTGCGAGAAATGACGGACGATATAACATCACAAGTGAGAAAGAACGACGAGGAAGTGGCAATATTTAGAGAAAGAATAGGACGACTGGAAGAGGAGACTTTGAAATTGAAAGCGGAAGTGAATGCCAATACATTGAATCGCAGGAAGAAGTGCTTATTTATTTATGGGGTGCCTGAGGAGGTGAGAGAAGACAAAGTACGTACAATTTACAAAGTAGTCGACTTAATACATGGGAAATTGAAACTTAACTTTAGCGAAGTGGACATAGATGACGTACAGAGAGTGGGAAGAACTAGGGGCAACAGGCCTATCAAAGTAGAACTGTTTTCTACGTTGATGGCTGATGCTATGATAGGCAATGCGAGTAACATGCAGAGAGAAAAATATGGATCAAGAGAGACGTGGGATGGGAGGCTATTCGGAATGAGAAAATACTCAGAAAACACAAGATACGCGCGATAAATCAAGGACTGAGAGCTACTATTAAAGGACAAGAGCTAGTGGTATCAGGCAGAAATTGGAAGAGGAACTGGTCTGTGAATAGACTGCTGGACTTAGAAATGAAGATTAAAAAAGACGAAGAAAAAATGAGCAGTGCAACGAGAAGTGGGGAAGTGAGGAGAGATAACAGTAACAGTGTAATGTGTGAAGAGGGTCAGAGAGAGGCGCCAAGTGAAAATTTAACCATTAACTGTGAAGAAGTTCAGGATGAGGCGACAAGTGAAAGGGTGACCATAAGCAGTGAAGAAGAAAGGCAGGGGTGTGAAAGCAGTGAAGTAAGGGAAGTGACGGGTAAAAAGGTGACGTCAGAGGCAACCGGAGGAAGTGTCATTAGGAGTTGGGAAAGAGGCAAGGGCAAAAGATTATCGGAGATGATGGGAGCTGAAGGTGGAGGCAAAAGAACACAACAGAGTGAAGATGGTGATGAAGTGGCGGCCAAAAGAGGTGGCAGAGAAACAGGAAAGTATAGAAAACTGACAGACATGTGGGATTCAGGTAGAAATGAGAAGGGTGTAGTCACTAGAAGTAAAAAGAACAATAGTATAGGGAGTAGTGAAAATAAAGATTGTTAGATGTAAGAATGTAGTGTTGAGGAATGAGTGCTTGGTATTTGTAGGTGAAGATGAAGTGATATTTTGAAGGTTGTGATTGTGTATGAGTGTGTGGTATTTGTAGATGGAGATTTATTTGATGGTAGACGAGTGTGTGCTAAGGCTGAAATGTGGTGTTGGAAGTAGAGGTGGTATATGTTGAAATGTGGTGTTGGAAAGGTATGAGAAGTGGTGGTGCACTCATGAGTAAGTTGTAAATGAAGGTGGTTTGGTATTCAATGTGATATGAAATTTGGAGATGGAGAAGTGGTGGTACTTTTCAATGGCAGATTTTAAGTGTTGAGAGGGACGAGAACTGAGAAGTGGTGTTTGTTTAAGTGTTGAGAGGGATGTGAATACAGAATTGGTGTTTGTTTGTAAACTTTGGTCTGGTGGACGTGATGACAAATGGACGGTGGACGTTTAATTATGTAATGGCAGAATTTAAGTGCTGAGAGGGTGGAGAATTGAGAATTGGTGTGTGTTTGTAAACTTTGGTTTGGTGGACGTGATGACAAATTTCAGGTGGAGTATGGCTTGGTATTTAAATTGATTAAGCATGGCTGACAAGGATAAAGTTGCAACGTGAGCATACGTGAGCATGAATACGCAATGGCAGAATGTAATGAAAGTCTGGACTCAGCAACCTAGAGTGGGTCAAGTAAAATAAGGTAGGAGGAATGGAATGTGCAAGGGTTTGCGTGTCTAGTTAAGAGAGGCATGAAGGTCTTTGACATTCTTAATACTGCTGATTTTATTTCAACTTTATTATGTCCTTTGATTATGTTTATTTAAACTACACATTCTGGGAAGACAACAGGAATATTCAGCAAAGACGTTGGACGTGGCATGAAAGGGCCGAGGATGACTACCGTGGTGACCCTCACTTTGGGGGTTACGTTTCCGGAGTATCTGAGGAATTTCATGGCATGTCCATGGAGTACGTTTGATTTTTTCTTTCTTATTAATATTGTTTTGTTTGCTCATTCTTGTTCTCTGCGTGTTTTATTTTTCTTTTCTTTTTTCTGTACAGTATGTAGAGTTCGAAAGAGTGAATTTTGGCATGGGCTGAACATGTTATTTTTCTCATTTAAAGGATCAAATGGGTATTATTACTGTAGATCTAGAGAAAAATAATAAAGTATTATATCATATCATATACTGATGGATCCAAACATTTTGTGGTGTTGGAGCTGCTCTTTACTACGAACAAACTCAGTATGCTGAATTGTTTCATTTATCGTCACATTTTTCTTTTTTTTCTGCAGAACTCCTTGCCATACGACAAACGTTACTGTACATAAAAAATTCATACATACAATCTGCTAATATATTCAATGACTCTCTCTCCGTGCTCCATACAATAAAATCTAACAAGTTTACGCTGAGCTGGTATGTATATAACGTAAAGCACATCCTATTTATATTAAAACAATTAGGTGTCCATTACACTCATTTGGATACCGGCACATAAAAACATACCTGGTAATGAAAAGGCTGATCGATTAGCGAAAGAGGCTTCACTATTTTGTACAAACCCAGCTACATTTTCTGTTCCAGCCACAGATTTCATATCTCTGTTAAAATCACAACACAAACAATCATGGCAACACATATGGACAACATCTGCACGTGAGGAGGGCAATTTCTATCATAATCTACAACCACTATTACCTACTTCTTTCTGGTATCAACACGCAACCTACACTCGTCGGCATATCATCAATATCTTACGCATTCGCTTTAATCATGCTCTTACACCTCCATATAAATTTCGATTTCGTTTACAACAGCATCTCCTATGTCATTGTGGATCCGTAGATGCCGATATCAATCATCTCTTTTTTCTATGTCCGTTGTATAACTCCTCTCAACGCTGCCTGTACTCAAGCTTAGTACATTTCAATTATCCTCTCCCCACGTTTATTGCATCATGTCTGGTATACAAGCCCTCTCACACATTAATAAGTATATTAAATCAGTTGTTAGATAACTCTAATTTACAACTCTAATCCCTCATTACCAACATAAATTAATATCTCTCACTTGTTTCATAATATTTTCCCTCAAGCTCGTATACTTCATACTATATATTCTCATTTGACTCACGTCCTCCCTATCGCCTGCTTTTAAAACACGCCACATAGCTACCGTATATTCTCATCTGTCCCACTCTCCCGATCGCGTGTACACTTTCATTGCCGTCATATCATAACACTGTCACGCCCCTTGGTTTTTTGTTTACGATCTCAATAACACTTTCCGCTCACTAAGTCCCCCATATACATTGATCAGATATTAATTTCCCTCGGTCCAACGTCCCACACTCTCACATGTATTCATCCCTCAATAGTTCCATCCCCTCTCCTTCTTATGCTTTATATGTCGACCTGGTGTTGTTTGTTTTGTTTTGTAGAAGTAGCTGAGATGGGTCCCTCTAGCTTGAAGATTAGTATACCTTGTGTCCCTGTGCTTTTTCCTATCTCCTAGTATTGTATACATAATTAATCACTCCCAGTTGTCTATGTGCTACATCTTCTAGTGAACTATTTCAAGTGCTTTGAAACCATTTTGTGAATCAACTGCACGACCTACTTCACTCAATCTTCAAGTACTTTCAACCAGAGAAAATTGCGAAGAGCATTGGTGTCCTACTTTATCGGAATTGTGTACGAGCACGGCCGACTGAATATCTCGCTGCGCTCCTTATACCGGCCTTGACAATCGCTTGTGGAGCCCAGCATAAAGCTGTAATTGGAAAGTTTCACCGTAATGCCACTGGAGCGCTGGCCTACTACCCATTGACAGGAAGCTGTATAACGCAAATTGCCGCATTTCCAGTTTTATTTATATGGTTTTGCCGTCGTAAATATTTGCAATGTGCTCGCAATAAGGTGCTTGTTGGCTTGATATTGAGATCTGATAGTTATGCGCTAGTGAGTTTATTTTTTATTGTGTAGTGTGGTAATTATATTTTTTAAATTGTGTTTACAAATCTTGGAATTTGTGACATTCCTGTGCACCTTTTCGTACTTCATGCAGAAATTTTATGGAAACAAGAACAAAGTGATTTCTCGCTGTAACTTAGTCCTGAACAAGGATTTTAATTTATGTGCTAATTCGTTTTTTAATGGTGTGGTGATTTGCTTTTCTTTAACTGTGTTAGGGAATATTCAAATATATATTATTGTGTGCCTTTTTTGTATCCTGAACAGGAGAAAAAAGAGCAAAGGGACACTGTCATTTCACGAATTCTCTGTAGACCAGGACAAAACTATGGAGTGGCTAAAATGTGGTAGCTTTCTCATCTCAGTTTTCCGTTTCTATATCGGGTATTTACCTTCTTTCTTTCTTTCTTTCTTTCTTTCTTTCTTTCTTTCTTTCTTTCTTTCTTTCTTTCTTTCTTTCTTACTCTGTTTACCCCTCCAGGTTTGGCTTTTCTCTGGGACTCAGTGAGGGATCTCACCTCTACCACCTCAAGGGTAGCGTCCCGGAGCGTGAGACTGAGGGTCGGGGATACAACTGGGAAGGATGACCAGTACCTCGCCCAGGCGGCCGCAACTTCTATGCTGAACAGGGGCCTTGTGTTGGGGATGGGAAGATTGGACGGCATAGACAAGGAAGAGGGAAGGAAGCAGCCGTGGCCTTAAATTAGTTACCATCCCGGCATTTACTTGGAGGAGAAGTGGGAAACTATGGAAAACCACTTCGAGGATATCTGAGGTGCGAATCGATACCCCCCCTACACAGTTGACCTCCCAAGGCTGAGTGGAACCCGTTCCAGCCTTCGTACCACTTTTGAAATTTCGGCAGGGCCAGGAATCGAGCCCGGGCCTCCGAGAGTGGCAGCTAATCACGCTAACCAGGTATTTTTTCCCATGAATTTTCTTTCATAGAATAATCCCTTAGGCGGCGTCGCATTTGCCATGTGACAATAACACAACACATTTTTATCCAAGATAATCTGAACTTTAACATTTAAAAACCTTGACAAGTAAGAATCACTACTTCTATGACGGTAAGGCCAACGTATGAAGTGTTGTTACCTGAGCAGTGGTGCCGATGGCCTAGATGTTAGGCCCCTTTACACAACAAGCATCATCATTATCGAGCAGAGAACAGTTTACAATTTATTCCCTCAAAATAATTTTCTCTCACTGAAATTTTATTTAAATTTTTCTTCTTCTTTTTTCACTATTTGTTTTACGTCGCACCGACACAGATAGGTCTTATGACGCCGGTGGAATAGGAATTGGCTAGCAGTGGGGAGGAACCGGCCGTGGCCTTAATTAAGGTACAGCCTGATGTGAAAATGGGAAACCACGGAATACCATCTCCAGGACTGCCAACAGTGTGGTTCGAACCCACTATCTCCCGGATGCAAGCCCACAGCGCTTGAAGAATTTTAAAACTCTAATTGAACAATGACTCTTAATATTAACATCAGAAGACAAAAGTATTGTGGTAATTTCTGCTATGTATCTGAATGCCATGATATAAAAACGATTAATATTATTCCTCACAATTAAGGAACGTCAGTTAGACTACTCCATCCTTCGCAGTTTCTTTTCTCGACGTAATTTTGGCACATATCAATGAGAGTATCCTCTAGGATTAATCATTTTAACAATATTAGTCAATGTAACATACTATTTTATTCCCTAAATTAAGATATCGGCAATCAGAGTCAATGTCAGAACGTCAGCTGGACTAAGTCATCTCCCCGCAGTTTCATTTCACATCATTTTGGCAAATATCAACGAAAGTAACCTTTAGGATTAATCATTTTAAGAGTATTAACTTATGTAACATTCTCCATAACTCTAAATTACGATAAATTGGTAATCAAAATCAATATATTTTCCATAAAGAAGTATGCATTTCTACCGCAAATAGGTCGGCCGCCAGCGCCACTTGTCGAGCTGTGTAACTACTCCAATTACAGTGCGTGGGCCCGATTGTCAAGGCCGGTAAGGAGCTAGCTAGATCCACGCACCAAGTCGGCCGTGGTACGAGTATAGAACTGTGTTGTGTGTCTGAGTCATCAGTCCATAGACTGGTTTGATGCAGCCCTCCATGCAACCCTATCATGTGCTAAACTTTTCATTTCTACGTAACTATTGCATCCTATATCTGCTCTAATCTGCTTGTCATATTCATACCTTGGTCTACCCCTACCATTCTTACCACCTACACTTCCTTCAAAAACCAAATGAACAAGTCCTGGGTGTCTTAAGATGTGTCCTATCATTCTATCTCTTCTTCTCGTCAAATTTAGCCAAGTCGATCTCTTCTCACCAATTCGATTCAGTACCTCTTCATTCGTGATTCGATCTATCCATCTCACCTTCAACATTCTGCTGTAACACCACATTTCAAAAGCTTCTATTCTCTTTCTTTCTGAGCTAGTTATCGTCCTTGTTTCACTTCCATACAATGCCACGCTCCACACGAAAGTCTTCAGAAACATCTTTCTGATTCCGATATCAATGTTTGAAGTGAGCAAATTTCTTTTCTTAAGAAAGCTCTTCCTTGCTTGTGCTAGTCTGCATTTTATGTCCTCTTTACTTCTGCCATCGTTAGTTATTTTACTACCCAAGTAACAATATTCATCTACTTCCTTTAAGGCTTCATTTCCTAATCTAATGTTTCCTACATCACCTGCCTTCGTTCGACTGCACTCCATTACCTTTGTCTTGGACTTATTTATTTTCATCTGGTACTCCTTACCCAAGACTTCATCCATACCATTCAGCAACTTCTCGAGATCTTCTGCAGTCTCTGATAAAATAACATCATCGGCAAATCTCAAGGTTTTGATTTCCTCTCCTTGGACTGTGATTCCCTTTTCAAATTTCTCTTTGATTTCCTTTACTGCCTGTTCTATGCAAACATTGAAAAGGAGAGGGGACAAACTGCAGTCTTGCTTCACTCCTTTCTGAAAAGCTGCTTCTTTTTCAAAGCCCTCGATTCTTATCACTGCAGACTGATTTTTAGACATATTATAGGTAATTTTTCGTTCTCAGTATCTGATCCCTATCATCTTCAAAATCATAAATAGCTTGGTCCAATCAACATTATCGAATGCCTTTTCTAGATCTACGAATGCCATGTACGTGGGCTTGTCCTTCTTGATTCGATCCTCTAAGATCAGACGTAAAGTCAGGATTGCTTCACGTGTTCCTACATTTCTTCTGAAGCCAAATTGATCTTCTCCCAACTCAGCTTCAACTTGTTTTTCCATTCTTCTGTTAATAATACGTGTTAAAATTTTGCAGGCATGAGATACTAAACTAATGGTGCGGCAGTTTTCACACCTGTCAGCACCGGCTTTCTTGGGAATAGGTATAACAACATTCTGCCGAAAATCGGATGGGACTTCTCCTGTCTAATACATCTTGCACACTAAATGAAATAACCTTGCCATGCTGGTTTCTCCTAAGGCAGTCAGTAATTCAGAGGGAATGTCATCAATTCCAGGTGCCTTGTTACTATTTAGGTCACTCACAGCTCTGTCAAACTCTGACCTCAAAATTGGGTCTCCCATTTCATCAGCATCAACAGCCTCTTCATGTTCCAGAACCAAATTATCTACATCTTTACCTTGATACAACTGTTGGATATGTTCCTGCCATCTTTGTGCTTTGTCTTCTTTCCCTAGAAGTGGCTTTCCATCTGAGCTCTTAATATTCATACACCTACATTTCCTTTCTCCAAAGGTTTCCTTGATTTTCCTGTATGCAGCATCTACCTTTCCCAGGACCATACAGCCTTCGACATCCTTGCACTTCTTCTTCAGCCATTCTTCCTTAGCTACCTTGCACTTTCTATCCACTTGATTCTTTAATCGCCTGCCTGTATTCTTTTCTGCCCTCTTCATTTCTAGCATTCTTGTATTTTCGTCGTTCATCAATCAGGTCTAGTATCTCCTGAGTTATCCACTGATTCTTAGTTGATCTTTTCTTCCTTCCTAACATTTCTTCAGCAGCTTTACTGACTTCATTTTTCACGACTCTCCACTTTTCCTCTATAGTGTTTCCTTCAGCCTTTTCATTTAGTCCTTTTGCAACATGTTCCTTGAAACAATCCCTCACTCTCTTTTCTTTCAACTTGTCTAGATCCCATCTTTTTGCATTCTTTCCTTTCTTCGATTTCTTCAACTTCAGCTGGCATTTCATGACCAACAAGTTGTGGTCAGAGTCCACGTCTGCTCCTGAGAAAGTTTTGCAATCCAACACCTGGTTTCTGAATCTCTGCCTAATCATAATGTAGTCTATTTGATACCTTCCAGTGTCTCCAAGCCTCGTCCACGTATACAGCCGTCGTTTGTGGTGTTTGAACCATGTATTGGCAAGGACTAAATTATGATCAGTACAGAATTCAACCAGCCGACTTCCTCTTTCGTTCCTTTGTCCCATACTAATTTCTCCTATTGTACTACCTTCTCTTCCTTGGCCTACCCCTGCATTCCAGTTTCCCATCGCAATTAGATTCTCGTCACCTTTTACATATTGTATTAAATCTTCTATCTCCTCATATATTCTTTCGATTTCTTCATCATCCGCTGAACTAGTAGGCATATAGGCCTGCACTATTCTGGTGGGCATTGGTTTGGTGTCTATCTTGACGACAATAATTCTTTCAACATGCTGGTCATCAGTGGCGGCTCGCTTGGGAGGCGCTAAGATGCGCGCCCCCCACGGGGTTCCATTAAATTCGGGAGTTTTAATCTTAAATGTTAACAAGTGAAATATTTTACTTTAAGATTATAATCAAGGGCGCGAGTTGTACTGTGCTGCGGCGCGATGCTCTGCTGGCCCTACGCAGGAGGGCGCTCTCTGACAGCGGACCAAATACTCCCGAGTCTCGCTTGACTGGCCTTGAGGGAGCCAATCAGAGGCGCAGTAGAGATGTGCTGTTCTACGGAGATTCCGGCGCGTTTCTGCCGCGGCCCATCGTTGCAGCCAACCTACCCGAAACATTGGTGATATGATTTCTATTTAACAGGGGTCAGTGTATGCCATTTCTCTCCTAAAACTAGGAACTATTTTACTGAGGCACTTACCTGAGTTAAATGTGCCGGTATACATTTAAAATAGTCTTGTAATTTTTAGGATTATTAACTAACGAAACGAGTAACGACTGTAACTACTGGCGCCTCGCACTTGACTCATGTTGGCCATACTCACTGGAGAGCGCGATGTTTAGCTGTGTGTTGATGAATGATCTCGTGAGGTGACTGTGACGAGGTGAAATTAGGAAAAAGGTTGTGATTTATATGTAGGCGTAGTGTTATGTTTGCACTTCGTACAGTATGAATACCGTCGAACATATTAAAGAACTAACGTTTTCTTCTCTTTCTACCGAGAAGAAAGTCGAACTGAAGGAGTGTTTTAGGCCGACACCAGACTTCTTGTTGAAAAAACCGGAGACAAAGAAAAATGAAAATAGGGCTTTCCAAAGACAAATTAGTTCTCCTGACGTATATAACAAGAACTCGCGGATATGTGGAAGTGATATCTCAGAAACCTTTTACTGCTTTCCTTGCCCGCTATTCTCCCGTTCTAGGAAAGGAGATAAATGGATCACCACAGGGGTGATATCAATAGTACCATGGACTTTGAAATGCTTGGTGAAGTCAATGTCGTGTCTTGTGTAAGTGATCACTACAATGAAACTATTCGTAAACATAACTCGATGGTGGACAAGAACAGGCAATTAATAATAATAATAATAATAATAATAATAATAATAATAATAATAATAATAATAATAATAATAATCAAAACAATTGCGTATGCATTGCACCGTATAGTGTTCGAATTGTGTATCTTGATAACATGTTTTGAAGAACTTGAGATATTTGTGGAATTATGAAACTAAGGTGCGCCCCCCTCTGCTGATATCCACGAGCCGCCACTGCTGGTCATAGTAGCTTACCCGCTGCCCTATTTTCTTATTGATTATTAAACCGACTCCTGCATTTCCCCTGTTTGATTTTGATTTGATAATTCGGTAGTCACCTGACTAAAAATCTTGTTCTTCCTGCCAGTGTACTTCACTTATACCAGCTACATCTAACTTTAGCCTATCCATCTTCCTTTTCAGATTCTCTAACCTACCACAACGATTCTAACTTCTAACATTTCACGGTACGACTCGCAGAATGTCAGTATCCATCTTCCTGATGGTCGCCCCCTCTCGTGTAGTCCCCACTCGGAGATCCGAATGGGGGACTAGTTTACGTCGGGAATATTTTACCGGGGAGAAGCTATCATCAGTACACCATTCATACAGAGAGAGCTGCATGTCCTCGGGAGGTAGTTACAGCTGTAGTTTCCCGTTGCTTTCAGCCGTGTAGCAGTATAAACACAACTAAGCCATGTTTAGTATTATTACAAGGCCGTATCATACAATCATCTAGACTGCCGCCCTTGCAACTACCGAAAAGCTGCTACACACCTTTCGATGAACCATTCGTTAGTCTGGTCTCTCAACAGATATCCATCCGATATGGTTGCACCTGCGGCTCGGCTATCTGCATAATTGGGACTCGCAAGGTACCCCACCGTGGCAGCGTCACATGGAGTATAGAACTAGTACTAATATAATCAAGTATCTTGTCTGGGTGAAATAATGAGCCCAAATCCACCTCGAGAACAACAAGAAGAACAATTGTCATTGCTACCAATAACAAAATTGGCCAGAGTCAAAACTCTCTCCCGTACTACCAAAGTATTAAATTATCCCCATGATTTATTCTGTCATTCTCAGAGAAGAAATTAAGTCTCAAATAACGTTACACATATCCATTGTTACAGATATTAAGATTTCACAAATTTCTCAGAAGGGATATTGAATGAGCAGTAGGCAACACTGGTGGCAACAAACTGCCGCTTTAAATCTGGGATGTTCATGGTTGGTGGCTGTCAGTTGCGTGTTTTGCGAGAAGTTTTATGTATTAGTGAATTCTTCGTAATTTTTGAATGAAACTATGTTCTAAGAGGTATTCATTATAAAATCATTACACGAGCGACTTTAATGACCTAAAGAACTAAAGCGACGAGCGAAGACATTTCACTAGTAAGGTAGGTATTTGGGATGATATGATTTCGATCGTAGTTATTTTGTCTTAACATCTATTAAATCACGTTACTCGATCTTTCGCACCTTATATAGTTCACGATACCTAGTTTCATGTTCTAGGATAACTGTTTTAATTAGAAGCATGCAGTTCTTAAGATCCTTTAGCTATTAATACTCCCAAAGGGATACTGAAGTGCTGGAACAATATTGCGCTCTTTAAAATTTCATAAATATCCAGTATTCGGGAGATAGTAGGTTCGAACCCCACTGTCGGCAGCACTAACACACTCTTTTCATCTATTTCACATATTTCAACACTTTACAAGCTGTTACACTTACACCTAAGAATAGTGTAGATCTCCTCTTCAGACTTACACGGATCATAACTTTATAAAGCTTCGCTACCTAGGCAACATACTGCATATTTAAGAGAAGATGAAATCATTTGCTATTTAAATGAGACTTGATCAAGCATCCTCTTTCGGCTATCTTGCCGTCTAACCAGCACTTCACTTCATCCTACTATTAATAATAGACTCTCGTTCATTAAGAAAAGATTTTATTCTATAGAAGATTTTAGTAATCCACAAATCATTTTAAGCCGAAAATATTGTTCTCGTGTATATACTGAAAAAATCTGTGTAAATATTGTGGTTCCTTTTGACTTCAATTATCAACATTATGAATGTTAATATATTTTTATTTATTTTATCTCCATTTGATGTAAAAATAAGTAAGACATCCCATTAGAACTTTAAAACATATTCAACCAATTCATTCCAAATGTGACCACAGTGTTCCTATACATCAATGTATATTATTGTAAACAATTAGTTTTTAAGAATAGTTTTAATATAACATCCACTTCAGAGCTCCGACCTAGATTATAGAATTTATGGCTGATCATGCCTGCAATGACAGGTGAAACATGTACAATTATATTGCTTAAACCTTAATATAATGATTGTATCATAGTCGTAAAGACTTCAAAGTATTGAATAGGTGGTTCGCAATAAATTAATTGTAAAAAATTTTAATATATTGAATTTCAATACGGTCAAAATGAAAATAGTCACTTGTAACATTCCACTTTGTCAAGCAGTTCATTTCGTTACTTCCAAGTCTTCCCAGCCCAGAGTTTGCAACATTTTCGTTACACTACTCTTTTGTCAGATATCGCCCTGAACAAATTGTCCTGCTTTGCTTTGAATCTTTTCCAGTTTTCGTATCAAGCAATCATGGGGAGGGTACCATACACTGTAATTGGGTTCTTACCAGCGACATATGCTCTCTTCTATACATCCTTAACATCCTCATAATCGTCATGAAGATATGTCACTAGCACTTATCAAACCATGCAAGAAATGTGGCAACCGAGTTGGATGGCTGCAGTCGCTTAAGTGCGGCCAGTATCCAGTATTCGGGAGATAGTGGGTTCGAAACCCAGTGTCGGCAGCCCTGAAGATGGTTTTCCGTGGTTTCCCATTTTTACACCAGGCAAATGCTGGGGCTGTACCTTAATTAAGGCCACGGCTGCTTCCTTCCCATTCCTAGCCGTTTCCTGACCCATCGTCGCCATAAGATCTATCTGTGTCGGTGCGACGTAAAGCAACTTGCAAAAAAAAAGAAAGAAATGTGGCATGGTGCAGTGCAGGAAATATACTTAACTGCCAAGATGATGTCAGGGAAAACAAAGCCAGGTTAAAGAGAAGGAGTTGGCCTATAAGACTTGGTAGCATACATGACTTGATGTAGACCAAGGCTGGTACTGATTACTGAAAAGAGACACGAAGACAGCAGTGGCAGCGACTAAAAGTGTTCAGCACCGGAACTGTAAGAAACATGCTTCCCCTAGTGCACCGTCACTGCATTGTCCTACATAGGTGGCAGGGGCGTATTCTCCTTGAATGCAAAACATTCATTGCATGCGTTATGATAACACAAAGAACTGTCTGATGTACGATTTTAGGTTGTTTCAAGTCAAATTTTAACGATTTCATCTCTCAGAAGTTCAAAAGGTCCGCGCAACTGTACTGGTTCCGTTGCTTGACTACGTGTGGTGCTGGTGTAGTCTCGCCGTCTACACCACTCTAGGAAGAAAGAGAGAGCGAATGGAGGAGTTAAGGATGTAAGGCACTCAATCTTAAAATTGCATTCGGTGGCAGACGTAGTTCTGAAACCCTCCGAACGATGTCGCTGCAATTGAAACTTGGTCAGAATTTGTCACGCCATACCCATGCTACCCTCTGCCATCTGTTGGCAACTTGGAGAAAGTCGGCATCTTTACAGCGAACGGGACCCACAGATTACCCCCCCCAGCGAGAACCCAACGTGACGAAACTGACCAATGCCACTGGGGTGACTTACCTCCAGTGCTTGAGTTGTGGCTAACTAGTGAGTTAATTCATTGTGTTTTTGGTGTTTTATTATATTTTGCGCACGTGGTATTAACGATGGATGAATCTAAAACGGATATAATTGTAAATCAGTTTGAAAAGCCATTTACGGGCCGTTCGTTTGATGAAAAGATCCAAATAGTTAAAGCCGGGAGACCTCTATCTTCCCTCGTAAATTTCTTCTTCTTCTTAATCTGCTTACCTTCCAGGGTTGCCTTTTCCCTCGGATTCAGCGACGGATCCCTCCTCTACCGCCTCAGGGGCAGTGTACTGGAGCTTCAGACTCTGGGTCGGGGGATACGACTGGGGAGGATGACCAGTACCTCGCCCAGGCTGCCTCATCTGCTATGCTGAACAGGGGCCTTGCAGGGGATGGGAAGATTGGAAGGGATAGACAAGGAAGAGGGAAGGAAGCGGCCGTGGCCTGAAGTTAGGTACCATCCCGGCATTTGCCTGGAGGAGAATTGGGAGACCACGGAAAACCACTTCGAGGATGGCTGAGGTGGGAATCAAACCCACCTCTACTCAGTTGACCACCCGAAGCTGAGTGGACCCTGTTCCAGCCCTCGTACCACTTTTCAAATTTCGTGGCAGAGCCGGGAATCGAACCTGGGCCTCCGGGGGTGGCAGCTAATCACACTAATCACTACACCGCAGAGGCGGACCCTCGTAAACTTAAAAATAGAAAACAAGAATTGTGTACGCACGTTCAATCCAGAAACTTACAGTAAAACTGTTTAGCTCGAGTTCACCTACATGTAATTAGGGTGAGTAGAATTGAAATTTACTTAATACATTGTGTTAACTGCATGGTTACTAGTTGCATGCCTCAGTGGAGATTCCAGGATACGCCACTGATAGGCGGCTTGCAGTGGTGTCTCAACGGGACACTAGCGCCCGCGTCTTGGAAAGGTGTAGCATTCCAACTGATGAACCCACTGCTACACTGGGGCAAAACGCTGATAATTTCACGATTGAAAAGACTTAATAGTTTAAATGTTTATAAGAAACAACATAAATACTTGCTCCCTCAAGACAAGAATGTTGCACGTGCGGAACGACTGTCGTTTGTTTAGACGTACGTGCAGAATGACTGTCATTTGTTTACTTCTTGTGGCCTTCTCGGCAATGATGATGTCATGCGGTGCACAATGCTGTCAACCTCTGTACTTAGGAACTAATGGGTGGTGCTTGAGCAATTAATACGTGGTGGTGGTGATTATTGTATTGCAAGTAGCTACTTCAGCAATGAAAATGGGTGTAATGCTCTTCATTAGGTTATAAAAGTAAATGTATTTCTGGGGGCGGGATGGTGGATTCCTGGACATCGCAATGAACACATCTCTCCTCTGAGACATATTCCAAGTTTGTCCAGCCGTTGTCCCGTTTCCCTACGGGGTCGGGTATGAGGTGAGATGAATTTGTCGTGGTGGTTTTTTATGACCGGATGCCCTTCCTGACGTCAACCTCATCAGAGGAGTTAATGAGAGATGAAATGAATGACGTGATATATGATAGTAGGGAGAGGGTGAAACCCGGTGCGGGCACATAGCCTACTCCTGTCGAATAGCACCAAGGGGTCTGTTCAAGGCTTAACGTCCCCATCCGACGGACGAATCACCATCAACAGCGTCATATGCCCTCACTCCATATGAGCACTGCGGAGAGGTTTGGAATTTAATCCAGGCTTTTGGCACGCAATCTAGTGATTAGAAATTGTATACCACCACCTCCCCTACCCTGCCGGCCAACATTCTGATGGTGAAAATTTTTTCGACCAACGGGACTCGAACCGGCTAACCTCGGTGTTAGACCGTTTTAGACTTCAGCGCCTTAACGATCATGGCCACCAGGCGGGCTGAGACATATTCCAAGTAAGATTCATTAATTTCTACTTATAACGTTAGACAAATCTTGTCTCGAAATGTCAATTTTTACAGAAAAAAAGGCAGAGAATCTGCGTCTGCAGATGAATAGTGAACGGGTAGGATAGGACCTGGACAAGATAGTGATATAGGGGACAATCAGAGGGGGTCTGAGGGCGTAAGCCCCTAGGTTAGAGCCACGAAGCAGCCTTAGGCCTCTACTTTCATGTGGAAACACCATTGGTCTGGACTGGATCTTGCGTGCGGACGGCTAGGATAGGACCTGTACAAGATCAGTGATATAGGGACAAGCAAGGTTAGAGCCGCAAAGGGGCCTTAGGCCGCTAGTTTCCTGTGGAAATACCACAGATTCCTTAACTTGTTACATTTACTTGTGCTTTTATTGTGGCGGGGTTGGTAATGGAATACGACTATCATAATTGACGGGAATGAGATTACGTGCCACTTTACGTTGGCCAATAGGAATGCAAGTAACTACTTCAGCAATGAAAATGGGTGTAATGCTCTTCATTAGGTGATAAAAGTAGGCTAAATGTATTTCTGGGGGCGGGATGGTGGGTTCCTGGACATCGCAATAATCACATCTCTCCTCGGAGACATATTCCAAGTAAGATTCATTAATTTTCGCTTACGTATAACGTTAGAAAAATCTTGTCTCAAAATGTCAATTTTTACCAAGAAAAAATCTGCATCTGCAGATCAATATTGAGTGAGTGATTGATTGATTGATTAATTAATTAATTAATTAATTAATTACCATTTTGATATACCAGGAGGTGCAACAAATATGCACCGTCACGACAAGTCCTGCAATCATGCATCCCAATACATTGGACACATCATGAATGTAAAGGGAGCTAACAACAAGATCCTGAGAGACCCACCATCTATCCTTTAGTGATGGTCTGACTACTAGGCTAGCATCTGCAATGTAGAATTCCCACACCCACCACTATTAAGCCATCAGCCCACATGCCATCGCCAGAGAATACAGCAGGAGAAGTGATGGTGGGCATCAACAGGATGAAGAAGAGAAAGGCAACTTATCCAGATGATATAACTGCAGAAATCTGGAATACTGTGAGAGCCTGGAATAGAATTTCTTGCTTCCCTCATCATCATCATCATCATCATCATCATCATCATCATCATCATCATTTCCCTTTATCCAGCTGTAGCCGGGTAGGGGCAAATATGGTTCCTCTCCACTTTCTTCGGTCTTTCCACCACTCCTCCTCCAACACTGTGTCCCAGTCCAGGTTTCTTTCTATAATGCTGCGTTGGATGGTATCCTTCCATCTCAACCGTGGTCGTCCACGGCCTCTCCTTCCTTGGATTTGCATTTCCATCACCTTTTTTGGCATTCTTTCGTCGCTCATTCGCTTTATGTGCCCAAACCATCTTAGTCGGCTCTTCTCTATTCTATCATTCATTTTTTCCACTCCAATTTCTTCCCGGATTTTCTCATTCCTTATTTTGTCTCTTCTACTCTTCTGTATCATACTCCTCAAGAACTTCATTTCGGCTGCCTGTATTCGACTCTCATGGTTCTTTGTCATTGTCCAAGTTTCTGCTCCGTAAGTTGTTATGGGTACGTAATACATCTTGTACATAGTATCCTTTGCTTCCGTTGGCACATCTTTGTCCCATAACATGTTTCTTACACTATGATAGAAACAACTTCCAGCTTGAATCCTTTTACTAATCTCAGCATCCAGTCGAGCATTCTCCATTAATTCACTCCCCAGGTATTTAAACGTTTCCACTACTTCCAGGGGCTTGTCATCAAGTCTAATCTGACCTTTCCCTTCTTTCTCCCCTCTAGTCATAACAAGAGTTTTACTCTTTTCTACACTTATTTTCAATCCACATTCTTCGATCTTCCCATTCACCACATTCAACTGTTCTTGAACCTTCCTGTCGTCTTCTCCCCAAATCACAATATCATCAGCAAATAACATCATGTTCATTTCTCTTCCTCCATATGCTGCTTTTGCTGTTCTCATAATGTCATCCATTACTATTGTAAACAGGATTGGTGATAGAACACTTCCCTGTCTCAGCCCACTAGTTATTTTGAACCAACTTGTCCTGCCAACTTGTGTTTGCACGCAACTACAACATTCCTTATACAATGCCATGATCATTTTTATTAATTCCTGTCCAATTCCATTTTGCACCAGACTGTCACAAACTTTCGTCCTGGGGACACTGTCATATGCCTTTTCAATGTCAATGAATGTCATCACCATATCATTCCCATACTCCCAATGCTTTTCCATTAGTTGTCTCATAATGAAAATGGGCTCTATTGTTGACCTTCCACTTCTGAAACCAAACTGATTTTCCTATTCACCATAATTATAATCATCAATAAGCCTCCACAAATATGGACCACCAGCTCAACTGTGTCCATCTGGAAGGCAAGAGGAAATGTCACTGAATGCAACAGTTATAGATCAATACATTTCTTTAGTCATACCGTGAACATTTTTGAACGGGTGCAGGATAGTATTCTCAAGACAATAGTTTCTGTATCTGCTAACCAGGGCGGGTCTGTCAAGAGCTGTGATACTACAGATGCAATCCACGCAGTATGTTTGATGTTCGAGAATTCGCAGAAAAGAGAAATCAAGGCGAAGACGTTTCTTATACTAAGGCAGGGCATTATAAAATTGAAACCGGAGACTTACCATTCTCAGTACGTTATGAGGCTTAATGCGTGGTAAATATTGGTCCATTTGGCTGTGTTTTTCTACAGATCTGTTAACACAATGCACTACATATCTTTATAGTATGTTCATAAGTATACAAGTGTAAGATAGGAGTGTTCAGATGGGTGAAAATAATAAGAAAGAGGCGTTCTTTACATGTGATAATAGTAATCTTGCATGTGCACGTGCTGCATATTTATCAAATTTTCATTTTGAATTTACACAAAAACCTGATTGGTAGTAGAAAACTGACTTCAGTTCCAGAATCAGCATGCCCGAAATATAAAAGATCACTATGTAAACTTCATGCAATGATTGGAAAGTTCGAATTCGCAGGTCAGTGTAATTAGTAAAAAGAAAGCTGTAGTCATGCACTGTGGAAAAGAGAAAAAGAGAAGCCAAGTGAACATAGTCGGAGAATGTAGAACAGTTTCATATCTGGGTAGCATTTTTAATGGAAGTAATGAAATCATTCAAGTTTAAAAACTATAATGTCCTTCCGTCTGGACTCATTTATACAGTATGCATCAGAAACTTGGACGTTAAATAAAGGCAGTATCAATAGACTTGGGGCATTCGAAATCTGGTGCTTCAGATGAATGTTTAAAATTCCATGGACAGCAAAAGAACGAATTTCCGAGTCTTGCAAATGATTAAGCAGAGGAAATCACTGTTCAAAACAATTAAAAACTGCTGCCTCTCATGGTGGGGCCATACCCTATGACACTTGTCAATGATAAAGGTTATAGCAGAGGACTTTGTTACTGGAAAGAAACCAAGAAGGCCAAGGAAAACAATTATAAAATGGGTCATGGAGGACACAGGCATAAATAAACTAGAGATGCTTACTTTTCATAACCTTGTTGACAAGATGAAATCTGAAAAGTCTATTTCTAGAATCAGTAATTGATGGCTCCCTTACATTATATATCCATATTGAACTGAGAATGATTCTGAATGAAATCAACCCTGAAATTAATAAGACTAAGTAAAGGTACCTGTACATCATTTTATCATCAAGTCAAAGAGCTTTTATTGGATGACAAAGTACCCAAGAGAATGAAATTAACATTATATAAACAGTATTTCATACCATTTCTAACATACGGACTAGAAATGCTGGTAACTAATAAGAGACAAGATAGTAAGATCCAAGCAGCAGAAATGAAATTTTTAAGAACATCGGTTAAGAAGAAAAGAAGGGAGAGAATTCAAAATATTAATATCAGAGAAGAGCTAAATATAGAACCGTTAGTACAGAAGATACAGAAAACAGGACTGAGATGGTTCGGGCATGTAAAAAGAATGGGAAAGGAATGGGTAGCAAGAAGGGAATTGGAAAGAGAAGTTACGGGAAAGAGACCAGTTGGAAGACCGAGAAGGTGGATGAATCAGATTTGGAATTGGAATCTTAATACACTCAAAACAGCTGAGGTTAGGTTTCAATATTATACAGTATAATATGTGAAAAGTTACGCCAGTTGTAACAATGTTTGAATATGCATACAACGAATAATTTGAAAACATTAAGCAATTTCAACAGATTGTAAATGTATTGACATTGTATTTTAAATATTAGAATAAGGTTTTAAAGGTTGAAACTTAATTATTATTTTCTACAAGACGACGTAATATACAAATGTTTTTCAAAGCTCATTAGGGATAAGTTTGTCAAAGGCAAACCATAAGTGTAAGTTCTAAAACAATGTTATCATTTAACCTTGTAAGAATATTTATGGCTGAAGATGTTCACAATATGAACGAAACATGTTCTGTGTTTTAATATTTAAGCAATAAAATAAGGATGAGATCCTAATTTTATAATTGCTTTTAATGTATTGAATAGGTGGATACAAAAGTTTTATTGTTTCTCCTTTAAATAGACTTTCAATACGGAAAAATGAGGTTAGTCTCTTACAATTGCGTGAATTTGTCTGAAGGTGTGTCATATTGATGTGACTCGAAATCTATTTCTTTATCGTCAGATTGCAATGAACTGCTACTTTCCTCACTCAAGTGAGTAGGTGGAGTAGGTACAGGTAAGTCAGGTCCATGAGGAACTGGTCGAAGAGTTGACTTGAGATTCGGATATTTAATTCTGTTTTTACTATTCTTATTGTAACCGACAACATGGCTCATACAAAAATAGCAGTCGTCATGATGGTTCTTTTGTTCTCGCCATTGCATGGGTATAGCAAACGACATTGAGTTTCGTTTGCCCTCATACCAGTAACGTAGTCCGTCGACACAAGTATTTCATGCAATATGAGGTGCGAAATATTTGTCTTGATCCTCATCTTTCAATTTTAAGTAAGAAAAGTACAAACGAGTCTATTTGATGCACCTTGGAATCGAACACATAAATTCCGCAAATGTAACAAAACTTTTGAGGACTTTGTTTACACTGTCTTCTGTGCACCCCTGAAACACTAGCCATGATGGTGTTAAAACACTAGAACTTCACTTATTAGTGATCAATTTGAAGTTAAATTACATTAAATCTCGCGCACGTGATAGGCCTCCATTTAAATGAATGTGAACTTTAAAAGACGCACTAAACATGTACCAGTACTTCTTGGAGTCCATCTCAAGCAACACAGTTATCTTTGAAAGGAAACTGCTTTATCAGTCCATCGTTAACATTGCATAAGGGATGGGGCTTTTAACACGTCTGTTTATTCAAGTGGTCTAAGATGAAAGACAAACGCTCAACTGTCTTATCTTCAATCCTACATACCTCGCGGTCTATTGCTTATCTGGGGGGAGTTTGTTATGAATTTACCAGGAAACCCCCAACTACAAAATGAACATTTAGACAGCAATAAACCTATAATAAAATGCAAACAATAACAATTCAAATCACATAATTGTTTTCTAAAAATAGTTGTGCGAGAACATCTCTCGCATTACATCTTACGAATTCATGCAGATACTAAAACACCAAATTGCGTCAAAACTAGATGTGATAGGAAAAAAATTGCATTTTCGGAATCAGGGCAGCGATTTCCATAAGAATTACATATTTTCTATTTTACCGCAAAATCATGTTGGCTGGTATAATCGACTCCGAAATTGCCTTTGAATGTCGACGAGAGAGCTCTGAGCCATAACTGATGGCTTCATTGTATATTCGACTCCTGCTGTTGTTATTACCTCTCACACTTTCAAAGCATTGATTATTGTTCGTTTGGGATACTCAAGGTAACTATCCTTTGAACCTATAATTTAGGTATTTGATTTTCTTTCTGCTGCCAGTTGCCTTCTATGTTTCTGTTACTTTTATTATTATTATTATTATTATTATTATTATTATTATTATTATTATTATTATTATTATTATTATTATTATTATTATTATTATTATTATTATTTGTACTCACCACATTTTTTCTTCTGAGTGTTCTTTATTTGTTTTTATATTTCTTGATCTCTTGATAGTGAAATGTATCACCTTCATGATGTTGATTTGTTTTTGAGTTATTGGATTGTGTTTGGTATGCGCCCTGTTACTCTTATATATGTATTGGTGCATGTTCTCTCGTTTATATGTAATTGATGTTTTATGCTACAACTGAGTGGTCCATACATTTATTGTGCCTGTGTGTTCCTTGTATGTATTTTTCCTTTCCATGCTATTCATAATCCATGTCAGTGCTGGGCTTTACTAGCATTGTATGGGATAGTCACCGGTTGAACATAGAAGGTACTTATGTGATTGCTACTCCTATTTCGGAAGGGATGCTGATATTTACACATATCGTACACCTTTTGAACCTATTCATTTGAACATTTGACTTGTGAATTGCTTTTGTTTGAGGCCATAGGAGAATGTGAGTTACCACCAGTTTTCCTTCGGTTGTGGCTCATTTGGCATATGTGCAAGTGTGTGAGTGTGTGTAAACGAGTAATGGGGTGTTTATCAACTATGGGATTTCCCTAGATTTTTTATTTTTATTTCCTCTTTATTGTTGGCATGATTCACCTTTTTTTTTCCCTAACCTTCTCCCATTATTTTTTTGGTATTTGAAGTAAAAGATGGCAAGCATGTTTGTCTTGATCCATGTTCCCTTGGCCCACTAATTACCTTTCCGTGTTTGACTGATGATTTTGATCTGTCTACTCCTCGATTTTGTTTTAGAAAAAAGATCTTATTGTGTGTGAGAGGTAACATTCGACTTGGGTTTTATAAATGTGATGAATATCTGTTGGAAAGATTTACTCCCTTTTCGGGATTTATAATCCAAGTCGTGGGTTATTATTGTATTGAGATGAAAGTAACACACAACTACTATATAAGTAAAGCTATTTTTTTATGAGTAGGCCCTCACCATATGGGCATGGTCTTGGTAAAGGTGACATGAAAACAGTCTGATGTAAGAACCATATATGTACATTTTTATATATATATGTTCGCCCTTTTCTATTTCAAGTCTATCCTTTTTTCTCCTGATTTTTAAAATAAACCTTCCTTTTAAATATTTCTTGGTTTGTATTGTATGTAGACTAGCCCCTTATGCTTGTTTTCTATGGCCTAGGAGGCCCATCTCCAGTTCATGACCTGTTCGCTGGTCATTTCCAGTCACAGTCCAAACCCAACTTTTGGTATCATGATTATTGTTATGGCACTTAATTTCCACTGCACACTGTAATCTTCATGATCACGTTTCTCCTGGATCGGATATATCATTATGTCTTCATGGGAATTTTCATATAATTTTTGGATATGGGTGGTTCAGCTCGCAAGTGTACATATCAAGAAAACAATGCCGAAGACGTTCAATCGCATTGTGTGAAATGCTTCAGTTTTGTTTATTCAAGCAGTGTCACCTAACCCAACTTAACTGTATATGTACCATGAAAATGTATATCAAGCACCAGCAGAAAAGTGATAACCTTCTCGCTATGAATTTACATGGGAAAAGCCTTACTGAAATGTAACCAGATGCGAGAAAATATAATCGAAACTCTGAAATCAATGATGGGCTCTGTCTTATCTTGAGGTGTATCCCATTCTTATATAATTGCAGTATTTAGCATTAAAATTAAACAATAATTTATTCTGCCTTTATTTTTAATGAGTTAACACCTGCTATCAGACAAGTTATTTACGCATTTATTATGAAAACATGTTCTCCTCTTTCATTTCAAATGGGCATTACTAATCGACCCTGACATCGCCTTCGAATGTCGATGAGAAAGCTCTCTAGTGGACATAGCGAGGAAACAATATCGAAGATGATTGATCTCATGCAACATAATTGCTGGTGTACTAACACCTGTAATGGAAAAATCGTGCACGCTTAATCGCTCGTAATAACGGATGCTTCAGTATAGGGCTCTCACTGTAACCGAAGGGTAATACACAGTTTAATATAGGAATTTCGAAGGGACTATAAAAACTGTCGTTAATACGGGGTTCTCGTTATATGCCATACTCGCTATAGTGGACTTCTACTGTACTTCAAGTAGAGATTATTGTCGCCTGCAGAAATGTGTTAACGAGATTTCAGTGTATTTTAACTGTGGCAGCTCTCAACTAAACTATGAGGATGTAACATTCTTAGCCTACCTTTCTCTTTTTTCCAGGAATCTGGATCACTCTTCCTACTTCTCCCTTTACCTCCCTGTTCTCTTTCACTCTTGCCTGTTCTTGGCCAGCCTCTTCAGCTCCTGGTAAGAAGAGTAGCCCAGACCCCTGATGATCTGGTCGATGTATTCTAGTCTGGGTCTGCCCCTTGCGTTAGAGCCATTGATGGCATCCTCCAGCAAGGTGGCCAATAATTCCTCTAGCCTGAAGGTATGACCTCACCAGCAATCTCTTCGTGGGTGGATGGTGTTCCACAGACAGGGCACTTATTTTCTTTAGCATAGGACCTCCTCATGGGTAAACTTGTTTACCCACTATATTTTGAGGATGCTGTGGTAACGCCACATCTCAAGGGCGTCAGTTTTCTTCCTTCCTGCTGAATGTGACTTTACCTATCTATGAAGCAGGATAACATAAACAACCAAAGTATTGCAGATGATTTCACATTTCACTGCTTTAGAGCATCACACTCTAAACAAGTGTCTTGAGGAGCTGCTTCTTTAGGCCCAGGTTTGATGTTGGAAGTGAGGAGGTTCTTCTCGTCAAAGACTGCCTTGGCTTGGTTGAGCTCCTTACAATATCTACAATACTTTGGTTGTTTATGTTATTCAGCTTCGTAGATAGGTAAAGTCACCCACATTTTTAATGTGTCCACCCAGAATCACAAAGGCCTCCATTCTGTGCCTGCTTACCTCAAGGGTTTTGGTCTTGCTGTATCCATTTCTGAGTGTGGCTGTCAAATCATTCAGCATGGATGCTAACTGCTCTTCACTCTCAGCCAGGACAACTACGTCATCTGCAAAGTGTAATATGTCCATCTTTTCACCCTCAACCTACAATCCACCCTCTTCTCCTCACTTCTCTCTAACTTCCTTCATAGTTTGTTGGATGAACATGATGAACAGCGGGGGAGACAGAGAGCGGCCCTGTCTCACCTCCTGCTTTATTCTTGCTTCTTTCTGATGTTTGCTGCATGTAATGACAGCCATTTCATCTTTGTAGAGGTGCCAGATTAACCTCCTATCTTTGAATTTCACTCAGCTGATGATTTTGGCACCTGACATTTAATTAAGGCAACATCTGCTGCTTTCCCAGCCCTGATCCTTTCCTACACCAGCATTGCCAAAAAACCTTTGTGTTTGTGACATTATATAAGTTAATTGCTCTTATAGCTACCCCATGTTAGAGACATCACATGTACCATCTTGTTTCAATAAAGCAAGAACAGTATTAATATTTAAATCTGGAGATGAAATGTCAGCCTCGAACTGGCAGCCAATCACAATTGTTTCAGTCCTCAGAACAGTGATCGAGCGAGTCCTCGACCAGAGGTTAAGGAAATTCTTAGTGTTTAATGAGCACCAAAGAGGTTTCACATACCGGGCGAGTTGACTGTGCGCTTAGAGGCGCGCGGCTGTGAGCTTGCATCTGGGAGATAGTAGGTTTGAATCCCACTATCAGCAGCCCTAAAGATGGTTTTCTGCAGTTTCCCATTTTCACACCAGGCAAATGCTGGGGCTGTACCTTAATTAAGGCCATGGCCGCTTCCTTCCAACTCCTAGGCCTTTCCTATCCCATCGTCGCCATAAGACCTATCTGTGTCGGTGCGACATAAAGCCCCTAGAAAAAAAAAAAAAAAAAAAAAAAAAAAAAGAGGGTTCACAAATTCACCTAGCAAAACACTGAACACATCCATATTGCAGTTGATATTACAATGAGCGAAGAAGAATAGCAGCAGTGCTACTATGAAATGAAATGGCGTGTTGCTTTTAGTGCCGGGAGTGTCCGAGACATGTTCGGCTTGCCAGGTGCAGGTCTTTTTTATTTGACTCCCGTAGGCGACCTGCACGTCATGATGGAGATGAAATGATGATGAAGAAGACGACACATACACCCAGCTCCCTTGCCAGCGAAATTAACCAATGATGGTTAAAATTTGCGACCCTGCCGGGAATCGAACCCGGGACCCTGTGACCAACGGCCAGCACGCTAACCATGTAGCCATGGAGCCGGACAGTGCTACTATAATTTTTCTCTGATATTCATAAAGCCTTCGACAACATAGGCCATGAAGATCTCAGAAGAATACTGGAAAATTCCACTGCTCTCCCAAAGCTTTCTTCTCTGGTTCTCATTACAAGAAAGAAATCAAACACAAATCAAATGTAACCACTTCAAACCAAACCAGTGCCGCTTAGAAGAGGCATTTTGCAGGGATCTCCTTTTTCTCCAGCGTTATACAATCTTGCAATAGATCATACTTTGGAAGAACTCAACGAGGAGCGTGTTGCAACAGAATATGGATTTACTGTAACACCTGACTGTCTTAGGCTTCGCACATAATACCGTCATCATTGGCAAAGATAAACGATCTGCTCTCGAACTTGCTAAATGGCAATTCAAGGATTCAAAAAGGTTGGTTTGGATATTAATCTGGCATAGTCAGTTTGTATCAATATTGTTCAAGGCAAGCAACGTCGAGACCATCTCTCCTGGAGAATTAATCAAATATTTGGGAGTGAATTTTGAGAGTATTACCACATTCAACTCTCAAGCTTCAATGATTAATCTAAGAAACAAGTTAGAATCTCTGTCATCCTCACCTCTTTTGCAAACTAAAAAAAAAATTCTGTATTCTAAATACCTAAAGTTGTCCATCTCTTGTTTACCTGTTCCAAATAGTTCCCACCAAACAGATGCCTGCAAAATTCCTCTAAGATTCAGATAAAATGATCAGATGCACATTGAAAGAAATCTTACAAGTTCCTGCTGATATGCTGGACACCATGCTATACAGTCGTAGGAAATTCAAGGGACTGGGGCTATTCCGTTATGTTGGGAGGCTGTCCTTTAACGCATTGCTGCCCTTAGAATACTATTTAATTCCAAAGATCCTTACATAATAAATACAAGGGAACCAAAAGAAGAAAGCATTATGAAAAGGCTTTGTCAAACACCAGATGACAGCGTATTGAATAAAAAGGATGCGTTTTTTGACCCCTGGAAAATAAGAACCAAGTTGAGAGAAGTTTAATTTAGTAAGTGGTGCAACTTCCCACAGAAAGAGAAAGCAGTTTTATCCTTTTTACGTCAATACCCTCCAGCCAATCAGTGCATTAGTCACTTTCAAGGATTATCTTGTAACGAATGGCGTGATGCCTTGAAAAGGGCAGGCAACGTAGCAGCCGTACAAGATATTCCAAGCAGGACCATGGACACTAACCGTTGTCAGCGCTACCATAACGAGATAGAAATGCTTACTCACGTCTTTGGTTACTGCTTGCATGGAGAAGCTCTATGAAATAAGCTCACCGGACAAAATATTCAGTATTCATAAAACCAGTCACATATGCGTCCAGCCTGATGAACTTTGCTGTTGTAATTTTGAAAAATCGGGGTATCAATAGCATAGTATCATGCAGATGTTGACTGAAAGGCAACATCTGATCATCCAGAAGGTTTTAATATACATGCTGGTTCATGTTAGTGGTCACCTCAGTGAGTGGGCCCAATCCATGGTACAAAAAACACCCCCAAAACAACACAGACCCTCCTCCAGCTTGAACCTGACCTTGCACACATCCAGGACATAGTTTCACCACAATTGAGTGCGGTCTTCAAATTTTAAAAAGAATCGATCGAGGTAGACTCATGACCGAGTTTGAAAACCTTTACATTTTTTTGGGGCCAGAAATACAATGTAAATCAAAACCTAAATGATCCAATAGATAATTAAAAAAACCTTTATGAACAGATACCAATCCTATTCCATAAGTCAAATCTTCAAGATATTAAATTCTTTAAAGTTTTCAAGACAAAAACAATAAGCACTCCCACTAGACTGACAAACACATCACGTCCCTCTTCCCCACCAGATGCAAGTAACTCCTCCCCACGCGTAACCCCCAAGCCTACAGCCCCGCCTTCTCAAGTTAATTCCTCTCCACTAAGATTACACACTTACGAGAAGCAGAGGATTGGCGACCACCAGTACTCTAGAAACCCTTCACACAACAAGGTAACATTCCAGCAGAGTTAACACCGCAGTACTTATATTTCACTCGTTTATTTTCCCCTTGTTTTCTTTCATTTCTTCAATTTCGTTAACTTCAAACTTGTCCATTTTATAGAGCTTACACACATCCGACAGCGTGATATTTACAACGTGTTCCACAGCCTGATTTACAACTTGTTCCACAGCCTGTTTCCTCTTTTCGACCAACAAGCTAACGTCGGAATGCCACAACAACTGCAAGGCATACCAATAACATATTAATAGAGTACAACATAAAGAAGATGGCCCAATGACACTATAACAAATTCATCAAGTTGTCACCATTTTTAAAGTTCAGTAATAGTTTTTAACTAGAACTGTGACAAAAAAAAAACAAAAAAAAAAAAACAACTTCTATCTCCACAAGTTGCAAACTAAAAACATTGGAACTTATATCAACTCCTTTAAAATAAGAACTGATACAAGAACATAGTATGTGGTTAAATATTTCACCAAAACTTTAGTGCTTTGGCATGTATTTCCACATTAAGTCTTATAAAATATTTTAACTTGGATCATCACTTATCACTGTCATTTTTACCATTTAATTTAACTAAGTCATCTCACATTTGACTATGGCTTTGGCCATCAACATGTTAATGCTTCCCGCATTTAATTTAGTTCCTTACATAACGACTACATACATACATATCCCACATTGTTCCATCTTAAGCGGTGGGTCGGCGAACGAGGCTTCTCCACCAGTTGCGGTCTGTGAACTTCTCTCCTTCTTCGATGCTTTCCAAAGTATGTCCTCGCTGTTGAATGTCAATCTTCACCATGTCCTTGTACCTGAGTCTTGGTCGCCCTCTTGATCTTTTGTCTTCAAGTTTTAGATCATACATTTTTTCGGTAATCTGTTATCTCCCATGCGTCGCATATGTCCATACCATCTCAGTCGCTGTGCTGTTGTTCTGTCCTGCAGTCTTACAACTTGAGCCTGCTTACGGATTTCCTCATTATGGACTCTGTCCCTCCGTGTTTTACTGATCATGCTACGGACAAATCTCATTTCTGCTGCGTGGATTCTACTAACATCTTTATTTCTCATGGTCCATGTTTCGCAACCATAGGTCAGGATTGGTACGTGATAGGTTTCATACATTGTATTTTCTTGTTCCTTATTATGTCTTTAACTATTTTGTAAAGGTTGCTACCTGTCTGAATTCTGTGGAATATTTCCTTGTCTATAGAACCAGCATCAGAGATAACATTTCCAAGATATTTGAATTGATGGTTCATCTGTAGCTGTTTCCCCTCCATTTCAATGCGTCCCACCATTCGACATTAGCTTGTTGGTTGTCCGACTGCATATTAAGTTAAATTCTTATATGTGCCCAATAATTCTTTTAATAGTCATAGGCCTAGGTTAAATTTTAAATAGGTGCCTGGTTCGTTTTTGAGGTGGTGTTATGCCTGATGATCCCCTTTAAAAGAGTGAAACATGTACCGTTTCATATTTTAATGAGGATTAAACCTTGATTTTATGATTGATTGTATTGAATAGGTGGAAGAGAAATAAATTTTATATTTTATATAGTGTGAACTGTCGTATATATGCTCCCCAGAGGCTGAATGCTGATTATATCTGATCGCGTTTTTGTGTTCTTTGTATCTTGTGTGGATATTAAAAATTAAATAAAATCTAATAAACATTTATGTTTCATTTCACTAGCTTATCACTATCTGTTGAAATTAAAACATTCTTCTTAATTTTTTTTATAAAATCTAGTAACCAATTTAATTTGTTACACTAACAATTAAGAGTATATTACAATCATTAGAAACCATTTTCTTTGAGTTATTCCCATATATTACAGCCTTAAAATCTAATAAAACATCTGTTTCATTTCACTTGCATATCTCTAACTGTTAATATGAAATGAAATGTGGACATTTATTAGATTATAAGACTAATATACAACAAACTCAAAGAAGGTGGTTTCTAATGATTGTGAATGTACTATTTTAATTGTTAGTGTATGCAACCAAGGATGATCCATGGATTGAAACTAGTAAAGCAGTTTAGATGTAAATTAAATTTTATAACATATAGAGGACTCGGGCTGCTCCGCAACATTTGTTATAAATAGGTCAGATAACTCGTTTTGATATGCCTGTCATAGTCATATTGTTTTGCCTGGCCTTTTCAGTGGTTTTATGAGCATTTAATAAGAAGTGTGTTATGGTATGCCCCAGTTCGAAGTTAGAATTCATCCATTCTGTGCATCCGGGAGATAGTAGGTTCGAATCCCACTATCGGCAGCCCTGAAAATGGTTTTCCGTGGTTTCCCATTTTCACACCAGGCAAATGCTGGGGCTGTACCTTAATTAAGGCCACGGCCGCTTCCTTCCAACTCCTAGGCCTTTCCTATCCCATCGTCGCCATACGACCTATCTGTGTCGGTGCGACGTAAAGCCCCTAGCAGAGAGTCATCCATTCTGACATCATCAAGCTGTCTGTTAAAAATCTATCCATGTTTTCGCTTTTATATCCTGCAGTTTTTGATGTAAAGTTTGTTATTGTGTCGTAGAAGGCAATGGCATATTTAATCGCAGTTCTTCTACGCGTATATAGGGGTTCATAGGTTAGTCTCGAAGGAGCGTTTTTTGCCAGGCAAAGAACTTTAAGATGCATAGCCTTCACTCTTTCTAGTGTAGCTAGGTTATCCTTCGATAGGTGTTCCTAGTTAATGTCTAAGGTGTACAGCATGATGGGATCTGTTTGTACGTAGACTTTTTTTCTCTTAGCAGCATGTAAGTTATTAAGAACGCTCTGCCATCTGTTATATAGGTATTTGGAAGCTGGGAAAGGTTAGAGAATCAAAGAGTATCTAGTAGGGAATAGTATTCTTCCGTGATCAGAGGAAGTGTACTTTATTTGACAGGTAGTAATCAAACATGGCTGCATGCAATGACGTTACTAAGGATGAAAATCACATATCAGAATATTAATGAAGGTGTTAGTCGAGTATAGAATGTATTGTGGATTAGGGTAAGCCTTTTCCTGCAATTATTGGAGTAATCATTTAATGATTTGATTTTATGATTACTCAAAGTTGGCTGAACTTAGAGACCTATCAATGTCGCGTGTTTCATCGACAGGTAATTCCCAAGAGAAAACAACAGAAATGAAGCAAATCCATCCAGTAGAACGGACAGACGGATTTGCCTAAGCTGTTTTTAGTAAACTACTGTATTTTAATATATAGATATAGTATTGATTAGATGGGAATGTAAGAAAACTCTCCAGTTGTGAGTCGTAAACCATCAATATGGAACTAATCACACATGATGTTATAGACGATAGTTGCACAAACCGGTTTCTCTTCCTAAAAATGCCATAGGCCTATCTGTAAGTTTTAGGCTTCACACTGACATGTTTAATTAACAGAATTAAGTTAAAACTTCAAAAACATACCATAACTGAAATAAGTACTGTATTTACAGTACAGTATTAGAGGAGTGGGACTGTGAGGAGGTTGATTGATCGGCACATTATTTGTTCTTTCCTCCTCAAACCATCTAAGTAAAGATTCTTCAATATCTCCGTACTCAGATTATTATACCCCGCTTCATTTATAAGAATTTTCTCTCTGTCCTTCGAAATAGTAGGAGTCGTTCAGTGTGATACACACAATTTCTTCCCAATACTGACATTTGTTTCCCCATTTTCTAATCCCCATAGTATGTGTAACTTTTCTTCATGATTAAACAATTTTGTTTCGTGACATCTTCACAGCAATGCTTGCCTTGACTATTTAACAGACAGACTGATTTGAAATCTGCAATAAGCCTAATAAGCATTACATTGTTGTCAGCGATCCCCAAATATGTGAAAATCCACAGCCTGTTTCCAGTCATTCGACCGGGTCAGGAATTGAATGAATGAAACCCCCATCTAGCAGAGAGGATAGGAAATGTGCTGCCTGCCAAAGCCTGTCACACTCCTCTGGGGCAATGATTAATGAAATGATACTGGAGAGTGTTGCTTGAATGAAAGATGACAGGAAAAATCAGAGTACCCAGAGAAAAACCTGTCCTGCCTCCGCTTTGTCCAGCACAAATCTTGCATGGAGTGACCGGGATTTGAACCACGGTATCCAGCGGTGAGAGGCCGGCGCGCTGCCGCCTGAGCCCCCAAATATGTAACAAACAAAATTAAATATTTGACGTTATAGCCGATATATTTATCCGAAAATATTATCAAAATCATTGTTTTTAAAGTATATGTCATAAGCGACATCGTACTAAGGGATTAAAAAAAAAATACAGTGTTTACATAGGATTTAGATGGGACCGTTAGATTTCCCTGTTATATCCAATACTTCGTTAAAAGCGATGCCAAAATAAACAGTTTCAGCTGTATAACATAGGGAGGGAACAAGTCACCAACCACTGAACCAGACATCATAATTGTTGGAGATTTAGAGTGATTCCTGACACTTTCAAATTCCTTGGTAGGTACCATATCTGTTGATAACCAGTTATTTTCCTGTATCTTTACTGACATTTATTTCTTCATACTTGGAAGTGATAGCAGCAGACACATTGGCTAGGGTATCTTTCACATTTTGAAAGTATTGTATTAAAATTTTAGGCAAGACACAGTAATATTGGGAGCTAAATGCAGGCCTGCCATATCTTTGTGTCGTTCTAATACACTTCAAACACTGTCTTTATCAGGGCGATCATCTATGAATCTACTGCAACTTCGGCCTTGTTTGTCTAAGTAAGTTTTAACATGTTGAGTGCCACTTGCTACCATATGGTGTCATGCTCAATTAGAAAGGGAGTTTGTTGTGCTTATGACGTCAAACCTCTCTTTAAACTGGGAATTTGTGTAATGCCATATGGCGTTATGGCAGCTTTGAGGACGATCACCTGTGAAAAGGTAGTTGTGCCTTCTACAAGCATTATATTTGTACCACAGGGGAACATAAGACCCAACTTGCATTAAAGCTCTCTGCCATATGGCGATATACAGTAGTATTTAGATTTTTGCACCAGCGATTTATGGATGAGAGAAAGCCTGGACAAAATCTTGTTATTGATGAATCGATGATTCTTTGGAGGAGGCACATCTCATTTAGGTGCACAAATATGTAGTAAAACCAATCCGGTGGTGTGATTCGAGTGTTGATGTCCAAGTTTTCTGTTGGTTCCTCACAATTTAGGAGTTTGGTGAAATATTTAGCCAGTATTTCCAATATTGTTATGGCCCAGCTTACCATTTTCATCCTTCATTAGAAGGAATGGGATTTGTATTTTTGGAGTTGCTTTTTGAAGGTTTTGTAGTAATCTCTCAATTGTGTTCTGTTGAATTCTTCTTCAGTTAACTTCACTGCATCCTTATGGCGTTGTCTCTTAATTCTCCTTAAGGTTCAAGTGGTTTCCTTTCTTTGCTGTACTCGATTTTGGAAGGATATTCTTGATTTTTGGGATTGGTTTAATAGCCATGTTCAATGTCTTTTTGCCCACTATTTTGGAGTTTACATGGTTTTATTGGGGGCCAGTTCTGCAATTTGTTTAGGGTTCTTGACTAGGTCATCAAGATTATCCGTGATTTTTATTTTTTTGGTTGCTGTTTGGTAATTTTTATTCTTGATTAGCTAGGTAGGGTCCATTTTTCTTTTAGGTTTAGGGGCTTGGTTTCGTATTTTCTTTAGGGGAAAATATTAAACAATTTAGCTGTGTAATTTTTCATTCATGACTAGAGTTGAATTGTTTACAAGATTTTTGTTTTTGAAGTTCTTTGAATCTTTAAGAAAAGTAAGGATGTTAGCAATCTTACAATCTGTACAAAATGTCCAGAAATCAATTATTGTATGTTTAACAAATTGTACTTGTAAGAAGTTTAACTTCCTTGGGAACATGAAAAGCAGCAAAAAAGAAATTTATTGTGCCTCTCTTGTTTAACGATAAAGTAAACACTGTTATAGCATGAAAAAAGGGGTAAAATCGCAGCAAGTTGTTTTTAGCTCCACATGATGATGTAAATATTGTATATTGTGTTAATTTTGTTTCCGTCATGTCTCTCTTTTGTTTCTTCATTTGTTCCTTCATTATGTTTTTTGGCATTTTTTTAGCTTGTATTATGTAAATTATTTCAACCCCTCCCCTTTTTCACTGAAGAGGCTCAAATGAGCCAAAACATGTTTGAATTTGATTACTCCATCTAATGATGGAATTATTATGATGTATTGAATTAGGAGGATACACTCAATTTTTTAACTTTGTAAAATACAGTAGTCTGTTGTTTATCATAAAAGGTCCACAGTATACCCAGCAAGTGGCTGTGCGTTTTGGGTCGCGTAGCTAACAGCTTGCATTTGGGATATAGTGTGACCAAACCTATTGTCGTCAGCCCTGAAGATGGTTTTCCATGTTTTCCCATTTTCACACCAGGCAAATGCTGGGGCTATACCTTAATTAAGGCCACAGTCTCTTAGTTCCTACTCCTAGTCCATTCCTGTCATGTCGTCACCATAAGACCTACGTGTGTTGGTGCAAAAGATAACATTCAAAATGCAGTAAAATTACTAGAAAACATCTCGGACTGCTGTGCAAAACCACAGTACACAGTATGTGCATGCAATATACCTTATATCTTATTGACCTATTCTCACTGGAAACCTGTGTGCAGCGTAAAGGAAACATGGTACCATGAAATTCTATTGCCTACAATTTTCAGTGTATTCACTATTGCATGTTTCTGTGGTAGTTAATAGTTTGATGTGGTGTGTAAGTGAAGATGTTTATTGAGGCAATAACAATTGGCCCTGGAAGTAGAGGAATTAACCAAATATGATTACAATCCCTGGCTCGGACAGGAATTGAATCCAGGGCCCTTTGACCTGAAGGCCACTACACTGACCATTCAGCCAAGGATCTGGACTATTTTAATAATCTGTTACTAAAATATTTAAAAAATGTGTTTTTTTATTGGCAAATGTAACAGCAGTTATAAATTGCATTGTTTCTTGTTTGTTACAGTTTCGAGATGTCATTGGAAGACAGTGGGAGCTCCTCGACTTTAGTGTGTTCATTATCACTAGAGTGGTTGAATGCTGATCGTTCAGTTCACAGACGTGCTAATTTTAAAACAGTTACCCTGAGGCTTATTAGAAATGAGTACAGAGAAATATTTCTTGAAGTTAATGGTGAAAAAACAATATCTAGAAAATTTCATTTGAAGGGTATTAGTGTTCATAAAAAGTTCATGTCTGAAGGTAAAGCTTCCATTAATTTTTTAGAAGAAAAGCTGACTGCCCTTATTTCTAATGCTCCACCAATGCATTTGATGTCTTTCTTGAAACACATGTACATTAAACTTAGTGGAAAGGAAGAGCCTAAAGTTGGATTGCGGGAGCAGCTGTTAACTGGTAAACCGCATGTTGTGGAAGAAATAAGTCCTGTTACCCTTAATGAAGTAAACAAAGCCAAAGAAAAACTAAAACAGACTGATATTACACCACCAACAGGGAAGAAGAAACGCCCAGCTATGGAAATTCAGAACAAAGTATGTATAATGTTGTGAACATACAGTACTTTACAGATCTACAGTGCGAGTCCTGCAAGGGTTGCCGTCCTTCCTGCATGCCATATGTCGGGAAACGAGAGCCCAGTTGCCGTCACACCCTTCCCATATGCCCATAGAAAACCCATCAATTTCTATGAATGGATAATCAGATCGAAAAATAATAAAACTTAACCCATTACAGGAAGTGTTGAAAATGGTCTCCTTCAGCCTGTAGACAAGCATAGTAGCATATGATAATATTCTGGTTCACTGTCTGCAATTCTGTCTCATGAATCTTCAGCATATTGGTGCAAATCGCATTGTTTTAGTTCTCTTGTGGTGTGGGGGTTACTTCTGTACACTCTGTCTTTCAAACCACTCCACAAATAGAAGTCGCAAGGCAAGCTGGCCATAAAGTTGCACTAAATATTCTGCAATGCACTGCATTCATTGAATTGTAAGTTATATATGCTATAGTCCCGTCTTACTGGAAATTCTTGGTCAGTCAGGTGAGGAAAAAAAACTCATCCAATATTAATTCTATGTATTGGTCAGAATGGTGTCATTAAGAAAAAAATTGGCCTGTAATAATTCTTTTAGCTCTAATAGAGCACCAACTCATATTTTTAAGGTCATGAAGTGGAATTTCTTGAATGATTCTTGGGTTCTTGCTTGAATAATACCAGACATTTCGCAAATATATACGTCGAAGCAAATAAAACCATGCCTCATTGGAATACAGCACTAATTCAGGATTTAATTTACCACTATTGACAGGCTGAAGAAACCAGTTGCAATAATGTTTTCTTGTAACTAGATCGCTTGGGTTTAAACTTTGCACTTCTGTGACTTTTGCAAGGCCGAAATTTCAGTTTTCTTGCTGCCCCCTGTGCAAATGAATATAGAACCTTAAAATTGGTGGTAAAAAACTACATCTTAAACATCATGTGAAACCTTACTTTGCTGAGCCAGATTCCTTAAAGATGTTCTGTAGGATCGCTCAAGTCTCTCACTAATGTCTTGAATTTTGTTTTCAGGTAAGACAGTTGATTTTTTAACTTGTTTGTTTAGCACTGAACGTGCAGTTTTAAATTTATTCCAATTTTATTAATTACGTAATGCATTGGCACTTGCACTTCAGGAAAGTTTTAGCAGAATTCTCTTCTCACTTTTCCAGCAGATTCTTGGTTCAAAATATATGCTGTTCAGCACTTAGTTCAGAAGCCATGAAATGCTAAACCAATCCATTACTGCTTTATAAAAAGCAGTCACGCTTTATACTGCATAGAAACTTACTGCAGACTAGCTTCGGCTATGACATCATTGGTCGTGCTATAGGGGTCAGGTGTGGTTATTACATCATCCACTTACCCAGACATGGCACGGGGAATAACCGGCAACTCAGCTGAGGCTCGTGCTGTAGAAGTACATATCCTGATCTATACACTACTGTACAGTATGTTGCAGTCAAAAGGAGTAAAGAACAATTTCTGTTTTCACACATTTTTTAAAATGTCTTTATTTTTCTATGTTTAAAGTAATTAGAAAAAGTATTTGTGTTATAAAATGATATTCAGTGAAGAAACCAAATTGGTATGTAAATTGATTTTAAATTGTTATAAACACTTCACCTGGAATTGTTATCAGAAGAATTCTTCATTAGTTATTGCAGTCATTCCTTTTTCCCAGCTTGAAATGCAAGCTTACATCTACGTGACCCAAACTGCGCAGCCACTTGCTCAGTCTACCCTATTTTATATAAGCCCCTTCTAACCCAGAGACATACTCTTTACAGTCATACCTAATTTTGGAAATGGGCATTGTATGATGGTTTTCACCGCTGAAGGGTGTCCGCCTCCCGTAGCGTAAAGGTTAGTGTTCTTAACTGCCGTCCTCGGGGGGTCTTAACTGCCGTCCACGGGGGTCCGGGTTTGATTCCCAGTACTACCAGAAATTTAAGAATGGCAGGAGGGCCGATATGTGGTTGAAATGGTACATGCAACTCACCTCCATTAGGGGTGTGCCTGAAAAGAGTTGCACCACCTCGGGATGAGGACATGAGTTTACTTTACCACTGAATTGCTATCACCACATCTAGAGAGCTCTTTTGCCCAAATAATTTTAAATTATGAATAAAAACAAGCAAGTAAACCTTAAATCATGTTCAGCGAGACAAGTCTCTGCCTTCTTATATTCTGTAAAATGGCCTTGGGTGTTACACAGTATTGTCCATCAATTACACCATCACCTGACTAATATTTAAATAACAATGCCTGTGTTTATTTCAATACCGAGCTCGATAGCTGCAGTCACTTAAGTGCGGCTGGTATCCAGTATTTGGGAGATAGTGGGTTCGAACCCCACTGTCGCCAGCCCTGAAAATGGTTTTCCGTGGTTTCCCATTTTCACACCAGGCAAATGCTGGGGCTGTACCTTAATTAAGGCCACGGCCGCTTCCCTCCCACTCCTAGTCCTTCCCTGTCCCATCTTCGCCATAAGACCTATCTGTGTCGGTGCGACGTAAAGCAACTAGCAAAAAAAAAGTTTATTTCAATACAAAATTAAGTAGTAAAACTACATTTAAAATGACGCCATAATTGATTAGTAACCTTGTTTGAATACATACTTTTAATTCATTTAAAGTTAAAAACTTCATGGTCGTTCTGTATTGAATAGAGAAATAAGAAGATGTACAATATTAGAAGGATCCACCTTTCAATACTCCGTTGTAAGTTGAACTAAAAAGAAGTCACAACTTGTTTATTGGGACCGGTTTCGACACATTACAAGTGTCATCATCAGCCAAATAGTAAAATAGGGCAAGATATAAAGATCTTAAAACAACTAATACATTGAACACAGGCAAAAAATTAACATTGATTCATATCGTAGCAATTCAGTTAATGTCCTAAACACAATGATCGCAGTCAAGAGAGTAAACAGAACATCATTGTCTTGCACCGAAAACAAGAAGTTCACAAGCAGGTCAAGTATGCACTTATGTAGAGTCGTTGCTAGGCAGGTCTTGTAGGCATTTGTTTCTCAGGCCGAAGAGTAAAAGGTGACGTAATTGAAGTCTTAGGAAAACAGTGTAGGATTTAATTTCGTCAAATTCAAAGTAGGTACATAAGTTTGAAAATAATTTAAAACATTAAAAAGAATAGTCAAATAAAAATATATTAAAAATAGGAAGAAATAATAAAAGAAAATTGCAATGTGAGGTTCAACTTGAAACAACTTGCCGTAGTAATTGATAGATGAATGGGAGATGATAAATAGAGAAAAGGTTGGGAAACGTTTATTAGAGGGAGGTGGTGCTGGTGGTGGTGATTATTGCTGTTAGAGGAAGTACAAATGGGTAAATATCTTCTATATAACACTAAACCGAGGAAAAAAGAGGAAGAGGTCCGACACTTCGAAAAATGAAGATATCGGTAAAAGGAAGACAAGGGCCACGAAGGGCGTGAAAATGAAAGACTCCCTAGCCCTCGCAAACCTAATAGCTTCGGGGTCGGAAAAGAACAAGAGTTGACCAAGGGAAGTCAGACAGGATAGATGAAAGTGAGGAGCCTGGCACAAGTAAGTGGAAGCAATGCCTCTAATAATCGTTCCCCAACCTTTTCTCTATTTATCATCTCCCATTCATCTATCAATTACTACGGCAAGTTGTTTCGAGTTGAACCTCACATTGCAATTTTCTTTTATTATTTCTTCCTATTTTTAATATATTTTTATTTGACTTTATTCTTTTTAATGTTTTAAATATTTTCAAACTTATATACCTACTTTGAATTTGACGAAATTAAATCCTACACTGTTTTCCTAAGACTTCAATTACGTCACCTTTTACTCTTCGGCCTGAGAAACAAATGCCTACAAGACCTGCCTAGCAACGACTCTACATAAGTGCATACTTGACCTGCTTGCGAACTTCAACTATATTTGTTTTTGGCGCAAGACAATGATGTTCTGTTTACTCTCTTGACTGCGATCATTGTGTTTTGGACATTAACTGAATTGCTATGATATGAATCAATGTTAATTTTTTGCCTGTGTTCAATGTATTAGTTGTTTTAAGATCTTTATATCTTGCCCTATTTTACTATTTGGCTGATGATGACACTTGTAATGTGTCGAAGCCAGTCCCAATAAACAAGTTGTGACTTCTTTTTAGTTCAACTTACAACGGAGTATTGAAAGGTGGATCCTTCTAATATTGTACATCTTCTTACTTTTAATTCAGTTATTTTATTCGCAGTACTTTCTCTAATTTTCTCTTTGCTTCAAAAACTAGTGAGAGTAATACTTCGTTGTTCTGAGCTGTGTATCACTAATTTCAGGCTGTGAAGCGATCATGTTTGTCAACACATTTGGATCCTAGTCCATTAACTGCTGAACAAAAAGAAATTCTACAGGCAGCTCTTTCAGGAAAAAGTATATTTTTTACTGGTAAGTTAAAATGTCCTAGTTCCCTGGAAAGAATTTTATAGTTGAGCTACCCTTTCTTATGACTTGAAAGTTCAGCAACAAGGAGTACGAAATTGTCAACTTGCTAATGTAAATGGCTGAGTTGCACCATGTACAAGAGCTGAATTGCATTAAAATTAAGTTACGTCTATATCTCCTAACGATTTCATGTACCTCGTTCACTTTAGAAGTTTACTTTAATTCACAAGGTGCATTTGTTCTTCTTTCCTTACATCACCATGTACAAAAAGTCAATCTGTTAAGAAGATAGCCACTTTTTTTCTGTGTCGATTCTGTTAATATAAGTTACATAATATGTTCAAGAAGTTTTTTCATACCCTTATAAACTCTTCTTTCTTGTCTTCGTCAGAGCTTCATTATGAGTTATAGAATGATAAGTTTTTCATTAGTGTTTCTAGAAATCATTTCTGTATGTTCACCTACTTGTGATAATCATCAGTTTTCTTAGATCGGAATGCATAATGACAATTTAGCGTGGAACCTTGTGACATACTAATTTGAATCGCACAGAATCACATTAAAGGAAAACTTCCCAAGAAACTAAATGTAATAACTGAAAACTCATGGTTTTTGTGAACACAGCACAGCTCCAGATATTGTAAGAGGCAGCAATGCTAGCAGAAATTAATTTATCATGCTATATCAATTGAATAGTTACCTTTGATTGACTGTTTATAGTTTTTTCTTGTCTTTTCTCTGGTGACTGGCAACACCGAAACATCAAGTTGGAATTTACGTCGGGTTTATTGTAAATTATTTGAGTTATTTGAATACTGCAATACTGGTAAATTTACAGGCAGTGCTGGAACAGGGAAATCATACTTGCTGCGTCGCATCATCGGTGCCCTTCCTCCTGATGTGACTGTTGCCACAGCCAGCACTGGTGTAGCAGCTTGTCATATAGGAGGCATCACACTGCATGCCTTTGCAGGTAAGAATGTACGCCTTCATTATCAGGGGTTTGGATCTCCATATCACTTGAAGGACTTACAGGAAATGGTATTCATGCCCAGATTGGTTAATTAATCCTATCGTCGTTTTTACAAAATTTTACTACCTGTTAGGTATGGTTGATGACCATTGTAAACTGATGGGGGCTTGCGTGTTTTCATATATATTTTTGCCATGCTTTTTGTTAATATATTGCTGAAAAAATGGTACATTTATATGTCAGTATAATCGTAACTTTTGGAAGCAAATCTAATGCGCTGGGGAATTAATAGGCTGGAGCAGGTCACATGACCGACAGCACATGCAGCCTCGCCGAGGAGAGCAGGTATGTGATCCACTAAAGTAATAATTTAATTGATAATTTATGGTACTAAGGATTTCTTCATATGTCTACTTCACATCAGACAACTCATTGAAAAGATGTATGAATTCAACATACCAATGTTGATTTGCTTTGTACAGTGGATTACAAGAAAGCATTTGACTGTGTTCGTTGGTGCAACCTTTGGGAAGTATTGCATGAAATGAGCGTTCCTCCTCATCGTACTGCTTTGATAAAAAGCTTATATGAAAATAACATTGCTCAAGTCAAGCTGTACTGTGGCTTGTCAGAGGCCTTCAGAGTGTCAGAAGGAGTGAGACAAGATTGCATTCTGTCCCCCTACTGTTCAAAATGTATGAGGAATAGGCCTACATCAAGCGTACCTGCCAACTTTCCCGATTGAGGTGGGAGTAGGGTCGCCATAAGGTTCAGGATGAAATTCAGGACACCAACATCGACAAGTTCCAACCATAGGCGCCAACTCCACGGGAACACTTGCTCCCATGCATATAGTGGTATGGGGACGCAATCGTGTTTTTGTTCCTGTAAGAATATTTGATATTTTAATTCTTGCCCCCGTGCTCAAGACGAAAAGTCTGCGCCTGTGGTTCCAACAAGTGTATTTGGGTAATTCCATATGAACTGTCCCGTCCGTTACAAAAAGATGCACTTGATATAAGATGTTAACATTAAAAATCAAATAGAGAAAAAATAAGAAATCATACTTTATGTAACTCTTGATATATGATGTTAACATTAAAAATCAAATAGAGAAATAATAAATCATATTTTATGTAAAACACCTACTTTACAGACCACTCCATAATTATGCAATATACAGTGTTATTTGTATAGATTTTTAAGTAACAGATGGGGCAGCTCACCTGAGATTACTCATTTCTCAATAACACGGATAAGTAAAAACTAAAAATAGCATTTATTTACCTTTGCGTAACGATATTTATGACATACAAGTATCCTGATGTTGATGCCAATCATACTTTTCTGAAACTTGACACACTTTTTAGCAATTCATAATTTTTTATAATGTAATCATGAAATTCCTGCCAAGATATTTCTTTAAAATTGTATTGCAGCAATAATATTGATTTAACAGATTCTACTTTCAGTCTATTTCTGTCATCTGTCCATTGTGAATTCATTAAAGAAAAACTTTTTTCCACGCATGCATTATGGCCAGGTAAAAAGAAATAGAACTGAGTCAAGTTAAACAATTCAGAATATTGCTCTCTGGATTCACATTGCTTTAAAAACTAGCTAACATGGATACAAAATAATTTTCATTATTATTCAACACACTGCTCCCGGGTGGAAGTAGATAGCGTTAGCGTAGATCAAGCCTGTTACCATGACGTCAGGTAATGACGTCAGACTATTCTTCAGTATGACCAACCAAAAAAATTCCATTCCCTTTCAAAAACATTTAAGCAAAATTTTAAATAATTTGCTCTGATTTTTAAAATTCAGGACATTTAGGGATTTTTTAAAATTCAGTCAGGACATCGGGACACATGCTCAAATTCAGGACAATCCCGCTTATTCAGGACGTATGGCAACCCTAGGCTGGAGATTCCCGATTTTCAACAGTTTTTCCCGCCTCCCGATTATTCTATTATTTCTCCCGATTTTAGCTTATTTTTTTTGTGAATTTCAAACATTTGTTTTCAAATCCTGCCATTCCAGCTTGTTTACACGAGTGACCGGAAGTCCTTCTCTCATTGGGTGTTTTCAAACGAAATATCTTTATTAATGCGAGAAATGTGCGTGAATGTGCGATGTTTATTGAAACCTGTATATCCCGATGTGTATATTGATTGTCAATCTCTCGTTCTCGCGTGCTATGTTCGTGTTCGTTCACATCAAGTCGATTCTAGAGACTAGTCGGTAGATATGGAGTCTTTTTTAATAATTTAATGATATAATTTCAATGATAATGACTAGTGACTTTTCTAGAGATTTTAGGAGCCATTTGGAGACAATTCTGACTAATTTTAATTTATCTCAATATAAATAAAATAAGAGTGTCTGTACATTGCTCAGAATTTATAATGAATGATATTTTTGTACCGTTCATGACCACAGTAACAAGAAGTGTACGTTTTAATTTTCTGTAATGTCTGTCTGTCTTTGTGTATGTATGTACGTGCATCGTGAGAAAACGGTTGACAAGAATTTAATTAAAATCGGTATATAAAGTCAGGGAATAAGTCGCTACAATCTAGGCCATATATAATTGTGTTCACAATTTCTGATTATTTAGCCTATGTCTTATTCTGACTATACTAATATTGTGGAGATGATTATAAGAATAAGAAAAGGTCATGAAGGAACGATCGCTTGAATAATAACACAAGCGGGACTCGTAAAAGAAAGGACGACAAAGTCGGAAGAAAAATAAATGTGAAGGCCTGCAATATGGACAGCTCATAAAATTGATCAACAATAACATTACATTGACCATTGTTTGTTGTGATGTGCTTTGTGTATTCTGCTGCCATTTATCTTCGATAGATGGAATTACTGCTGTGTACCTAGTATAACAGCCTGCCTGAATATTGACGGGAAGTAACTGGGGAGTTAGATCTCTCTCTTCTTTAGCATGCCATTCCTCTGGTTCAAAAATTTTATGATACTACTGGTACGTAACACACTGGATCATCATAGTATTCCAGCTATACGATCCCTACTCTGAGGCAGTGATTGGAATGAGCAGTGTGTGCATAGCAGGGGGGAGAGGTAATACTACCACGTGGCTTGCTGGCGGACTTGAGCGAAATAAAATAGCTCTCGCGGACCAAACACGCACACCCTGTGAGTGGGGGACACAGGTGAAGAATACACCCACGGTATCCCCTGCCTGTCGTAAGAGGCGACTATAAGGGGCGACCTAGGGATGTTTGAATTAGAACTATGAGACTACTTATAATTAGTACCACCATGCTGGGTCGCTTTTACTTGCGCGTAGTACCACTATGTTAGATACACAATAGCTTTGTGATTAGTAGCAACATTGTGTGAATCCGGGTGAGTTTTACAGTACCTGTGATTAGTACCACTCTTATGAGTGACACCATGGGTCTGCCTTGCCTATGATTAGTAGCCATGTTTTGAATTCTGGTTGGTGGATGATTTTGGACTTTTAAATTGTCATTAAATTTCATCTCATTTTGTACCATTAGGGGACGATGACCTAGATGTTAGGTCCCTTTGAACAACAAGCGTCATCTTGAATAATGACACAGGAGTGCTCGCGGCTGTCTGCGACCTGGTCATTCTAGCTCTGGAACTTTGAACTGTTAGATCGACACTGTGGTACTTTTCTTTAAAAGTGAGAAAATGTGCTGTTTTTCATTTTATCGAATATTTCATATGACAGCATTACTTTTAGAATGGAAGATAGGAAGCTTAAAACGGTCCACCTTTTCAATACAAAATTGTTATAGTTTATTACAACATATATTTACATTTGGAACTAGTTTCGACGCTGTTTGGCGTCATCTTCAGCCAAAATGTGGGAAATAGGCTAGCATGTAGACATTTATATTGCAGAAGGCATTATATTAAACAATACACATCTTGCAAGGGGATAAAAACAGGGACAAATATAGAAACAAATGAATCGTTGAGAAAGCAAAAGTTATACATATTAAAAATAACCTTAACCACACATCTTGTAGTGCGAAAATATTCGCCTTGAATGATTCCTGAATACAAAACGCACGCGCACACATTTCTGAAGAGCCAGCAGGCAGGAAAAAGTAAAGTGAAGCCTTAAGAGTTCTTCTGAGAAGAGTTCATCATTTTTTCTGTGTTCCGACTAACTAATGAAGTTTCCCTTGAGTTCCTGATAAATACACACAACAGGAAATTCTCCTTCACTCTCAACAATAGCTATAAAGACCAACGGTAAATTTCATTTTAAATATTGTGCAGAGACGTGAAGGCATGATCTTGAACATGATATAACTTCTTCATTTAACCCAATTTTTTACACAAGGTGTTACATTCAACAATACACATCTTACGAGGAGATAAAAACAGGGACGAATATAGAAACAAATGAATCGTTGAGAAAGCAAAAGTTATACATATTAAAAATAACCTTAACCACACATCTTGCAGTGCGAAAATATTTGCCTTGAATGATTCCTGAATACAAAACGCACGCGTACACACTTCTGAAGAGCCAGCAGGCAGGGAAAAGTAAGGTGAAACCTTAAGAGTTCTTCTGAGAAGAGTTCATCATTTTCTTTATGTTCGGACTAACTAATGAAGTCTCCCTTGAGTTCCTGATAAACATACACAACAGGAAAAACTCCTTCACTCTCAACAATAGCTATAAAGACCAACGGTAAATTGTATTTTAAATACTGTGCAGAGACGTGAAAGCATGATCTTGAACATGATATAACTTCTTCATTTAATCACCTTTGAAAGCCTCTCTCTATATTACGTAGCTTCATTAACACCACCCTTCTGTAGATGCACAAAATAATCTTGTAATCTTCACAGGTCCGGTATTCAGCTCGACGAGAATATAAAATTGGTATTAAGGAATTCGTTTTCTGAGAGTTTGGAGGTTGACTGTGCCAGCATTTGTGGTGTATTGTTGCAGCGTTACGTGTAGGGTGGGGGCAGGTTTCTATGATGTTTATTGCGGGACATAAGGCGGTAAAGCTATGGCGCGAGATGAAGAGGAGCAGGTGATGTGGTGAAAGTGTGTGGCGTGACAAAGTATTATGCATAATGTGAAAGACAGATCTGTTTTTCGGGATATTCATGTTTTTGAAAAATTCAATGAGAAAGTCGAATAGGATCTTTGGTGTCTCTGAGATATCATTTAAGTTTAGGTTGGGATTGAAATATTGGTCTAAATGAATATAGAGGTTTTCAGTGACGTCTAGGAAAGAACCTTTGTTTAGAATATCTAATACTTCAAGATCTTGATTTATTTCAGTAAAGTTGTGCTTAAATTCTTTTATATGTAGGCTGACCGCGGAAAAACGGTTGTGTTTTATGGCATTGACATGTTCTGCATATCTGATTTTAAAGCTGCGTCCTGTTTGCCCTAGGTAAGAACTTTTGCAGTCTTGGCAAGAAAACCTATATACACCTGATTTAGAAAAAGGACTACCGTACTTTTATTTATTGATGAAGAGTTGTGTAGGATCTCTGTGCTTCTATTGTTAGTACAAAAGGCTATTTTAACGTTGTGTTTTTTAAGAACGTTAGTGACGTTGTAAATTTCTTTATTGAAGGTAAATGTGGAAAACGTGGCAGTGCTAGTATTGTCTTTTATTAGGGTGGTTTTTGGGCGGTGTCTGAATTTATTGATTATTCTTTCAATAAAGGATTCATTATATCCATTAAATTTTGCTATAGAGCGAATGGTGTTCAATTCTTTATTTAAGTTTTTTCTTGACATCGGAATTTTGAATGCTCGGTCTACTAAGCTATTATATGTAGCCGCTTTGTGTGTTTGGGGGTGTAGTGAGTCATTTCTTATAGTAGTGGCCGTTTGAGTGGGCTTTCTATAGATACTATATGTGAACGAAGAGGGGTGCCTATTGATTGTTAGGTCTAGGAAGTTGATGGAGTTGTTTATCTCTGATTCTAAGGTAAATTTAATGTCATGATCAATGGTATTAAGGTTTTTGAGGGTGGAAGGCGCGTCTATGGAGCGTTCATCTAGGATTATAAATGTGTCATCTACGTACCTCGCCCAGAATTGGATATTAGCAAATTTGATGTTATTGTCGATGGCGGTGTGCTCTAGGAAATCAAGGTAGATCTCTGCTAAAATTCCTGAGGCTGGTGAACCCATAGCCAAACCATCTTGTTTGTAAATGATCTTATCGAATGTGAAATAGTTATTGTTAATTAGTAATCTTAATATGGTCATAAAGTCTTGAACTTCTAGTTTACTTAGTTGATTGTTAGCAAGTAAGTTCTTTTCGATGATCGGGAATAATGAGTTGGTTTTTATACTGGGATACATGTTGACTATATCAAAGGAGTGCATTGAATGATATGGTTGAAGCTTGAAAGTGTTTAGTTTGTTCACTAATTCTACAGTGTTCCTGATGGATTTATTTGATGAGAATTTATAATGTTTATTAAGAAATTGTTGGATAAATTGAGATAATTTATATAAGGGGCTTGGTCTGTAGTTTATTACTTTTAATCGTGACATTCGTACTGACATTATTGTAATGACACGTTGACTTCAGTTGGGAATACTATAAGCACAGTCTTTCTGAGAATTCCGTAGCGAAGCACGGGTACAACATCTAGTTATTTGATACAAATTGCATTACGCTTTGCATAATCGTGCGGTTGCTTGATGCACTATATTAATCTATGCATTTGCTAAGTAATGGCATTTAAGTGCATGACCGATTCATACAAGTAGAGCATGAGTTCATACTATTTTTGCAAGGCTTATCAGAGACCGATCATTACTCACATACTTCCTGTGAGATAATAGAGATGTGTAATTTTTAGCCTTGCCTCGTTATAGCAACACTCGGGCTTTGAGACAACAAGTGTTATAAATATATAATAGTATTGCATTGTGCAAGACATGTAGATTAAGCAGTTTTGACCAATTGTATCTCCTGATTTTTCCTGATTTTCATATCAAAATCTCCTGATTTTTGCTTTTGTAAAGTTGGCAGGTATGATCATGTGAAAGGCTTTGAACAGATGGCATGGTGGAGTGTCAGTTGGAGAAAGGATGTTACAGAATTTATGTTTTGCTGATGTTACTATTCTCTTGACAGGCAGTGAAGATTAACTTGCTGAATTGATGCAGTGGGTAGAAAATGAGTCTTGATCTAGGATTGGAAGTCAGTTGCAGCAAAACCAAGGTGATGGCTGTTGATAGAGGAAAGGTGCTCCAATTAGTGGTTGTCTAGAAGGCAGCTGCCGGAAAGAGACCAGAAGAAGAATTGCTCTGGAAAAAGTTGCTATGTATAAGCTCCAAATGATCTGGCATGACTGAGCTATTGGTAAAACCACAAAAAAAAAAAAAAAAAAAAAAAAAAAAAAAACAGAAATCTGGTGAATCATAGACAGTGAAGGTCAAGGATAAAAAGTGCATAGACACATTTGAAATGTGGTGCTGGCGGAGGATGTTACGAATACCTTGGATGTATAAAAGGTCTAACTTATTCATAATCAAAGAGCTTGGTATCCCAAATTGACTTTCCACTGTTGTTAGAGGGAGAACCCTGCAGTTCTTTGGACATGTATTGCCTTGGAAAACTAGTTGTTTAAGGAAAAGTAAACTGTATCTGGTCATGTAGAAGAGCTCCCAGAAGATGGATCGATGAGATCAAAGATGCAACTCGCGCACCTCTTTGAGTGACAATCTGGAAAGCGGAAGACAATGGTGACTGCTGGTGGACACTGTCGAATAGTAAAGTAAGCATGAGATCATGATCCTCAGACATGAATAATGCGGTTGAGAAGAACTTCACTGTTGGAAAAGTTCACCATTTGTATACAAGCACAAGTTGGAGTGGCATAGAAAGGTCTGAAAACTCACTGCAGTTCATCTTGGCTTATAATTATTGCATATTACAGTTGTGATATCTTGCTCAAGAGTGTAAAGAGTGCAAGGATTGTTCCTGTACACCTTCTGTTCGATTGTTCCTCAGTGATGATAATCACGTGCCGTTAAGTTGGCCAGAGTTCGTTTTGGACATCACTTTTTCTTGTCGCAAATGGATCCTGTTTCGTACCACTCCATGAACAACTGCATCACGTTACTTTTTGATGGTTAAGCGGGCTCCGAATAGCATCTGTCAAAGTTATGTAAGCATTTTTCATGTCAATTTTTCTTTGAAGGATATATCTTAACAAGAAATTAATTGTTGTCTCGGGTGTCATGTTTTTGCAGTAGTGTGCCTTATGTATTCAGCAGCAAATGAAAAGTTTTTCTCGATACCTCTCGAGAATGCCCGTATATTTGACCTAGAGGTTTCAAGACCCTGGCCATCATACGAGACCACCTCAACTTGTCAATTTCCTGATGCAATAGGTTTGCCTCACCCTGTATATATAATAAGAATTTTGCTAATTATTCAGTATACAGGTTCTTTTCAAAACTTCAGCTAAAGTAACCATTTACACAAAAGACATGCAAATTTATATATTGTTGGGGTGAGAGGATATTGGAGTTTAAAACCAGGGTTAATTGCATTTTAGGTTTCACCCCCAACCACTCCTTTGAAATTTCAGATGACACCTGTATAGTTTTATATTTATTTTTGAAAGAGCATTTATGTGTTGATACATTTCATTTATTTGTTCTCATTCTTTTATTTTCTATCATCTTGGCTACCTGGATTATTGCATTTGTTGATTAGAGCTGAATAGAATTAAATAACAGACTATTGAGCATTGTTTATGAGAATAGTTATTTAAAAATTGTGTGTATTCTTCAACAAAAAACTTTAAACCAGGGTTAATTGCATTTTAAGTTTCACCCCATCATCCCCTTTTTGATATTTCAAATATTTAAATATTTATTTTTGAAAGAGCATTCATTTGTTGGTACATCTCATGCATTTCTTCTCATAACTTTTGTTTTCTGTCATCTTGATAACCCACATTATTGCTTTTGTTGATCAGTAACTGTGCGACAGTGGCTGGATACAAGATTTCCTTGAAAATGGATTAATAGGAGGGGTGCTTTAATATGACCAGCAACATCACTAGACTTGACACCTCTGATTACTGTCTAGCAAACAGTGGAGCACATTGTGGTCATTTACTTTTGTAAATTGAGTTAATTACATGCAGGAAAATTCTCAAAATAAACCATGTTTTCATTCAGCTGCCTTAACACTAGGAGGGAAAGACTCATACCACCTAGAAAGACGGAGGGGTCAAAAATGATCCTCGGCTGATACATAAGTTTTATTCTATTACGTATTTGTGAATACAGGTGTGGGGATATATTTTGTACCATGAAAATAAATATCAATGATCTTCATGGTTGAATATTACAGTATATTAAATATTATGTTCTAAATCATACAGTCATATAAAATATTCTGTTATAAATGGATGCAAAATCAACTAAAAGTCACAATAAGTTATTATATAGATATAAAATGAAAGTATCTTGCCTGATTAGTTTTCTATTTTCATGAACCTGTATATCCATACTAAGCACATCATCAAAACTTAGACATTCTACACAGGTGACGATCATTTTCTCTTCCAGTACATCTAGTGCAGACAACCTTTTTGCATGCCTTACACACGTCCACCTTCTGCAGTGGTGTATCCTGGGTTTGCCACCGAGGCATGCATCTAGTAATGATGCAGTAGCACAGTGTAGTACCATAAGTAAATTCCAATTCCACTCACCCTAATTACATGTAGGTGAACTCCACCCTGCGATTCTCTTTGCAGAATTCCTTGGTGACGTCACTGCAGAAGTCCTCACGTTATTTTATTTCAGCAAGAAGATCCTTTTCTATAGACATCATTCCTAATGCAGAGAGATGACTCTGACTTATAAAGCTCGAAAAGACCCCTGTGCACTGGCCAATAGGAATTTCTGGATTTGAGATAGTCTTATCTCTGAATTGTTCAGAAGTGAACATTGCCCTCAATTCAGATTTGAGTCATACTATATCAACATATTTTCCATAGATTTCAATCAATTTCCTAAGTTGCTCTTTAGGAAAATTGCCAGAAAAATTGAAATAAATTCTTACACTCAAGCATTTCAGTGAATGACAAACCTCCTAATGAACAGAAGTGATATATATATATTTTTTTTGCAATTTGCTTTACGTCGCACTGACACAGATAGATCTTATGGTGACAATGGGATAGGAAAGGCCTAAGAGTAGGAAGGAAGTAGCCGTGGCCTTAATTAAGGAATTGCCCCAGCATTTGCCTGGTATGAAAATTGGAAACCACGGAAAACCATATTCAGGGCTGCTGACAATGGGGTTCGAACCCACTATCTCCCGGATGCAAGCTCACAGCTTTGCACTCCTGACTGCACGGCCAACTTGCCCGGTGAAGCAATATTTTAACTGTGCTAGAATAATATCGTGCATTTCCACATGAGCCTTCCAATACTCATCTTTAACTGAAAATGAAGTTTCTTCCTTTCTTCTTTTCATTGGTGGGTAAAATGTCTCTTCTGTTCTGTCCCAGACATTAGCAAATCCACTGTTTCGCATTATTGACACTTTAGTTTCTAATTAATTAACTTCGCTGGTGCAAAATGCGATGTCTAGGGTCTTAGATTGAAGGATGTTAGGCCTATATGTGACTTCAGTCAATGAAAAAATTTCATTAAAAAATATTCAGAAGAAAATTGAAATGAAATTCCGTTAACTTCGCAAGAAACCCGCTTGCTTCATTGATCGTGATGTTATCTCAGGTTCCTCCAAAATACTTTCGTAAAGCTCTTGGAGAGGAGCACGATATTCCTCAATGGTCTGTACTAATCGGCCACCTTGTTGGAGCTAGCTTAGGAAACCTTTTCTTGAGGGCACTGTCTAGCAGGTTAGTTCTCTTAGAAGAACTGCCAAAAATATCACAAAACCAATCATCATTGCAAAGAACATATGACATTCTTTCGTGCATGACACAACTTGAGGAAGAATTATCAAGTTTGTGCGCGTAGCAGTGGGTGAATACAGTCTCAAGAACCACTTCTTTTAATTTAGTTCGCACACCATTCAGGTGACCTGTAAGCACTGCCACTCCATCGAAAGTCTGTGCAGCTAATTTTTCATGGCAGTCAAAATTATCCAGACAATTGCAAGTCTCACCAATGCAGTCGCTGTCCTATCAGAACTCACATTGTAGGAACCAAGCAATCTTTCAACAACATAAACATATCCAAGAACCAAGCAGTTTTACTGTAAGTTTCTGGATTGATCGTGTGAATATTTAAAAATAAAAATTTTAATGTTAAATTTTCATCAAACGAACAGGTTGTAGAAACTTTTCAAAGACTTTCTTTCCTTCTTTCTTTCTTTCTTTCTTTCTTTCTTTCTTTCTTTCTTTCTTTCTTAATCCGTTTATCCTCCAGGGTTGGCTTTTCCTTCAGACTCGGCGAAGTATCCCACCTCTACCGTCTCAAGGGCAGTGCCCTGGAGCATGAGACATTTAGTCGGGGATACAACTGGGAAGGAGGGGTAGTACCTCATCCAGGCGGCCTCACCTGGTATGCTGAACAGGGGCCTTGTGTGGGGGAAGGAAGTAGCCGTGGCATTAAGTTAGGTTCCATCCCGGCATTTGCCTGGAGGAGAAGTGGGAAAACACGGAAAACGACTTCAAGGATGACTGAGATGAGAATCAAACTGAGTTGACCTCCCGAGGCTGAGTGGACCCCGTTCCAGTCTTCGTACCACTTTTCAAATTTAGTGGCAGAGCGAGGAATTGAACCACCCGGAACTCCGGGGGTGGCAGCTAATCACACTAACCACTACACCACAGAGGTAGGCCGTTTTAGACTCATCCATCGTTAATACATAAAACATCAAACACGAGAAATAGCACAGAAACAAAACACAATTAATGAATTCACTAATCAACAAAACACAATGAATGAACTCTCTTCTCAGCCACTACTCAAGCACTGGAAGTAAATCACCGCAGTGACATTGGTCACTTTCATCACTTTGGGTTCTCACTACGGGGCAATCAGTGGTTCCTGCTCGTTGTAAGCTTGGACATGCCGACTTTCTCCAAGTTGTTCACAGACGGCAGATGATAGCACATGGATGGTGACCAAATTTCAATTGCAGCGACATCATTCGGAGGGTTCCAGAACTATGCTACCGAATGCAATTTAAAGATTGAATGCGTTAAGTCCTTAACTTCTCCATTTGCTTTCTCTTTCTATTTAGTGGATTAGATGGCGAGACTACACCAGCACCACATGTAATCAAGGAACGGAACTAGTGCAGTTGCGCGGAAATTTTGAACTTGTGAGAGATGATATTGTCAATACTTGACTTGACAACCTCAAATCGTACGTCAGACCGTTCTTCACCCTATCATAACGCATGCAATGAATTCCTTGCATTCCTGTCCTTTTGTGTCCTTGCTTTTGTTGCGCACTTGACATTTCCTGCATTTTCATCATTGCCTGCTGTACAAAGTATTGGTCCTTTTATTTCTGGTCTGGGTGTTTGCTGCAGTAAGTTCCTCAGCGAGTTGTAGGAGAAAGTTTCTTCATGAGTTTTTGGTATTAGTAACCTATTTGTACAACACCCAAGCATTTATTCCTGCTAAGTCGAGAATACTGAATGTGTGTAACAGCCACCTACTTGTAGCTGGCTTCACAGTATACTTTCTTGCCATTTGGTCCACAATGTCGACTCCATACGAGAGTTCAGTTGTAATATGTTACGGTGGTGGGTTTCTTCTTTCTGTCCATTCCCACCTGGACATCTGGATGAAGAGAACTGAACACAAGTACATTCTTACTGACCTTGCCTTGATAAATACTCGAAAGTTGTTCCTTGTTAGAACTTGTGCTCGGGAAGTTTTCACCTCTGGCAGAACCTTCCTTCTTACCCGATTTTTTTGTACCAAGTAGACTCGTTCTCTGGGATTTAAGCTTTTCAGCTAGCTGCAGTGATGTAAAAAAATCTGTCACAAGTGGCTTTCCTACCTTTGTTTATAAACGGGACCATTAACTTCTCAATAACATAATCGCCCAAACACACATTTTCAGGGCACTGTTCCTCCCTTCCTAGATAAGGAAGACGTATTTCGACTCTTTATCCATGGCCATTCAGAATTTCTGCCCATACTTGTCGAGCTTGGATGCTATAAATCGTAAAAAGTGACAGAGTTTTGTCGGAGAACAGTTGCTCATCAATTGTAATCCAAGCTCCAGATTTATAGCAGATCTGACAATTTGAAATAAACCTTTCCCATACTTCTGATATCAGGACAAACTTATCAGTTTTACGTCTCTCTGACCTTGAGGATCTGGTATCGAATCACAAGAATCTCAAAATTTCTATAAAACGATCTCAGGACATAGCATTCTTACAAAATTCAAGCCCCCACTTTTTCGACCAGAGTGATTTCAAACCCAGGGTTCTCCCACAAGTTGCCCCACGAGCATACCATATACCTTGAATGCATCAAGTTCATTCATAGTCACAGACCAGTTCTTACATTGTAGCTGCCTTTCAGGCTCTGTTTTCATACATTTCTGTGTGTGTTTGAGGATAAATTCATCCATGAAGAGTCTCTATGCGCTTGTGACGCACTCATCAACAATATTTCTTTTTGCATGTGGTGCTGGACCTGTTTCGTCCCCAGAGTTATCGTCACTTAGTTCCTGAAGAGAAACTAATATATCATCTGGCAAATACCTTCCGTGCTCCATATTTGAGAAATCATTCCTGAAACAAAACACAACAAACAACAACAAACTGTTTATAATACAAGTGTCACAAGTTCCTTACTGCGAATGGCAGGATGGCAGGATTTTTCTAACCTTGACTCACGTTGGTGGAGTGGGGAGGGATAAATAGGTAAAGGTAGCAGGTGGAGTGGAGTGGGGGAAGAAGCAAACAGTCTGCATTACACATAGGAAACAAATTAGATGCATAGTTATGGAAATACGATGCAAGTTCTTGTAAAATCTAATAGGGTCAAAATTGACCCTTCCGTCCTTCTAGGTTAATTGCATTATGGGGACCGGGCTGTTAGGGCTGGGGCGTCCAAATTTTAAGAACAGCAAATAAAGCCTAAGTGATGAAAAGTCATGCAGTCTGAATGAAATCTATCTATCTATATATATATATATATATATATATAAAATAAGAGTTTTGTCTGTACATTTCTCAGAATTTAAAAGGATGGTATTTCGGTATCAGTCATGTCCACGGTAACAAGGAAATGCACTTTTTAATTTTACGTAATTTCTGTCTGTATGTATGTACATACATCACGAGAAAACGGCTGATGAGAATTGAATGAAAATCTGTTTGCAAAGCCGGGAAATAAGTCGCTACAATCTAGGCCATAAATAATTTGTCACAATGACTGAAATGGTAGTTTAGGGGAAGGCCTAAAAGTTAATTCTCAAATATATATGTTATTAATGGTCCTATATAATGAAAATCGGTATGAAAAGTTGGGAAATAAGTCGCTATAATCTAGGCCATAAATAATTTTATTCACGCTGAGTGAAATGGTAGTTTAAGGGAGGGTCTAATATTTAATTCTCAAATATTTATGTTAGTGGTCATATCACCCCCTGTGGGTGGGGGATGCAGACAAATAATTCACCCACGGTATTCCCTGGCTGTTGTAAGAGGCGACTAAAAGGGGCAATCAAGGGAAGATGAAATTAGAACCATGAAACTACTTGTGATTAGTACCATCACGTGGGGGAACACAATGGGTTGCTTTTACTTGCGCGTAGTACCACTATGTTGGGTACCAAATAGGTTTGTGATTAGTAGCATATGAGAGTGCGATGGCTTTTACAGTACCTGTGATTAGTAGCACTATATGAGCGACACCATGGGATGGGTTCATCCCATGGTTCTGGCTTGCCTATGATTAGTACCCACTATATGAGGAACACCACGGGATAGTACGTATGAACCCCATAGGTTTGCGTTGCCTGTAAATGGTGCCGCAATGTGCAAAACAGCGTAGGTCTGTAATACATGTGCGAATTTCCTTACCTGTGAGTAGTACCATAATGTGTGGAATACCGCAAGTCTACAGTACTCTTGATTAGTACTGCAACATGACAAATACCATGGTTCTACTTTCCTAGCGATAAGTACCATAGTGAGGGGATGCTGACTTGGATTTTGGACCCCCTTTGATTACAAGTATCATCGATTCAGTATTGTGCTACAGAAGCAGTCCCTTGGTCAGTAATGCTATTATTCTACGCCAACTTCTGTGCATGTCAGGCACTGTGGGTCAATTCCACTGATCGTTTTAAATTCATATCCATCCATTTATTCTTCGTCCTCACGTTTTGAATTGTGGGCAGTGGATGTTTTTGGTCTTTTAATTTGTCATTTCATTTCATCTCATTTCGTACCATTAGGGGCCGATGATCTAGATGTTAGGCCCCTTTAAACAACAATCATCATCGTCATCAGTGGTCGTATCTTAATGAAAATCAGTAGGTAAAGTCGGGGAATATGTCGCTATAATCTACGCTATAAATGTATTCACGCAGAGAAAAATGGTAGTTTAGGGGAAGGCCTAAAATTTAATTCTCAAATATTTTTATTAGTAGTTGTATCGATAAATACTACATAACTAAAGTTATATAGTATTAAATTTACGATCATTTATGTCTTATACTTTGTTACCATACCGGCTATGATCCCAGAGATATTCGTGAATTAGGTTTTTTTGTTACTAAGTCCATATCAGCGCCGGGTCATGAGAAAATTGGTAAATGGAATTTAATAAAAATCGGTATGTTAAGTCAGAGAATAATGAACTACAATCTACACTATAAATAATTTTGTAAGACGCCCTAACATCACAGAGTGGAAATAAAACTAAATGCGAAGACCTACAATATAGAAAGCTCATAAAATTGATCAACAATAACATTACATTGATTATTGTTTGTTGCGATGTGCCTTGTGTCTTCTGTTGCCACTCATGTCCGATAGATAGGATTACTGCTGCGTACCAAGTATTTTTAAAACTTTGCTTTACGTCGCACCGAAACAGATAGGTCTTATGGCGACGATGGATAGGAAAGGGCTAGGAGTGTGAAGGAAGCGGCCTTGGTCTTAATTAAGGTACACTGAGCTCGATAGCTGCAGTCTCTTAAGTGCGACCAGTATCCAGTATTCGGGAGATAGTAGGTTCGAACCCCACTGTCGGCAGCCCTGAAAATGGTTTTCCGTGGTTTCCCATTTTCACGCCAGGCAAATGTTGGGGCTGTACCTTAATTTAGGCCACGGCCACTTCCTTCCCAATCCTAGCCCTTCCCTGTCCCATTGTCGCCATAAGACCTATCTGTGTCGGTGCGACGTAAAGCAACTAGCAAAAAAAAAAAAATTAAGGTGCAGTCCCAGCATTCAATCACTCACTACTGATCTGCATTTAGGGCAATCGCCCAGATGGCAGATTCCTTAGTTGTCGTTTTCCTAGCCTTTTCTTAAATGATTTCAAAGAAATTAGAAATGTATTGAACATCTCCCTTGGTAAGTTATTCCAATCCGTAACTCCCCTTCCTATAAACAAATATTTGCTCCAATTTGTCCTCTTGAATTTTAGCTTTATCTTCATATTGTGATCTTTCCTACTTTTAAAGACACCACTCAAACTTATTTGTCTACTGATGTCATTCCGTGCCATCTTTCCAGCGACAGCTCGGAACATACCGCTTATAATACCTATGTAGTTGGTGCGTTATTGTACATTATAAATTTTCCAGCTAACTCATTCCTGGTTCCCTTCGTTTCGCCCCAGTGTGCTAAGTTGGGCTCATCAGTTGGTAAATAGTACACCCACCAAGACGCATAGCCTCCACGGTATGCACTTGCCGTGCATTTGGTGGGCGTGCTATTTACCAACTGATGAGCCCAACTTAGCACACTGGGACGAAACACTTGACAACCAGGAATGAGTTATCTGGAAAATTTACAATGTCCAACAACTACATTGGTTATAAATTTACTCATTTGGGACAAATATTTCAGGTTCCCTATGGGATTCAGCATCTATATCACACACAGTTTAAAGGTAAAAATTTTCATAATGATCCGTATTGAACTGTGTCGCAGTTAAATTGAAATAAGAAATTAAGTGGTTCAACCTATTCAATACAAGTAAATAATGTAGTGTTACATTCTTATTTGGTTAAAAGCGGTACCGGTTACTATCACCAATCTGGGTCATCATAAGCCAATTAAAAATACAAAAACAGTGCATAGGAAAACAAAGAATTAAAGGATAAGTCTTTCACAAGAGGCAATATAAGACAATAGGGGTTAGCACTGCGTGATTTTAAATCATAAAATCCTGAAGAAGTGGGACATTGTGTGTGTTGTGCTACTCTTCAGGGACTACATATAACTGACTGATCTTCAACTCCTTCTGGATTTTATGATTTAAAATCGTGCGATGCTAACCCCTATTGTCTTATATTGCTTCTTGTGAAAGACTTATCCTTTAATTCTTTGTTTTCCTATTAATTGTTTTTGTATTTTTAATCGGCTGATGATGGCCCAGATTGGTGGTCGAAACCGGTACCGCTTTTAACCAAATAAGAATGTAAGACTACATTTCTTATTTCTTATTGAATAGGTTGACCCACTAAATTTCTTATTTCAAATTAATTGACATACCACTTAGTCGAGCAGCTCTTCTCGTTCCTCCCAAGTCTTCCCAGCCCAAACTTTTTGTAACGCTACTCTTTTGTCGGAAATCACTCAGAACAAATCAAGCTGCTTTTCTTTGGATTTTTTCCAGTTCTTGAATTAAGTAATCCTGGTGAGGTTCCCATATGTTGGAACCATACTCTAGTTGGAGGTCGTACCAGAGACTTATATGCCCTCTCCTTTACATCCTTACTACAACCCCTAAATACCCTCATAACCATGTGCAGAGATCTGTACCCTTTATTTACAATCATATGTATGTGATTACCCCAATGAAGATCTTTCCTTATATTAACACCTAGGTTCTTACAATGATCTCCAAAAGGAACTTTTACCCCATCAACGCAGTAATTAAAACTGAGAGGACTTTTCCTATTTGTGAAACTTACAACCTGACTTTTAAACCTGTTTATCATCATACCACTGCCTACTGTCCATCTCACAGCCTTATCGACATTGTTTTGCAGTTGCTCACAATCTTGTAACTTATTTATTACTCTGTACAGAAGCCCCTAAGCACATGGCTAACTGGCCCGGTCGTACCAAATATAACAGCCTGCCTGAATATTGGTGGGAAGTAGCTGGGAAGTTAGATAACTTTGTTCTTTAGCATGGCATTGTGATCCCCCGTGTCTCAGGTGGCAGCACGCTGGCCTTTCACCGTCAGGTTCCGTGGTTCAAATCGCGGTCACTCCATGTGATTTGTGCTTGACATAGCGGAGGCGGGACAGGTTTTCTCCGGGTACTCCGATTTTCCCTGTCATAATTCATTCCAGCGACACTCTCCAATATCATTTCATTTCATTTCATTTCATCTGTCATTCATTTATCATTGCCCCAGAGGAGTGCGACAGGCTCTGGCAGTCGGCACTATTCCTATCCTCACCACTAGATGGGGGCTTCATTCATTCCATTCCTGACCCGGTCGAATGATTGGAAACAGGCTGTGGATTTTCATTTAGCATGCCATTCCTCTGGTTCATATATTTTTCATTTGGTCGAGTGTTTTATATGATAACATTGCTTTTAATCACTACATTCCTACTGATGTTTTTGTAATGACCTATGTTGACTTCAGTTAGGAAAACCACAAAGTCAGATTTTCTGATAATCGCGCAGCGAAGCATGGGTAGATCAACTAGTCTAAGATAAATTATGGCAACAGAAGAGTGTTGAATTCATAAAAGTAAAAAATGTGTTACCCTTTCTTTATTCAAATTCAAATGATTCCTGGTTGCCAAGTCAACAGAAAACAAAATATATGTGAAAAAATAAATGGTATGTACTAACCAATTAATGCTCTCTCAAAAATAAGTATCAAAATATAGGGGAGTCAATGAAATTTCAGAGGGAAACTTAAAATGCAGTTAACCTCAGTTTTAAATTACTTAAAAAAACAATTTACACCATTTTTAAATAATAAATTACCCAAGCACATCTGATTCTATTTAATAATTCTCAATAGTGTACGATTTTATTCTATTAAGCTCTGATCAACAAAAGTAATAATCCATGTTGCCAAGACGATGGAAAACAAAAGATATGAGAGCAAATGAATGAGATATACTAACAAAGTGCCCTTCCAAAAATAAGTATAAAAATATAGGGGTGTCATTTGAAATTTCAAAAAGAGGGTGAGGGGGTGAAACCTAAAATGCAGTTAACTGTGATTTTTACTTCTACCTAAATATCTAAATTCTAGTGTGTTTTTGCTTAAATTAAATTAAAATGAAATAAATAGTTATTTAGAACCAAGCGAGTTGGCCGTGCAGTTAGTTTCTCATAGCTGTGAGCCTGCATTCGGAAGATGGTGGGTTGGAATTCCACCGTTGGCAGCCCTGAAGATGGTTTTCCGTGGTTTTCCATTTTCTCAACAGGCAAATGCTGAGGCTGTACCTTAATTAAGGTCATGGCCAGTACCTCCCCAATCCTAGCATTTTCTCTTTACGTTGCCAAAGTCCTCCAATGTGGTTAGTGCAGTGTTAAACCACCAGCAAAAACAAAGTTTCTTAGACTGGGAAGTTTTGAAGTTATATTGTTAGGAAGCTTAAAAATGTTGATCTTGTAGAATAATTCAGTTCTTATTGTTTATGTTATTGATTTTGAAATACTTTTATAATTTCTTTGAAGGTGTTGGTAGTGGAAGCGCTCCCGTAGAGAGGTGTATAGAACTGGCATCTCGACCAGTTGTACAACAAGCTTGGAGAAAGTGTCGACACCTGATTATAGATGAAGTCTCCATGGTTGAAGGACAATACTTTGAGGTAAAATTATTGATATTTAATAGTTTGTTTGAAATCATCATAATTATATTTTTAAATTTTTGTTTGGTAATTTAGGATGGAAGAACATGTATAAAACAGAAATTACAAGGCATGAACAATGCGTTAAAAATGTATATGGAAAATTACAGTAAGTGCTCTGCCTGAAGTTCAGATTCAAGTCTTTATAGCATTCATCTTGTATGAATGATCCTCACCTCTCTTCATACTCATTCTTTATATCATATGGTAGGACTTGTTTCTTTTGAAATCATTGCTCTAATTTATTACTGACGTGGCACTGAAACAGACATCACAAAAATATGATCTTCAGGTAGTGCCCATACAGAGGTTGGATACTGTAGTGTTGAGAGCCCTCAGATAACAACAACAGAGCAAGAGATGTTTCAAAATGCAAATCAGGGGTGTAGAAGTTATGGGAAAACTTGGACTAACCTCATATACAATTGGGTACAATATTCATTACATGAAAAGTGCTCACAGAACCAAAAGGCTTAGGTGGGTTCAGCTGTTGGTCAGTTTTCACATTGACCAGGCAAGTTGGCTGTGTGGTTAGCGGCACGCAGCTGTGGCTTGCATCCGGGAGGTAATGGGTTTGAGCCCCACTGTCGGGAGCCCTGAAGATGGTTTTCTGTGCATTCCCATTTTCACACCAGGCTGTACCTTAATTAAGGCCATGGCTGATTCCTTTCCACTCCTACACCTTTCCTATCCCATTGTCGCCATAAAACCTGTCTGTATTGGTATGACGTAAAGCAAATTGTATTTTTTTAAAATATTTCACTGTGTATCAGCTATTTAATCCCCAACAAGATCAAGGCATATAAACTTTGGAATATGAATACTTTGCTGTTGGATCTTACACTGGTAAATATATGTGGGAAAAAAAAAAAAAAAAGACTATCACTGGATGATACAGAGTTACTAATACTGTAGCAACTTCTTTTTTAGTGCCATATCCGTAAGCAGACATTGGCAATCATGTTATCTACGTCATCCTATTGATGACTGATCTGAAGAGAGTTGTTGTTGAAAGCCTGAACCACTGACGTAGGTTTCCCAGCCACGAGATCCTTCTTATATCTTTCCCTGTAGGATTGAGATAGAACAGACCCTATTTCTCTGGGTGTCATATCTCACAACTGAAGTAAGCAAATTTTTGGGTCTTAGTGGTGTTGATTATCTTCCACTCATTTCCCATCCGATAGTGACAGTAGCTGGGGGTATTATATACACCGCAAAAAAAAGTTTTGAATATCAAGGATTTAATACAATAATAAAGTTACAGAATATTGTTTATTGTGTCACAGACACACAAACTAGAAATGTAAACATTTACTAACTGAAATGTTTTTCTTCCAATATCTAATGCAAATGAATGATTATAATATAAAGGTTATCATTTGTTTTTTCATTTCATTATTATTTTATGTTTTAGTGAAGGTTGTCCCTTCTTCATTCTGGCTTAGAACCATGTATGACCTCCTCTGGCATTGTTCAGGTCTCTGACACAGTGTAGCATGCTTGCGATCAGTGCATTTTCATCTGGCCCCATGCATGTTCAATGCAGTTCATGTTTGTGAATTAGCTGACCATTTCATATGGTTGATACCTGCCTCTCTCATGGATTTCCTCGCTGATGAACCTTGATGAGGGTGAGCATTGATGTCAACAAAAATGAATTCACCATCATATTTGTCCCTAAAGGATTGTACTTACATCTCCATACCCGTTGTCTTTGTGTATCTGGCCTAAGTGATATCCATCTTTCATCAGCTAACATGACACTATGCCATTTATCCAACACCCGCTTAAGAAGTTGGATGATCGACCTTCTCTTGCCAACACGATGATGATTCTCTAGTGTAACACACCGAATTGGTCGAAATGACATTGACCGCTGTGCAGCTGATTGCATACAGTGTGTGCAGATCATCGCCATCTGTTAGGCTTATAATGCCTTGCCATTTGCCTCTGCTTCCATACTAAGCAGTGAACAATTCATAGATGATATTTTTCTCACAAGACTGCTAGCCCTTTCAGACCCAAGACTAAGTGGAGAGAATTTTTTTTTTGTTCTATTTTTGTTGTTTAATACCTCAGTTGTTCACAAAAACAAAAAGCTGTTGCAGCAAAAAAAAAAACTTATTCCAGTGTTTTTTTTTATGACCCACACATTTGTGTGGGCTGGGACTATACTAGGTTGTTTAAGTGGAGAACTAGTAAAATTTTGTAAAGTTCACATTTGCACCATCCTTCGGGGAATTTCTTTCTTGCACCACGACGGGTGACCCATGTATTGCGCCGGCTGTTTTCCCCCTTTCGACTACATCACGTATTGGAATCAACTGAATGGATCATGCGTTAAAAATGATTCTAAGTATCGGCAGCTACGTTTGTCTCCAATAATCGGTGAATAATAAATTCATTACGCCAGTATAAGTTCCGATTAAAGCAGCTATTTCCATTCCACGTTTCATTGTAAGTGTCAAAATAATCTTCGACCTTCTACACGATACCTCTCAGGGATAACTAATGTGCATCAATAAAGTATATTTTTTAACGTGAGATTGATTGGGAACCATCATTTCCTTTCATAAAATTTACCAGCAAATCCATCCTTCCTTAAATTTCCATAAAAATCATCATCCAAACTCATTCAACTAAAAATAATCATGTAGGAGTTCAATGCAAGCTTATTTGCTATAATTATGAAAATAAATTGCAATAATAATAATTTAAATATGTAAATTCTCAATTTATTCATGATAATGAATTATTATGGGATGAATTAATATGTTAAAATAATATTCAATTACATTCAGCGTCTCGTCATTGAAAAGAAAAATCATTAGTCTTTGATTAAGCTTAAACATTCTTTACGTTAAAGGATTATGACTCTCACAACATAAAAACAAAGAAAAGTTTATGTAGTTTCATAAGTCGTAATTATCAATCTCATTAGGTAGTATTCTTGCTGGATATTCATGAAATTAAAGTATTAAGTAAATTAAAATGTGAGTAAAATGATAAGCAAATAAAAATTAAAAATGGTTAAAATCAAAATTGAATCTCTTTCATTTAAATCGAAAATGCCTATTTTCTTCTTTTGAACAAATCATCCATCATTTCATTCATCTTTGATCTTCAAATGTAACGCTAGCAGAGAAAGCAAAGTTCCAAGTATTATAGCTTCAAAAGGCTATTTAAATATATTCCGATGCTTAGAAAAGAAAAATCTGTCAGTTTCACCAAGTTACTGGATAAATATATCCATATTATTTACAAATAAATAAATGTAGGTATTGCCTAATACTAAATTATTATCATTATCCTATCAGGTCTTACATCTATCGAGATTTACGATCGTATCTAAGTTCAATTACTATTTCATGGAATTCTAGAGAATATAGTTGGTGACAATAATTATTTGCAATGGCAGAGACTTAATTTAAGATGCTTCCTTTCATAAATGATGGCTTCGACAACGAATACAAAACAAGACTCGTTACAACATGTGAAATCCTCCTAGAAGAATTCAGGTTTTCAACTCAATATTTATTATTCGGAGATTTTATTTTGATAACTGTATATGGTTATTAACCTACGGATCCTGTAACGAATTTCACCGTACGAATATCCCATTAACCCAAAAATATCTTATGCTGCTATTAAAATCATGCCACGAACATGTCAATTATAATCAATAGTTAGTATCACGTCATGTAATTACTACCAATAAATCACAAATACTTAACTCTCTCCATATTCCCACTGTAAACATTATAATTTCACATTATTCGTATCAACAAATATATCCCTCATAATTTTTGTACTTATAGTCTCATCATTACGACGTGTAAATTCTTAATTACACATATAAATATCAAACATCTCTCCTTTAGTGGCGTATTGTCTCAACATTCCATTATCAAATGACAACGATGCGTTAATGGGTTATATTTCTACTCAAATACACATAATCACTCTTTCCTGAAAAAGAAATACATGTATGAACAAATCAGGTCCATATTTACTTACATGTGATCACATACTGCCGATAACCAGGTCTTAATAACCAACGAAAACATCTAACTCCACTCCACATTACAGTTAGATTATATCATATTATGCATTACACTTTTCTTTGGTAATCATCGTAACATCGTTTTTCAATCTCTCCACATTTGACTCAAAGCATTCCTACATAAGGATATTGGTTTCCGTAATTGAAGATTACCTATTTCCATTATTTTAAAGCGATTATGATAATTTCTTTGTGAAGACACTGCACATTGAAAACACATCTCGAAGATATAAAGTATTACCTTCACGAAAATCACGTTTTAACCTCTACGTACTACATCTTAACTTTAAGTATTCATATTTACTTTGAATAAATAAAAAATGCTTGGAACTTAACTTTAATCAGCTGGTGTTTCGGACTGGGCTAGGCTCCACTTCGGTCATCTTTGCATAGCTGGCCGGTTTCAGGTGATAGCTGCGTCAGATATGGGCAGTAGCAACCAGTTATGGGCTTGTAGAATCAGCTGGCATGGTGTCTGTCAGTCGTTAGTTCCATCTCCGATTTAGTTACTCATGTGGAGGCCGTTGATTGCATGTGATAGAAACATATTCAAGATCATAATTAGTACCGCAATTCAGTTTTACAAGAGCTTCTCTTGTATCTAAATTATAATTTTTAACAGGTTATTCTACCAAAAATTTCAATGTCAACTTTCAGTTACAAGCTTTGTAATGGTACTCTAGTTAACTTCTAGCTTTTCGTAAATAAGTTTCGAGTTGGCGATATCTTATTTCGTTAGGTGACTTGCGTCAACTTTCAGTTTGAACCTTAGTCTTCGATAATTTAATTCTTCTCCTTTCTTTAAGTTTCTTCCTCGTTAGAATTGATATTAAGTTATAGGTTGGCGTAATATCTTTTTAATATTACTTGATATATTAATTATTCTTCAATTCTTGCTCTGTAGAAACTTCCTCGTGACGACTTTTTGCGTGAATGATTTTGTTTTGATGCTCAACGTAATTGATTGTTCACTTTGCCATTTTAACAATTTAAAACATTTGGCATTTTTCCTAATCACGGTCGTGTGGATACTTTTAAGTCTGACTGGCTTACTTCGGGACAAGGGCTTATTTGGTTCGTTAAATTAATATTCATTTCGACACAGTCACGGCTTCTTTGATTCTATGTGTCCGTATTTTTTATATTGTAACGTAATCACGGCCTATATAACTCTTTATGTCCGTACTTTCTTCAGATTTATTGCTCTACTATACAATCTTTGTTATTTTTATTACAGTGCATAGCAAATATAGATGTTGTAATACTTCGTTTTTCATAAGATCAGGGCAATGAAACGGTACAGTTTACCTCCCTGCCACAGATAAATAAATGTACTGCTCGCAGTATATTTATTTCAGTGTCGTTCCTTTATATAAATGGAGCTTTTCATTGACCTGCTTTAATCAATCTGTCCGGCATATTTTTGAATTATAGGTTGTATTTTATTCATGATCTTCTTCATAATATCGTTTCATGCTGGAGGCATTTTGTACCTTCCAGTTAAGTTTTCAATCACATAAGCGTTATTGCCTAGTACTTTCTTTACTATGTAAGGACCATCAAATAAATGAACGAATTTTGCTAATATTCGCTCCGAAACATTAGAATTTGGTTCCTTTTTAATCATTACCATGTCATTAGCTTTAAATGGTAGATGGAATCTTTTGTTTCGAACCCTTCTCCATAGTCAGTCAGCTTGTTTTCTAATCCTGGCATTTACCATTTAGTTGATTTTTGTACTGCTGGGCTTTGGTTCATCATTTTTCCCTAGGATATCATCCCATGGTCTTGTTGGTTGTTCGTTTAAATGCACGAGACTGGGTATCCAATTAGTTGACTCGTGAATTGTGTTATTCATGCATTCTTCAATTATACTTATTACATTAATCCATTTCCAATGGCTTTGAGAACAGTAAATTCTACAGTACTTCGATATTTCTCGCATGCATCGTTCCACGGGTTTGGCTGATGGGTGCCTTACAGAACATAGTATATGCTTAATTTCCAAGACATGCATTGCTTTTTGAAACTCAACTGATGTGAACTGGGTTCCTCTATCTGTCAATATTTTCCTTGGCTTTCCCATTCTTGGTATAATACTTTTATTTATTGCATCTAGCACTTGTCTAGTTGTAGCTCTCTGAATCGGTTGCAATACTACGAATTTTGAAAAAATATCCATGGTGACAATTATATATTTATATATGGTAATTTTCCGAAAATATCAAGTACAAAAATTTCTTTAGGGGTTGTTGGTAATATAGCAACTGGTTCGTGTTAGTTAGGAAGGAATTATGCTTTGTCCTCTGACACATTTCACACGTCTTAATTACATTTCTGACAGTTCTCCTGATTCCTTTCCATGTAAACCGTTCCAATATCGTCCTCAGTACCTTTCCCATTCCCCCATGTCCTATTATTCTGTCGGTGTGCCAAATGATTCCTTTTTGCAGGGACTGTGGTACCAGTATCCTTATCTTGTTTGAATCCTTGCTGATATATTTCATTTGCATCCCATCTTTCATAGTTATTGATTACTTCTATTTAGTTGTCTCTCGTTCTCCAAGTCATTCCGTTCTATCCTAGTAATTTCTGATGCTAACTTTACGTCTTGATCTCTGCAATAACGCGATATCCCTTGATTTTTCCAAGAATTCTTCATCCTGCTTTATTAGCTCAATTTGATGTACAGCTTCTTCCCTTTCCAGAGGATTTCTACTTAGCATGTCAGCAAGAATATTATCCTTTCCACTACAATGTTCGATTTTGATATTAAATTGTTGAGTAAACAGAATCCGCCATGTAACTCTCTCACTTAACATTGCAGCTTTAAGTTCATACTTTAAAGCTTTATGATCGGTCCGGATCGTTACTGGAAATCCGTATATGATTTTTTTCCATTGCTGCATTGCATAAATAATTGCTAACAATTCCTGCTCAGTTGTTGTATAACTTAGCTTGTATAACGCAACTGTCGGCTGGCAAATGCTAAATAAGTTTGACTTTCACTATTACCTGTCGTTTCTTGATATAAATACGCACCTATCCCTATATTAGATGCATCTGTCTGTATTATGAACTCTCGGGTATAGTCTGGATATCCCAACTTCACGCTATTTGCTAGTAACGTTTTCATTGCAAGAAATGCTTCATCTGTCTGATCATTCCATTTCCATTTATTATTTGCCCTTAATAGATCCTGTAATGGTGCTGCTGTTTCTGTGTATCCTTTACAATGGTTTGCGAAAAATTGGGTCATTTCCAAAAATTGCCTGACCTGTTTAATCCACGTCGGGCGGGAAAATTCGCAGATTGCTTGAATTTTCACCGGATTCGGTTTTACCCCATCTCCATCAATTTTGTTTCCAACAAGTAATATTTCTTCTTGACAGAATTTTTATTTAGCGAAGTTGATTTTGAAACCTGTGTTTTCCAAATTTTCTACCAACTGATTAAGTTTGATACAGTGGTCGTCGAATGTCTCACTTGCAAAGACCAAGTCATCTACGTAACATGTTACATATTCTTTCACCTCGGGCAATAAATTTCTATCTGAAGCTCTTATCAATACTGCACAACTATTTTTCAACCCGAATGGCAAGCTGCAGTATGCGTAAGTCTGGTTGTTAAACATAAACCCTGTCAACAGTCTTGATTTCTCTTCCAATAATATATGGTGAAGTGACGATGTAAAGTCTAAGCTCGTGAAATCTCTCATGCCCTTGAATTTCTTTATTATTTCCTTGATCTTTGGTACTTGATCGTATTCTGATATTAACTTTTCGTTTTATTTCCTGGCATCGAGACACACTCTTAACTTCTCGTTACTTTTCTTTACTATAACGATCGGATTTGGATAAGGTGGTGTTGTTTTAATTATTATACCATCATCCATCATTTCTTAATTTTCTATACGTCCTGAAAATATTTCTCGGGTATGTCGTACAGTTTTCCTTTGTATGGTGTCCATTCGTACACGATAATTTTATATTTCAATTTTGGTATTTGTCCTGGTTTATCTTTAAATATTTCAAAATATTTTTCTGTAATCGCATACAATTTCTGTTTTTCTTTGGCATCTAATTTAGTCTCAGCTATCTTTTTCCAAATATTTGGTTCCTCCTTTTCCTCATCAACCATCAAAATCCTTTCTAAGCTATGTATAAATTCCTTCCTCTTCCTCGGTCTCACTTAGTGGTGTATTCTCTTCCATTTGCCTTTGTGTTTCAAATCCTTGAAATTCCATATGTTCCAAATTTTCCGCCTTTTCATTTAGTTTAATTCGTCTCCCGTTACCTTTCCACTATACTCGATAACAGGGAATCTTATTTCCTGCTTCTTCAGATCTATGGTCATTTCTGTAATTATCATAAAGTCGATTCCAAGGATTACATTCTACTTTATTTTATTCATGACCATAAATGGATGCTCAAATATTACTCTGCCAATCCTTATCTTTAAGTAAGTTTGTACCTTACATTCAACTGATTTATCCGGTATAATTCCTCTTATCTTTGTCTTTGCGACTGGTATTATGGGCAACCTTTCCTTCTGATTAATTTCATTGTTTAATGCTCTTGATATTACGCTTATGCTTGCTCCAGAATCGATTAGACAGTACGTCTTCAAGCCATTTATTCGTGTGGTAATGATAGGCAAGTGCACTTTATTTTCTTTGCTCTTTTTCTGCGGTTCCTCCAATAATTCGTCTGGATCAATGTCCCAGGATTCAATTTGCAATATATACCAGCTTTTAATTTTGCTATTTAATTCATCCCAAGTATTATCTTTTCTTATTTCTTACCTAAAATTGGCAGTTTTTTAAATTTTGGGAGTCCAATTCATATGTTTGGGCTTCTGGATTCAATTTCTGCTCCTCTCTCTCTTTTCTTTTATATTCTTGAAGCTCTAAACTCTCAGCTCCTTCTAAATCCCCGTTTATATTTCGGTCCTTGATTGCTTCTTCCCATTTTTTCTTCTCTTGGGTCTCTCTTCTTAATTCTTGAACGTATTGCCTATTTCTATTTTCCCTATTGTTGTATCTATTCACCTGTGCTCCTCGATACATCGGTCTTCGCTTATAACTGCCTCTATCTTCCGTTTCTATATTGGTTGGGTGGTCGGTGATAGGGCAAAAATCTTCCATCTTCATTTTGCCTTCTGGTATCGTAACTATTCTACCTGCATCGGCTTTGCTCATTCATCCTTCCTTCTTCGTCGCTATATTCTCTTTTCCTGGGATTTCTATAACTACCTCTTCTCTCAGATAGCGATTTTCTCAGACTATCTTCCCAGTTTAATACATTTATCTCTTCCTGATTACTTGTGCTCCTGTTGATCCTTGATGCTGTATGACTCGATGTCATGTCTAGCTGTCTTAATATGTTTTCCATTTCGATCGCCGATGTTACATTTGCAGCTGCCAGTAACCTCTGCGTTTCTGGAGGGAATTGTTTCTGTGTTGTCTTTATTTCTTCCAGTTCGCTAGGTGCTGAATCCAGGTCCTGGAATCTATGGAATTGATATGAAAAGTAGTCGCTGTACCTAGTCTCTCCCGTTGAATATCTTTTTGAATATAACTCCAGCCTAAGATTTTGCTTGAATCTCGGTATTCCAGAAACGTTTCAGAAAAGCAACTTTGAATTTTTCGTAGTCATGAAAGGTATATTTAAATGCTTGGTACCATAAGTTTGGATTTGCATCCAAGTGCTTCTCGATTACCCTCAATTTCTTTTCATCGGGTATCTTATTCTCTCTGAAATATTCCTCCATCTCACGTAAGAATCTCTTCGGTGACATGGCTGCGGTGTTACTAAAGTGCTTAGATCTGTCACCATAAGTCTTTATAACGTTTATGATAGCTGGACTTCCATTTCCGTTGTTTCCTACCATTATGTCCTTATTACTTTGATCTGTTTCACCAGATATTGTCGGTGTTCCCTCTCTTTCATTTATATGTATGTCTACCATCCTCTGCTCATTCAATTGTTTCGACATTTCCAACTTCGTCGTCTGAATTTCACCTTTAATGCTCTGAATTTCTTTCCTCATCTCATCTATTTCTTGCTCTGTTCTAACTATCCTCTTTTCTGTTTCATTTTTGTTCTTCTTCATCTCTTCATTTATAATCTTCATCTCGTCTCCAATATGGTCGCGTGCTAGAATAAAGTTTTCTCCCAACGTTCTGTTTGCCGTTAGTACATTTTCATTTATATCTTTAAATTTCTCATCATATTGATTCCATTTTTCTTGAGAATCTATTCTCATCGACACCATATTATCTGTTAATTTCTTAATTTCGTCCTCCTTCAATCCTTGGATGTAATTTTTACTTTCTGTTAATTCCCCTCTAATTTTATTTATTTCATTATGGATCTCTTTATCCTTATCTTCCATTTTCTCCATCATTTCAGTTCGAAGATCGTTTAATCCAGTTTTCATCTGGGAAACTTCTTCTTCAATTTTACCAATTCCTGCTCTTATCATCTCTTCTTGCCTCTTCTCCATTCTTCTCATCTCTTCCATCTGGTTTCAACAACATTCTTCTTGTTTCTGTTGGTACTCTTCTCGAAATCTTCCAAATATCTCTTCCAACTGCTTTTTCTGATTTTCCTCCTGTTTCTTTTGGTATTATTCTTGCTTTTTCTGGTATTCCTCTTGTTTCTCTTTCATTTTTCTCATTTCTTCCATCTGGCTTTGATGTCTTGCTTCTTGTTTCCTCATCACTTCTTTCAATATTTCTTCTATTCCCTTCTGTTCTTCTTTCGTCTTCTCTACTTCCTCGTTTATCTTATTCATCTGCTCATCCCTTTCCTTAAGTCTCTCTTTCTGCTCTCCTTTTGCCTTTTCTACCTCCTCAATTATTCTATTTATCTCCTAATCCTTTTCCTGTAATTTCTCTCCCTGCTCCTTCCCATATTCCTCGAATTGTGAACGGAGCTGATTTATACTTGTCATCTTAATGTTTATTATTATTTGAACTTCACTAAAGTTTCAATTCCTCTAATTGTTTATAACTTATAATCACTAAAATTATATCAGTTATTCAATCAATATGGGACTGACAGTCTGACTTCCCACAATAACCAGTTATTCTACTATCCCAGTCATTCAAGAAATTCAAATTAAGCATTTTCGATGTTTTAAAATGATCAAGCTATTAACTATTCCTATCTCAACAGAATATGATATGATCTAACATTATAAATTATCGTAACCTATCAATTATTTAAATTATTATTGCAATTTATTTCATTAATATTATTATCCATCACTTCTTTAGCTTCTCTTTCACATCCATATGACTTCTTGCCTAACTCCAAACTACTTCTTCTTCTTCTTCTTCTTCTTAGTTTCTTCCACAAGTATCCAATCTCAAATAATCATTTCTTCTATGCCTAAGTGCTGGTTATTATTTTTTTATAAATATCCTTCATCATCTTTTTTTTAATAAAAACTCCCATGCCAAGTATCCTCAGTCTTGCTGCATTATCAGGCGTAAATTCAATTTACCGAACAGTCATCTTGTAATTAGGCTAGGCGTCTTCAGTTTTGCTCCAACATTTTTGGGCATTCGATTTAATGCTCAGGCTAAGCATCCTCAGTCTTGCTCCAACGGTGGACGTCAATTTAATGATTAGGCTAGGCATCCTCAGTCTTGCCTTCAACGGTAAGCGCTAATTTAATGTTGCGCCCAATTTTTTTTTTTTGACTACAGGGCATCCTCAGTCTTGCTACACTGTTGTGCGCCAAATTAATGTTCCTGTATGGCCAACAGTTATTTTGTAATTAGGCTGGGCGTCCTCAGTCTTGCTCCAACGTTGGGCGCCAATTTAATGCACCATCCTTCGGGGGATCTCTTTCTTGCGCCACGACGGGCGACCCATGTATTGCGCCGGCTGTCTCCCCCCTTTCGACTACATCACGTATTGGAATAAACTGAATGGATCGTGCATTAAAAATGATGCTAAGTATTGGCAGCTATGTTTTTCTGCATTAATTGGTGAATAATAAATTAATTACGTGAGTATAAGTTCCAATTAAAGCAGCTATTTCCATTCCACGTTTCATTGTAAGCGTCAAAATAATCTCCGACTTGCTACACGATACCTCTCAGGGATAACTAATGTGCATCAATAAAGTATATTTTTTAACATGAGATTGATTGGTAACCATCATTTCCTTTCATAAAATTTACCAGCAATTCCATCTTTCCTTAAATTTCAATAAAAATCATCATCCAAACTCATTCAACTAAAAATAATCATGTAGGAATTCAATGCAAGCTTATCTGCTATAATTATGAATATAAATTCCAATAATAATAATTTAAATATATGAATTCTCGATTTATTCATGATCATGAATTATTATGGGATGAATTAATATGTTAAAATAATATTCAATTACATTCAGCGTCTCTTCATTGAAAAGAAAAATCAATAAAGTCTTTGACTAAGCTTAAACATTCTTTACGTTAAAGGATTATGACTCTCACAACATAAAAACAAAGAAAAGTTTACGTAGTTTCATAAGTCGTAATTATCAATCTCATTAGGTAGTATTCTTGCTGGATATTCATGAAATTAAAGTATTACGTAAGTTAAAATGTGAGTAAAATGATAAGCAAATAAAAATTGAATCTCTTTCATTTAAATCGAAAATGCCATTTTCTTCTTTTGAACAAATCATCCATCATTTCATTCATCTTTGATCTTCAAATGTAACGCTAGCAGAGAAAGCAAAGTTCCAAATATTATAGCTTCAAATGGCTATTTAAATATATTCCGATGCTTAAAAAGAAAATCAATCAGTTTCACCGAGTTACTGGATAAATTATTTCCAAATAAATAAATGTAGGTATTGCCTAATACTAAATTATCATTATCCTATCAGGTCTTACGTCTATCGAGATTTACGATCGCATCTAAGTTCAATTACTATTTCATGGAATTCTAGAGAATATAGTTGGTGACAATATTTATTTGTCAATGGCAGAGACCTAATTTGAGAAGATGCTTCCTTTCATAAATGATGGCTTCGACAACAAATACCAAACAAGACTCGTTACAACATGTGAAATCCCCCTAGAAGAATTTAGGTTTACAATTCAATATTTATTATTCGGAGATTTTATTTTGATAACTGTATATGGTTATTAACCAACGGATCCCGTAACGAATTTCACCGTACGAATATCCCATTAACCCAAAAATATCTTGTGCTGCTATTAAAATCATGCCACGAACACGTCAATTATAATCAATAGTTAGTATCACGTCATGTAATTACTACCAATAAATTACAAATACCTAACTCTCTCTATATTCCAACCGTAAACATTATAACTTCACATTATTCATATCAACAAATATATCCCTCATAATATTTATACTTATAGTCTCATCATTACGCACGCAGCGTATTGTCTCAATATTCCATTATCAAATGACAACGATGCGTTAATGGGTTATATTTCTACTCAAATACACATAATCACTCTTTCCTGAAAAAGAAATAATGTTTGAACAAATCAGGTCCATATTTACTTACATGTGATCACATACTGCCGATAACCAGGTCTTAATAACCAACGAAAACATCTAACTCCACTCCACATTACAGTTAGATTATATCACATTATGCATTACACTTTTCTTTGGTAATCATCGTAACATCGTTTTTCAATCTCTCCACATTTGACTAAAAGCATCCCTACATAAGGATATTGGTTTCCGTAATTGAAGATTACCTATTGCCATGATTTTAAAGCGATTATGATAATTTCTTTGCGAAGACACTGCACATTGAAAACACATCTCGAAGATATAAAGTATTACCTTCACGAAAATCACGTTTTAACCTCTACATACTACATCTTAACTTTAAGTATTCATATTTACTTTGAATAAATAAAAAATGCTTGGAACTTAACTTTAATCAGCTGGTGTTTCGGACTGGGCTAGGCTCCACTTCGGTCATCTTTGCATAGCTGGCCGGTTTCAGGTGATAGCTGCGTCAGATATGGGCAGTAGCAACCAGTTACGGGCTTGTTGAATCAGCTGGCATGGTGTCTGTCAGTCGTTAGTTCCATCTCCGATTTAGTTACTCATGTGGAGGCCGTTGATTGCATGTGATAGAAACATATTCAAGATCATAATTAGTACCGCAATTCAGTTTTACAAGAGCTCTTGTATCTAAATTATAATTTTTAACAGGTTATTCTACCAAAAATTTCATTGTCAACTTTCAGTTACAAGCTTTGTAATGGTACTCTAGTTAACTTCTAGCTTTTCGTAAATAAGTTTCGAGTTGGCAATATCTTATTTCGTTAGGTGACTTGCGTCAACTTTCAGTTTGAACCTCAGTCTTCGATAATTTAATTCTTCTCCTTTCTTTAAGTTTCTTCCTCGTTAGCCTTGATATTAAGTTGTGGGTTGGTGTAATATCTTTTTAATATTACTTGATATATTAATTATTCTTCAATTCTTGCTCCGTAGAAACTTCCTCGTGACGACTTTTTGCGTGAATAATTTTGTTTCGATGCTCAACGTAATTGATTGTTCACTTTGCCATTTTAACAATTTAAAACATTTGGCATTTTTCTTAATCACGGCCGCGTGGATTCTTTAAGTCTGACCGTCTTACTTCGTGACCAAGGCTTATTTGGTTCGTTAAATTAGTATTCTTTTCGACACATTCACGGCTTCTTTGATTCTGTGTGTCCGTATTTTTTATATTGTAATGTAATCACGGCCGATATAACTCTTTATGTCCTTACTTTCTTCAGATTTATTGCTCTACTATACAATCTTTGTTATTTTTATTGCGGTGCATGGCAAATATAGATGTTGTAATACTTCGTTTTTCATAAGATCAGAGCAATGAAACGGTACACATTATGTTTATTAATATTAACCTGATGAGTGCTACGCCCGCCTATAGATGGGCTGACGTGGCCGGTCCAGCAGTGCTACGCCCGTCTATAGACGGTGCACGAGAACTTTAATTTCTTTGAGTTCCTCAGTTCACTCTCGAGTGCCAATTCAATCTCTGGCATGCTCTGCCATCTGTTGGGCATTATGTAGAACTAATTGATCACGGCTTATAACTTCGGGAAGAAACTTACAGAGCTTTTTGTAGACGTCTTCGGAATTTATGTGCGATATAAACAAAAAATGCGGAACATTAAGCTATAGTTGCTCTTGCAGCGATGTTATTTCGGATCAAAGAATCTTTCAGTTATTAACCACAGCGGAAAGTGATTATGAAGATGGTGATTTTAATGAATTGTTAAGCGATTTTGAAAGTGTGGGTAATAAAGAGAGTGCTGAAAATATTTTGTGTGAGAAAGAAACAGAGCCTCCTTCTAAACAAAAGAAGAAAAACACGGTGAATTCAAAAGCTATTCCACCACTATTTTCGTGGTGGACGGATGATTTTTCTCAACCAGACTTTCAAATAACTGTGACAGATTCTGGGAGCCAAGTCGTGTTTGATGACAACCCAAAATCATTGACTTTTATAAAACTTTTTTGCCAGTGGATTTGGTGCAGCTGGTTGAACAAATCGGTATCGCTAACAACCGGTGAAAAACGTTAACTCTTACCACATTCCAGGTTTAGAAAGTATTTTAAAATATCAACTTATGTACTTGTACTGTGTTATATCTATTAGTTGCCTACAGATTTTAGGAAATCATTTTATTTTGGGCTCTTTACTGGGTATAAATATGATGTATTCATGGGCAAAAACGTGTAATTTTGTTTTCTCTCAAAATAATAATGAACATCAGAGTAGGATTTTCTATTTGCATTTAGATTTATAAAGAACCAATATTTATAAACATTTTAAGCTAATCACCCCACTGATAAGTTAAAAATTGAGGTTTCTACAAATTTTTTCACATAGGAAGAAAAAACACAGCACTGAGGTACCAAACAGTCAACTGGTAACTCAGCATTTAAAAGGTTAATATAGCCATGAAATATTTTTTTTCTAGAAGGAGATTGAAGGTAGATATAATCAAATACAGTAGAGACAATACGCGACACTTCCATATTTAGCTTTGTTAAAATGGGAGACAAGTCGCAAGTGGTGCTCCTAGTGGCTTCACCTGAAAATTTGTGCTAAATTCAAATATCAATGGAAATGTATATACGGAAATGGATAAATAAATTTACGTCTAGAAAGAAAGTGTTACTAAGATATTAACATTGTTGCTAAAGCAATTCTGGATAAATGAATGAAGAATTATTTAACAGGTTATTATTTAAAGACTGAAATCAGACGTATAATCAAGATGCGAAATGGACTGCTGTGAAAGGGCTTGATCTTTCATTTATGCATTACCTTTTTAGCTTTAGAATTCCTGCCTGAACGTTCACGGCTAGATTTTTCTTTTTTCTCATTTAAAAGCATTGTATCATATTAAAGCACTTGTCTACAAAAATATCGTCACATTCCTTACACACATGATTCAATTAATTTACATATTTTCTTCAGTGCTTGACAATGCATTATGGCATTCCAAATGGGGTAACTTGGAACACAACCAGCCACACTCATATGCATATGTAGTTTCCTGAATGAAATCAAACCCACAGATCACACCTACAGTACAACAACACATCGGTATTGAAGTTAACTACTGCACTATACAATAAAATATGCGTATTATATTTTAAGCCAGTTAAAATATGAATCGAGCAGGTCAGAAGATTATGAAGTACTATAAAAATTTCTTTGTCACTGGAAGAATATATATGCAAACACAATATTACTTACATTCTCTTGTCATGAGGGGAACGGAAGAAAGACCGCTCATTCTTCTCTACTTCATAGTTACTGCAGCCAAACACAGCACATACCTTTCCCCTCATGTTAAGAGGAGACATCAAGGAATGACTCACGCTACTATTTAATTATGTCAACTCACTGAAAACACATAAATAACACCAAAAACTTCACACACAAATACACGTGCTCTTATGACAGAATCAGTAGTTCTCAGGTCAATCCACTAGAGAGAGCTCTAATAGCTGTCCCTCAATATCTCGCTGAGTGTCGCGTATTGTCTCTACTGTATTTGATATAATATACAAGTTCTATCACATCAAATCTGTTTATTTATCTAAGATACACAATACAAGCAGTGAGAAATTGTCCCAAATTTTGAAGAAAATTATAAATAATTGTGAAAAATGCTTATGCTTACATCATCATTTCTTGTGGAATTCCCTGAAACACTTATTCTTACTTGTTAGGTATAGGTTAATATTACACTCCGTACATCGCACTCTGGTTCGGCTGGATCAGCTTGTCAGTTCATCAACAGCTGGCCAGTGCTCAAAACCTTTGAGCCTTTTGTCCACACATGGGAGTGGTGCACACATCTTGTTGGTGGATCTCATTCTTGTTCTTCCTCCTCTTGAAAGGGCACTAAGTCGGTTGATGCAATAAGTATTTCAGCTAAGGCTAATCAAAATTTCATTAGATCAAGAATGTCTTTCTTCGCAACTCCATAGCATGCAGCATCTATCCTGTAATCCATCCACACATTAACGGTCACCAGATCAATAAGGTGAATAGCGGTTTTCAGTGTCCACTTCCTTGTTTTAAAGAAGGTTCACTACTCTTCCAACAGCTGATCGCAGACATCAACACTGCCGATCTTTTCATTATTTTTTTGGCTGCATTTGGAATTGGTACTTTAATGTATTTCTTTTCCGTTTTTGTCCCATCTCTCTACTTCATGAAGAGGAGCTTCTCCATGCAAATTTGAGGTCATAGTTGCCACTTTCGAGTCCTTCCATCAAATTAAACCCATTCCATCATCTGATCGGCATTCCTCCTCTACTTCACCTCTTGCCATCTTTTGGTCGGGTTTAAATGTTTTATTTTTCACTCTGTTCATCATAATAGTGCCAGTTCCATTGATTTCTTTCTCACTTCAGGCGTTAAGAAGGTGAAATATCTGTCAAAATAAATTTTTGAACCTTTAAGTTGGGTTCTTGATAGATGAAGAACAATATATTTCTGAAATTTAAAGGTCATGTTAAAACAAAACTATAGTGTATGTTAAATAATTGGTGTAAACATAACAGCTATTTTAATTACACTGTAATCTGTATTCATACATTAAGAAAATAAGACCGTATAATCCTTTTCATGGGCCATTTGTTAGTAGTGGAATAAGAATAAGATTAGCTTTAGTAACATTTTGTGAAGCTCTACAGTAAAATAAACGCATTATAATTGCCATATCTATGCATAAAAAAATACTAACATGGTATTAGATTTCATATTAAGCAGTTTGATATCAATATCTAACCAAATAAGGTAGTTAATGAACAGGCTTTCCTGATAATGCACCGGTTGCCATGATGACTGCCAAAACCAGCAGAATTAACGTACTTCATAGGTTCTCCACAGGAGCGCAGCACCAACTAATGCATATCAAAGAGTTTGCACAAACCTATGCTTTAAAACTAAACAGCTCAGAATGCTCTTCGTCACTGCAATGAATCGTACCCACTGTTGAAACGTACCCACACAAACATGTGGGTAGAGTCTGAAAGGGCTAGTAGGATGTCCTGCTTGACAGCTTTCTTAGTTCTGGTAGGCAAGCATTTTCCTTGTTATTACACGTGTTTTGGGTTTAACAAATTGTTTGTGATTGTGAATGAGTTTTGTATTCATTAGCTATGACTGAATAAGTACGGGTATCACACTTTATGAACCTCGGTTATGAATTCCACGGGTTCCCAAAGTTCAAATGATTTAAGTATGTTTCATTATTTTGATTATTCTACATGTATATATGTGTCCAGGAGAAGTAATAATGTTTGATTATCTTGGATGGATGGTTAGCTACAATGGTTTAATGTTGTGTTCCATACTGCTGGAGTCGTCATCAATAGCTGAAGTAAGAGCGGGAAAATAAAGGAGATTTCATTTCACGAATTTCCATGCCATTCAAAGTTCAGACAGAAATGGCTCAGTGCTATTTCTACAGATGCACTGGTACCCAATTTTGAGTCAAGAACTTCTTTCACAAATACTGTAGGAGTCATTTTCTCCAATCTGATTTTTGCCCTGGGTTGAGAATTAAAAAAATCTAAGAATGATGTTTCTCCCACTGTATTTGAAGAATATTCTGTATACAAACCTGCCAACAATAACATATTTTCCATAATTTGTGTGGATTTCATTATAATATTGCAGTTTAGGACATATTTATTATGTAAAATCAATTTTTTTTTACTTTTCTCATGAAAAATTACAATAATCCTAAATGAAGAATAAGTCACATTGAATCTGTGAAACACAGATCACATGTGAAAAATAAGGCTAATAAAACAATAACAAATTTCTTTGTCATTAGTGGGGAAAATTACAAATGGAGAGTTGGTATTTACATAGTTCTTTTGTAGAACATAGTGTTCCAGTTGCAGTTTCTGACCATGCAGGGAATTTATTCAAAGCAATTTTTCTGGCTTCAAAAGCTGTGCGAAAGTATGGCTGTGGCAGAACAAAAACTTCTGTACTAGTAAATTTTATGGCTAGTAACACTAAACAAGACATAGTTTGATATTTGCAAAGCATGCTGTGTTCCTTACCTACTGGTACTAGTAATGATGCCAGTGATGTCAAGCTTTATCTTCTGGTAATTTCATTTTATAATGTAGAACAGGGCCAGGTGTGCACTTTACTTTCATCAATATTAGAGAATGCTGATAATAGAGGTGCAGGTAATTTTTTTGTTTGTTAACAGTAAGTTTTCTATGCTAAATATTCCTCGAAGAAATTGTATAGCTGTTGCTTCTGACAATGCCAACACAATGATGGGCAGTAATAAAGGCTTTGTAAAATACCTCCGAGATAAACAATATTCTGTTTTTGTACAGAGATGTCCAAGCCATCAGGTCCATTTAGCTGGTCATAAAGCTAATGCTTATTTGCCTGTCAATATTGAACATTTTCTGGTTCAACACTTCTATAATCTTGAAAAAAGTTCCAAAGTTTATCAAGAGAGATGTGGTTCTAATCCTAACAAGATTTTGAAATGTGTAAGTACTCCTTGGCTTTTTCTCCTTGAATGTATCACTGGGATTCTAACTTTAATGTTTTGCAGTAGACCACAAAAAAAAAAAAAAAAAAAAAAATTCACAAACAAATTTGATACAGCTAGGGTTTTCGTTCTTGATCCCAAGACAAAATTATACCTTTACTGTTACTTTCTTCAGTGTGTGCTGTCAATTTTTAATGATGTAAATTTGTCTTTACAACACAGTGCTCCTCTTACACACGTGTTTAGAAGTACACTTTTAACTTGTGAGTGGTCTCACTGTCATGAGTAGGGTAAGCACCCCCTTCCCTAGTCTGAACAAAGGTTCCTATGTGTCAATGCGCGCTGTGTGAGAGTTTCTCTCATCGCGCGACTAATGACGTTGGTGTTATTTTGAAGTGGAGCGGGAAACTTACTCCTGTTGTACGCATTAGTATTTGTATTATGAGCACTTCTTGTTTTTGAAAATGTTATTATGTTCAGAAACTTTGCTTTGTACATAAATATTACTAGATATAATACATGTGTGAGATATTATTTTTTACAACTTCAGGACAGAAGTTACTTTTATGTACATTGCAAATTGCGACCGTTCGTGGAACGCCTAGTTCGAAGATGATAATAAATTTTATAATTCGCTCGACTAGAATTCAGTGGTTTACATGATCCTCCACTCAGGGCATGGCCCTTCGGAAAGAAAGCGGTCACATCCTATCAATAATTAACCTGGTAATGATCCAACATCAGTCTCGAAATAATGAGTTCACTTAAATTAAGCATAAATGAAAGTTGCAATGAGAAATTGGAAGTATAATAATTTTAATAAAATGAAATTAACTGACTACAATTGAACAACTGAATATGCAACGTAAAATAAATTATCCTTGTGCATCTCTTATCACACCGCATTAAAAGAATCAAGTCCATCTTGAAAAATAATTGTCAGTCATTAAATTAAAATCTCATCATTACACAAAACTGATTCACTTAAATAAATGTAAATTAATATAATGGAAAATCAGCAATTTCAGTTTCTTTCATTCATCTTGTTTGTTCATTCGCTGACGCATTATTTAGACGAACCTGTCCTCCCTGCTCTACTTTTCCTATTACTTCATTATAACCTTCTAACTGAATAATAACTTGAATTTTCTAACGGCGCATGATAAACACAGAAAATCCTTCAAATACATAATAATAGTATCATTGCTCCATAAATAAATAACTGCATGTCTCCATCCAACCAACAGCATCATATGGCTGCACCTGAAAATAAGTACTAACTACTGTTACAAATAAGTGAACAATCAAATGCCAGACGATCTGCGTTGCATCGGCTCCACTCCATCCTGCTGGAAAATACTTCTACAGCGCCAACTTACTACATCTAGCAATGCTACAAGTTGATCTACAGTACAGGTGATAATACTCCCACAGTCTAATTATCGTTCGAGTAGCTTGTCGAAGATCCTACTCGTGTGTTCGTAAAATACATTCCGCTATCCATGTGATACCAAATTAAACTCAAGTCAGCTCGTATGCCTAACCAATCTCTTCGAAAAGCATTCAATCAACGCTACGAAACTCGCTCATCTAATAAACTCAGACATACGCGGCAGAAATACTTCTCAATAACACTATCCTAACCATTGGCCATCTCAAAGAATTAAATTACTACCGCAATTCACCACTCAATAAATCATTCTCTAAGTATACCGTCAACTATACCTTTAGATGACCCTACATATTTTACGCCACACAATGTCCACCACATAACGAAAATACTCATCATTTCCTATATAAATGAGCTAAAATATCTTTGAAGAGCTTCACCATTATTCATACAACCATCACTGAATCGATCCACAAAACATATCACAACACTCCGCGGAATTATTCATATTATAAGATCACCACATCAAATATCTCGCACATCGGTACTTCAAACTTACCTGTAGCATTCAAGATCACACTCGCTTCACAGCTGTTCCACTAACACGGAAAACAATGCAGGAAAGATCGCCTAACCCTAATATTCACCGACGGAAAACATTATTCTAATATGCGCAGTAGCATTATATGACGTTAAACCAACACCGTTAGCACGTTAGAACATTCAAGTTATTTCACTTTATATCACCTGTGTGACATTTAAAAAGATCTACTTCTACTATAAGCATCTACAAGTAAACAAGAAGGGCAAGGTTCGACTACTCATCTGACTTCCTCGCTTCTCCACAGGTATTGGTCGTCAGGTTATTTTTTCAGCCATCTCATTCATCCCGGCAGAGTGCGGATCCACCAGGATCCTACTGGTTTACTCGAACATCTCCTATATATGGACTTTCTTATTCACAAATATAGGCAACATCTTGGGTTCAATCGGAAACTGGAACAGAATAATTAGAGCGAATTCATACAGATTTACAAGTCCACTGTTATCGATTAATACTGGCCTGTATAACTTAGTGTCGCTCAATGCTATATTTAGTTTATCAATCGTTATTTAGGCCTCAGCTTCTTAAGTTTTAAAGACTTTAACTCGCATACAAGAGCTGTGCTCACTATTTGCTTTCCGATCTTTTTCTGCTACTCAAGAATTAACATTGAAACAAATTCTAACTTCATTATTTACAATAATAATAATGAGGCTGCTTTCCATGAACCACATAACTATGATCCTGACTTCTTTACATATGATTTTGACATTTGAGGAAACGTTATCACGGAGATTCACAAAGGAACACACGCTACTATTGTTTATTCTTCACTTGAAGTACGTCACACCACACGCCTGTTAGATGATTAACTGTATGTAATTCCGGCTCAATCCATGGCCTCCTTGACGTCTGTAATACTAGATGTAATGTCTGGCCTTTCTTCTTCTCAGCTGTTACTGCAAATATTTATTGATACCCGCTTGCGACTACACTGTTTTCATGCGGTCCGATGTATACCACGGGGTTCTGACCTTGATCTACCGATTCTCTTCCATAAGATCTACCATCAATTCGCGAGTTGTGTCGGCTCATATTTTACGAATATATATAAATTCGCCGTGCATCAACAATTTATCTTACATCTATGCCGTCCATATGCATTTATCATAATTATGACCTTCAATGACTCCCTGACATGTAATTACACATCATTGGAAGGTCATAATATGTTATTTTAAGTAGTAATTTGTGTCTTTAATAAACAGCTAATCATGTCCGGCTCCATGGCTAAATGGTTAGCGTGCTGGCCTTTGGTCACAGAAGTCCCGGGTTTGATTCCTGGCGGGGTCAGGAACTTTTTAATTGGTTGATTTCGCTGATATGGGGGCTGGGTGTACGTGTCATCTTCATCATCATTTCATCCTCATCATGACGCGCAGGTCGCCTACGGGCCTCAAATCAGAAGCCCTGTATCTGGCGAGCCGAACTTGTCCTCAGACACTCCCGGCACTAAAAGCCATACGCCATCTCTCTCTCACACACACACACACCCAGCTTAATCATTTCATTTTTATCTAAAATATATAAGGTAGAACTTGTGTTTCATTTCAGTAGTAAATTTCAGCCTTACGCCCCACAAAACTGTGAAAAATGTCATATTTATTTTAATGTGAGAGAATGTCTCACGCGTGACTACTCACGTTACATTTCGGCTAGCGACCCTCGCGGGTTAAGAAACTTGCTTGTAGGGTTTATTAAACCATCTTGTGTACAAGTAGGAGTTGCATCAATTACTGAGGTGAAATTTAAGGAAAGAAAGCACCAGAAAGCAGATGAGAACTTAGTGATTGGTACTAAGTGTAGGGTTTATTTGAAAGAAGAATTAAGTAATAGTAAGAGTGGTAGTTTTACGTTGCAGCTTGTGATTACATTGTGATAAACTTTCCTTTTGGTAATGAGTTTTTGAAACATGCAGGGATTGTTAATTTAAATCTGAGACAGAGTGCTTAATTTTCTTCTACAGAATATTTGATCAGTAGATTTCCCAAAATTATAGCAGATTCAGAGCATGATAAATATGAATCAAAATTAATATCTTACCCATGTGACATTTTATCTGATGACATATTAAATTGTACTAGGATTGATGTTGCTTGGAATGAAGTTGCAAATTTAAAGAATGGAAGTGATTAAAGGAAGTGTAAAACTCTCAGTAAAATATAACACTCTCAGTGAAGTTATATATGTTGTCTTATCAGTGCCACATATAATGCACAAACAAAAAGAATCATTAGCATTGTAAGAAAAAATCAAACTGAATTTAGGTCCTCACTAAGCACAAATACATTGTCATCGCTTCTCATTGAGAAACTAAACTTGTCATCAGATGGTGTTGTATGTTTCAAAAAAAGATTCACTGGAAAGCAGTTACAAAAGGCAAAGCATGCTACAACACTATGTTTACACCAGAATAACTAAGCATGTATTTAAATATGTACATTTCTTTTAGTATAGATATATTTTAAAACTGAAAATTCAAGGCATCCATGATAATGCTTCCCTTTATTCTGCGATTACCCTGATTATTGAGTCCCCATTTCAAAGATTGGCAGGTCTGTGTATATAAAATGCCTAAAATGTCTCCAAAAAAGGAGAACTGTAAACATGTAAACCATGGGGAAAAAAAGAGGAAGTTAGATGATGACTACAAACAGTACATGGTCAAGGCTACTACAGCAGAAACAGGAAGATACGATAAAGACTGACAGGACGTGCATTGTACCAATTTGACCCATCATAATTGCTGGGGCGGTAGAGCGTTTGCTGAGCCCAACTTGGCAGGTCCAATCCTGGCTCAGTCCTGTGGTCTTTGAAGGTGTTCAATTATGCCATCCTCGTGTCGGTAGATTTACTGGCACGTAAAAAGAATCCTGCGGGACAAAATTCTCCAAAAACCCGCAAAAGTAGTTAGTTAGACGAAAGAACCATTAACATTATTATTATGTGTGAATAATACTGTACCGGGAGGTACACCCCTACTTCGCTCATTCAGAATCAGTGCCTAAATAAACTCCTCTATCAATCAAATAGTGAAACTGATAACACAAGAAGTTGGAACTTTAATCAGAAGATGTCACTACTAAAATACTAAGTAATTTTGTTATTGTGAAGTTTCCTATACTGAGTGAATTTCTCCTTGTTTTGTTCTGCTATATACCAAGAAATTGGGACATTTTTCCACAGATGTCACTACTGAAAACTCTGATCATGCACTCTGGTGCAAGGTGAAGGAACTTACAACTTGAAGAAGTTTTGTTTCTCTAGGTATTCATGACTGAAACTATATTCATTTATTTTTGGGTTGGCAACACTTCCTTTTCTTTCTGCCAATTTTGAATCTAGTCAATCAAAAAATTTTGTAATTAATTTTCAGCCTATCACAGGCTTCTTGTTTGATTTTGAGTGTAACGTTTGAGTTCAACCAATTAAATTGAGAGGATGTGGCCGGTTTAGTCTTGAATTCTCTCGAACCTCCCTGAGGGTATATAAGTTGCGGCTTCTCAGGTTTCCTGGTCAATTGATCATCGTCTTTCTGTGTGTGTTAAGGCAGGAGGCGGGGCCGCCTCTTTCTTCGGCCAGCAGAACATCTACAAGGTAATGGCCACATAATTCCATCTTTCTTGCTGTGTCCGCAAATTATTCCGAGGGGAAGGTCCGAATCTTTAACCATGTAACATACTTTTCTAAAATATAAATTTTCTTACGGCTAATGTAAAACTTCATAAAACTTCATTAAGTCTTTAACTGTAAATCGGGGATAGAGAGTGAGTTACCCTCTCGAGCTCCCCTTCATCTTGGCTTGAGGTGGCTACGTTTTATAACCTTTTGTTCTGTAATGTGTTAAAGAGATCTCCATGCGAGCCACCTCAGTAGTTTGGGAATAGCCCTTGTTTCATCGGTTGAAGGCCCTGTAGGATTTTATATTGCATTATCCAGAGCACAGTTTTCACCTCCGTTCAGTTTGTGTTTGGGCCGTTTATTTAACCTGTTCTTTTTCGCAAAGGCACTGTAGGTTGGGTACTAGCTACCCCTGTATTAAGCTATGGCTATTTGTAATTCAGAGTGTGTAACATTTTGAGGTAATATTGCCTTGAACTGGCTGTAAGAAACTGAGAATCTCTTAGCTCTTTTCAAGGTTTTTGGAATAGTAACGATTGCCTCTGGGAGGCTTGATATTGTATTTAGGGAGCAAGTGCTCTGGAATTAGGGGATTTCTGCCCTTGAATAAATGATTCCTTAGTTTGAATTAAGGTTTTTGTAAACTGGATCCGGTATCTCTTGACATTGTAAAACTAGGGGCTTGAAGCCCAAAATTGTTAAAGTTCTGAATTGTGGATTTCTCCAAGTCTGTTTCAAAATTGCTAATTGTACCAGTTATTTGTTGATTTTTTAAATTCTAAAGAAATATAACCTTCAGTTCAAGTTTTAAATTAATTTTGATATTGTAGATAGACCCATTCACCCCGGCACCTTCTTTCTGCTCCACGGGTAATCCCATAACAAATACCATTATGTGAGGAACACCATGCATCTGCATTACCTGTGAATAGTACCATTATGTGAGAAATACTATGGATCTACATTACCTGTAATTTGTACCATTGTGTGAGGAACACTGAGTCTACATTACCTGTGATTAATACCACTATATGAGGAACATCATGGGTCTAGTTTACCAGTGATTAGTACCATTATGAGGGGCTGGTGACCTGGATTTTGGACTGCTTTGGACAATAAGCATCAACGATATGAGTTTGTTTTGGAAGCAGTCCCTTGTTCCATTTATACTATTGTTTTAAGTTATTTTAATATGAAGATGGGGCATTGCGGGCCGGATCTACTGATTGTTTTAAGTTCCTAATAATTTTTCATAGTCGTTTTGGATTCTAGTCAGTGGATGGATTTTGGAATTTTGATAATCATATCATTGTACTTCATCACGTACCATTAGGGGACGATGACTTAGATGTTAGGCCTCTTTAAGCAACAAACATCATCATCATTATTCTTCAAAGATTTCATCTTGATATGGAAATAGATTAGAAAAAAATCAGGTTAATACTAGATCGGGGAAGACAGGAAAAGATAAGATGTGCGATATATAGGCGTACAAAGCGTACGAGACAAGGAGCGTAGGACAGACACAAAAGTGGAAAAGGCACTCAGGTGTTTAAATATATATCAAAGGTAGAAATGAAGACAGGTACATACTCTTAGTAACACAAGGACAAGGTCAATGTGCAAGGAGTTATCGATAGAATGGAGTGTTTCTTATCTACTTTGCTTTGAAGAATATGGAGTTTATAGTATGCCTTCATTTGTTTCCGAGTTTACAGTAGCTATCTAATTTACAGTGTTAATTTTGTCTCATGTCTCTATAATATTTGAAGTTTTGTTGTTTTGTCTTTATGTTTACAGAAATTAGAGAAAGTAGCTCGGGCAGTTCGCAAGAATGATCGACCCTTTGGTGGCATACAGCTTATTCTGTGTGGAGATTTCCTTCAGCTACCACCTGTGACACGCAACTCTAAGCCAGACGATAAACGTTTTTGTTTTCAAAGTTCTGTGTGGGATAACTGCATTTACTCAAGCTATGAACTGACTCAAGTCCATCGTCAGTCAGATCCTGCTTTCATTGATATTCTTCAGAATGTACGAATCGGCAGGTAAAGAAGGATCAGTGATAGTGTGTCGGTTTCCTCATACAAATAATGTTCTTGTCCTTTATTCAAGTTTATTGCTATGAGTCAAGTTACAGTATATTATTGCACCATGTCTTAAAACATGTTTGATTTGAAGTTGTATTTAGTTTAATGATCTTTCCAAGAGTACAAATATATCCTAGGCCACCTTAGTTCAGTCGATTGAGCATCTAATACAGAATCGGAAGGTTGTGTGAGTCAGGTGCCCACTGGTACTCATCTGCCCATTTTTGTTCTGTACTTAACCTCTTTTCAGCATGTACTACTGTATATAGGCAAACAATCCCTGCACCCTAAGTTTAGGAAGAAAACTTCTGGAAAAAGTTTTTTAATATAACTTTGTTAAATATTAATATTGAAAACCATAAATACTACAGTACAATAAATGTGTCTGATCTGTATTACCAGTTTGTGAGAGTAAAAACAAATTTATCTGGTGCATACCAAAAACTAATCTATGGAAATTCACAACATTTTCTTCATTATTGCCTGGTAGGCTTTTGTGCAGTGCTAGCTCTACAAAAACTCAAGTTATTTTGTTCTAAAACATGTGAGTCATCCACTGCTAGCCTTAAAATCCATCATTATTAACTCTCATTCTTTTGCTATTACTTTCAGCTCACACATTTCACTCTTGATCGCACATCCAAGCTGTCTCTTTACAGTTAGATATTCACATATCCCATTTTTTATTTCTGAAAACTGCTTTGTATCTGCAAAATGCCTGGCAGGTACTACTGTATTTTCTCGTGTATTAGACTCCCTTGCATATTAGACTCCCCCTCCCCCCTTGCTTTTCGAGACAAAGAAAATGAAAAAAATAAATCTCGCATATAAGTCCCCCCAACATAATTCATCAGAGAAGAACGATTCCTCGTCGAAGCGGGTACAAGTCTTATTGCAGCTCTGATGACATTGCATTAATTTGTGAATAATTTCGTCCGTACGATCTACGCAATGAAAACACGCATCGAAACCATGCGATACATCTGTGTTTCGTAGTTAAGAAACGACCGCCTCTGTAGCGTAGGCCTACTGCAGCTCTGATGACATTGCACAGATAGGTGAATAAGCCTAGCCTCATGTCCAAGATTTACGAATGGCAGGAAGGTTGATGTGCGGTAAAAACGGTACATGTAACTCCCCTCCGCTGGGACTGTGTTAAAAAGAGCTGTACCACCTCGGGATGAGGAAACGAGTTTACTTCAGTTGAGAAATATTCGCGGTTGTGTTATTTATATAGCAGGCAAGATCATTAACAGAGTGATCGTTTATTATCTCTTAACTCGGGCCAATATAGATATTTTTTGGAGAGAAGTAAGTTTAAAACATGATAAAAGCTATCCAATTAAAACTATTGTTTTACTCACCAACATCCCTAAAAAATTTAAAAAAAATGTAAAAAAATAATTTTATGTCCCCACGTACTTTAAACAATTTTCGGAGACGCCAAACAAAACATACTAGGGTATGCATTAATTTTAAAAAAAGACAATGAACGTACAAAATTAAACATCATGATAATAAAACGCATTACCGCCACACCTATAGATATCCATAAATGCGGCAAACTTTCCTGTTATTTATTTTTATTCTTTCTGTCGAGGAACTTTTGGCACTATCCTGGCGATAACATATAAACAATGTGGTCTATCTTATCTCGTGAACAGCTGTTTACTTAAATCCTGATGTGATAAATGTAGAGAACAAGCATAAAAATATACTTATAAATAAGGGTCTGGGTTTCAACAGCCGCAGTTATCAAAAGAATGTTTCCAGTCACTATGTATTATATTCGGAAGTACAACTCATTCGGAAGGAGTGGCTTCTGCTACACATACACCAACTGGGAATATCAGAGGCCATCTCCAGAAACCATTTGGGAATAGATTGACACTATTTAGACTCTATAGTCGGGAACGAAACTGTTTTTAGAAGGTCCAGAAAGATTGGGTCTCGTATGCTCTCGATTGCAGTGCATGGCTCAGAGAGAATGAAGCATGCCTGACGCGGCTGACAAGATGGCGGTGAAGATGACATCACTTGGAATGCCGACACGCTGGTAGCAGGGAAGTTGGCGGCGCAAGGCAATAATTGAAATGAAAGTAGTGATCAGGTTTACTTTGTGGTAGGCATACTGCTCAACTGACAGACATAAGTTCTTTTGTATCAATATTGCATTATATGATAATACGATAGCCTTATCCCTTTTTTCTACAGGGTCGAGTATGAAGTGAGACGAATCTTTGCAGCAAGTTTTTACGACCGGATGCCCATCTTGACGTCACCCTCATCAGAGGAATTAATGAGATGTAACGAATGATGTGATATGAGTAACTAAAAGAGACTATATTTACTTTTTTGTCTTTTTATGTCTAGAAATACTGCCTTCCGATGAAAATAGCCAGTATAACTCAAATACATTCATCAGTTTGTTAAAGAATAGTGTAGAATGTTTACACGTACAATATTTATAGCCTAGAAGTCATGTGTTCACTGCACAAAATTTGAGGTTATCGCATATGAAGGGTACAGGGAAAGAAGGGGCTCATGAACATTTTACTAACTTTTCAGCAGAAGCATTTTAAACTTCAAAACCTTGTAGAACGTGTTCTTTTATCTATTTGGAAGTCCAGTAATCCACAAATCTTAGTATATTCATTGTAAATGTGTAACCTATTTTCATTATGGAATTTTAAACCTCAATAAGGTAAAAATTAAAATGTTCTGTAACTACTTACATCTGTAGGAGGGGAAAAAAGGGGCTCATTACACTGAACTACTGTCTGAAGTCTCTGTATTATTGTTTATTTTCATTATTGTTACTAAACTAACACGAGCAATGTATAAACTATGAACGTTTTTCAAGTCTTTAACAAGCACAAAATCACATTTTACATATAATATTTTAGCAGATGTCCATCACTTCACGTAGCACAGGCTACAGTTCATCATACATGAGGAATATTGGAGAAATACTCCCTTGCCTCATCACCATAGAATCTCATTAATTATTGCAAGTCTTTGAACTTCTCAGCAGATATGGGCAAAGCTCCTAGGGAAGAAAAGCACTGTATTATATTTCATTGTAGTATGTTAGGGTAATTAAGTGAAGGTGAGAATTTCACCATGAAGGAAGTGATACTCTTACCTTCACTAGCTTCCTCTGGCAGGTCAGATTGGTCTTCACCGGGTTGAGTGGCTCAGACGGTTGAAGCGCTGGCCTTCTGACCCCAACTTGGCAGGTTCGATCCTGGCTCAGTCTGGTGGTACTTGAAGGTGCTCAAATATGACAGCCTCGTGTTGCTAGATTTACTGGCACGTAAAAGAACTCCTATGGGACAAAATTCCGGCACCTCGGTGTCCCCGAAAACCGTAAAAGTAGTTAGTGGGATGTAAAACAAATAACATTATTATTAAAATTGGTCTTCAGGATGATTGGAAGCATCATGTGTCCTCCGTTTCACTGCTATGGAGACGGATTCCCGAGCGCCATTGTAAGTGTTCCGGAAGCTCAACAACGGTCGTCTCTGAATCTTGATCTCTGTTACTGGCCGGGATGGAAATGGTAACTTCTTTGCATACCTCTCATCCAAAAAGTTCTTCCAACCCCTAAACATTTAAAGATAAAAATTTCATTGTTCTGTATTGAAATTATTGATGTTAAAAATTAAATATTTGAAAAGGAGGTTCAACCTATTCAATACTTAAAAGAAAGAAATGCAGTAATCACATTTCTATTTAAATGGGACCGGTTTCGACCTTAGTCAAGGTCATCATCAGCCGTAAAAACATGTACAATGTTTATGAATATTGGAGGTCAGTTTCACACTCTGATAGGCACAAAGACACGACACCACATTCTGTCATGCACAAAGTCACAACACTATCAACTAATATAGATTTGTAGTAGAAAGCCGCCAGCTCCTGGTGATCAGCGCGGCACATTCAAGGTCATGCGCTGCGGTCGGACGCCAAAGTAGAGTGGAGAATGTTTTGAAGGTCCTGCTAAGGAGTACAAGTACTCATTCAATTACTCTGATTTGCGTCGTATATTTTTATATACGTACTTAACTTCCCGCAACTGTGACAAATTCTGGACCTTCAAAACATTCTCCACTCTACTTTGGCGTCCGACCGCAGCGCATGACCTTGAATGTGCCGCGCTGATCACCAGGAGCTGTCGGCTTTCTACTACAAATCTATATTAGTTGATAGTGTTGTGACTTTGTGCATGACAGAATGTGGTGTTGTGTCTTTGTGCCTGTCAGAGTGTGAAACTGACCTCCAATATTCATAAACATTGTACATGTTTTTACGGCTGATGATGACCTTGACTAAGGTCGAAACCGGTCCCATTTAAATAGAAATGTGATTACTGCATTTCTTTCTTTTAAGTATTGAATAGGTTGAACCTCCTTTTCAAATATTTAATTTTTAACCCCTAAACATTACGTGGTCAACTGTTACAACGTCGAACTGTGAGGTCTTTTGACGAGCTGTTTTGATGATGGAGATCCAGTTACTAGGAACAATTGCCTGGGCTTTTGAATTCACCAAACCCATGTTCTTATCATTCTCAAGACAGGAATGACCCCATACAGGGAGCGTTACAGTGATGGACTTCAGTTTTTTCCCAACGTTCACCAAGTTGTAGAGGAACCAAAAGAAAGTGAAGTTCTTCTGTTCTCCACTACATGAATCGCAGAACATACTGAGGTTTTTTATGTTTGAATCAAAATAGTTGTAGATGAAGTGATGCAACAAGGAGCATACATCGTCACTTCCCTTTTTGCCTTCATGTTCCAAATACACACAAAAAATACTTTGGGAAGTGGACAGTACATGGACGTTAAATACAAACACAGATGACCGTCTCCTGTGGTAGACACCATTCGTGGAGATGTTAGGAACAGCCAAGTTTTTCCCATAGTCGAAGCAAATCGCCTCAAATTCACATTGTCTTTTCACTTTCTCCTTATCTCCTTTTTTCTCAAATAAAATGCTTCCGCTTTTTTCTTATGAACAGTGTTGATTAATGTCAGCCGACGTCATTCATCGTCCAATCTGTGAACCTCTTCCGAATTAGATTTTAGTTTCTTCTCTGCTTCTATACTTTTCTTTTTAGCAATATACTTGACACGTATGCTACAGGTATCAGTCCTGGAATAACTGAAGGCAATATTGAAATCCTTACAGAATATGCTTCTGTAAGTCTCATAGCTTACTTGGATACCTGGATTATTTTCTTTGAACATTTTAAACATCTTGTTAATATTTAGATCTTCCAGCAGGTAAAGTTTGGAGGATACATGTAAGCTGTAGTGGCTTTGATGGCCTTTGAAAGAATTTATGTGCTGACATACACTACTTACATTGTCAACACTAAGTTTATGGTGGTGTTGTCCATGCTTCCCTCTCATATCCATTGGTGCTGAACCTGTGTTTTGTAAGGATTTCACAAGATACTCAAGTGTTCTCTTTCTTATGCCATGTATAGCCGTAAAGGCTTTGCGGCATTCATCAAATTCTTTCACAAATTCTGTGTCATCTTCCCTAACTGGACCATGAACCTTGTACTTGTATGTTGCACTGTAATGTGCAGCAGATTCACTAGTTGCAGGTCTGTTTACAGGTAGAACAGAAATTAATCCACAGAGGTGCATATTCTGTTCATCGTGTGATACAAGAAGAATGAATGATTGTAAGATCTTGTTTCTTCCAGAGCAGTCTGAAAACAGTGGTGCTTAAAATTACAGTCATTCCTCATTTCATGGGACTGCAGTTTTAGCTTTTTATTAGCTACAGACAGTCTACCATACAATTTACGTTTCCTTGTTTTCGGTTCCATAATGCCTCACTTGTCTATACTTGTCCATACAACAGACACACAGTTAAGAAACACAGTAGTAGTCTACAACCACTTGTCCCCACTCACACACAAACAACACTGCGTAGGTAACCTCCTGCTGCTCGTACACTGAGTGCGGGAAGAATACAGTGAGCTCCTTCTTCCCCTGCAGGTATGTCGATGAGCCCCTTCTTTCCATGTATGCGGACCGCAATTTTTCCAAAAAATGTAACGAGCCCCTTCTTTCCCTCTACCCTTCATATTGGACCCCCCGTTACTTTTTTTGGCTGTAAAAGTGGGGGGAAAGGGCGGTCTAATACGCGAGTAAATACAGTATTTATCTGTTCAAGACAGGCTTTATTTTTTCGTGCAATCATGTATGGAACTCTCGTCCACATCATACTTTCTTACCGCAGCGTGATTACCAATTTGTTCTGCTTCTTCAATAATGTGAAACTTTTCTTTAGCCATGAATGACCTATAATTATACCTCATTCCAACCATCCTAAATATGTGATAAACTACTAGGCATGCTTTTCACTTTTGTTAGGAACAGATTTGTCAACAGAGTGTGCAAAAAAATGCCAGCTTCCAGATTTCCGTATCTCAGGAGTACTGTACCAACCTTGATGCAAATATTACCCACAACCCAACTTTTCACCTCCATATTTTGAAAAAAATATGTGGTGATTAGGCTATTCACGTAAATAGGGTATTTATACTCACCGCAACCTGAAAAGCTGAAAGTTTATTTTGTGTTTGATTTAATTTGGAATAGTTCATATATTTTGTTATTTCACTTTTTTATTTTTTTATTTTTAGAGTAACTCCAGAAATCACTGAAAAGTTGCTGGCTACATCGAAGCAGAAGATAGATGGGGCAGGTATCTTGGCTACAAGACTCTGCAGTCACATGCAGGATGTAAATCTCCTCAATATCAGCAAACTGGAACAATTATCTGGTTAGTATCTGCTTATGGACAAGCTGCTAGTTCATGGTAAATATGGTTCCTCTCCATTCTGTTCTATCTGTCCACCACTCCTCAACTACCATTTGCCAGTTCAAGTCCCATTGCCTTATGCTGTTCTTAACCCCTTAACTGAACATGTGTTGCTTCTTTCTTTCTTTTTTTCCTTCAGATAATTTGTCATCTCTAACAACATTTTCAAATATTGTCAATGGTTCGGGATTATCCCTAAAGTTAGCATGAATTCCACTATTGCTGGTAAAATCAAATCTGTTGCGCAGCCATCCAAATGTCACCCAGTCAGTCTGAACATCTTTAATTTCTTCACATTTGTGTCGGTCATCGTAGAATTCATCAGTCAGTTCGGAAGAATAATTGTCACTTTCGTCTTCACTTTCATTGCAAAGCAAGAGCATTCGCTCAATATTACTGCTAAATTACTTTCTTTACACTCGGGGATTTTAGTGCAGATGCCATATTGCTTCAACTATTGTCAAACAGAAAACGTGTGCACGGCCACATAAATTCTACATGGAATACGATATTCCATCGAAATAAAATGTTGCAATTTGTTGCAAAATAAGACCATAGATGTCAGAAATATCTATGAACTTCTGATGCTTATAAGCAGTTAATGCAATCTGTAATAAACACACGAACCTGGAGGTTGCTTAAAAGCGGTTCACGCAACCTGTGAATTATTACCTTGACGCTTATAAATGGTTGGCGCTGGGAATGGGTTAATCTAGTCCAGCCATCATATTTTGGGTCTTTTTTTTTTTAAATATATCCTTGATCTGTAATTTTATAATTATTTTTGGCATTCTTTCTTCATGCATCCATTTAATATGTCCAAAGCACTTCAGTCCATATATCACCACTTTTTCATTCAACTTTTCTATATACATTAAAACATAGATGCATCGTTTTTCAAGGAGGAGGAAAATGACGATGGATGCGGGAAAACGATAAATGCGGATACCATAAAAAATAGGGGGAAAGCAAAATAATAAAATACGGGCACTGTATTTGGACATGTTTTGTTATGCAAATATATTATTATTATTATTATTATTATAACAACAACAACAACAATAATGGCATGTGGCCTCTGGAGCGGGGTGCATGTTTTCCGAGTTGTCGCGTGATAGACAATCTACATGTCTATAAAAATGTGGCCCTACTTTTGATGAATTGTAATGTTTAATTCGGCACACATACAGCCCCTGAACCGTTGAAATTAACAAAAGAAAATTAAAATCCTCGACCCAATTGAGACCCCTTGAACCAAAATTGTTTAATATACCTTGATGACTTGTCTGAAAAACCGAACATCCTTTTTGACTTCCTTATCTTAATTTTCAAAAGCTTCAAGTTGACAAGTAGGCGATCGATCTTCCATGTTATACACAACACCTTCTCGCTCCACTTGCCCCTACCACAACACCCCTTCCCCCCCCCACTTCCTATACCCTACCTGTGCTCAATTTCTGTTCTTACTTCCTCTTATACTTCATGGCAAGCTAAACAAGGTGAGCCTCCATAGTATTACTTATCTTACCATTTTTCCCTATTTTTTTTAATTTCTAACTTATTTTCCTTTTTCTATAGATCTCATAGATCCATATCGATACTGATACTGATAAGTTCATATATTACAATATACTCTAGGACTTTTTATATATATCACTAGAGTCCGGATTTCTGTGCAAATGCATGTTCCTAAATAAGCTGGTTACACTACTGAAACTTTGCAAATATTCGTTTTATGACTGATCAATTCCAAACAACCGTACTTTTTCCGTGCATGTTTTCATGTTTTGGCATTTAGGGAGAAAATTCATGCATAATGCATATTTTGAAAATTTTGGATTTAATAGCGAATAACTGGACATTTATATTGGATAATATGACTTTTCTTCTGACTTTGACGCATATATTGTGTTAACTTGCATGATAGTGCCGTTTTTGAATGTGGGTTTGCAGAATTCGGGACCGTACGTCCACGTTATTTGTCTATTATTGACAGAGAAAGAAAATGTTTTCCCGGTATACTACCTGACAACCAAAGATACGTACATAGAGGTCCTGTAATCCAGTTAGCCAAGCACTTTCTTATCTGTTGCTTGAGTAAACATTGACATAAGCAGAAAGACTCCTCGTCGATCGCTCTAATTCTTAGAAATAAGGTATCCCAGTAAAAATTGAACCCGAACTCTCACTGTTCCCACGTCCGAGGCCAAAATAATTGAGAAAAGAAGGGAGTTGTAAAGCAGCACGCTTACACGCTTCAAATTTTAATTTAGTGCTGGACTGTGCTGTGAAGTGTTGGTGTCATGGCACCTGTTAAAAGTCTACGAAGAAACGTTGTGTCTAAACAGATTGAGGAAAGGAACTTCTAATTTGATTTTTGAAAAGAGATAACTTCAGATATACTTCGTCCTGCTTAATATCTTCCTTTAATTATGAATCTGTCACTTCTTGTGACGTAGAAAGATCATTTTCTGTGTTGAGGAATGTTCTGCCAGAATAAACAAATTAACTTAAATGAAGAAATTGTGGAGAAATTAGTTGCTGTACAATATTTCAAAAGGAAGTGAAAATATAACAATTGATAGTGTACATTTTCCAGTTTATTGTGCACGTTCCGTCATTTGATAATGCATGAATGCATGCATATTTTGAGATTGGATAGTGAATGGAAATCCGGGCTCTATATATCACTTTCCACCTTTAGAAGTACCAAAAACAAAATCATGTTACTCGTTACCTAGCAACAAGTGTATTCCCAGAGATGCCAACTATTACAATTCAATCGTAATAATTACGAATTGCCCATCATAATTATGCCTTTACGAATCACACACCACAAATTACGATTTTTTTGTTGATTTTAAATCTAAGTGTATGAAGTGGTCAAAAGCATACACAAGGAATGCCATTTCAGCTTGAATTCTCAGAATATGATTTTTGGATTTCTCAGTAATCATTTATACCCCTTTCCTGTCTCTCGTTTAACCCCTCAGCGCCGACCTCTATACGTTGTATAGACCCCTCTTTTCTTCCGTAGCCGCTGACCTATATACGTGGTATAGACCCATGCATGGTTTTGCATTTATGGCTATAGCGTGAAGAATTTTGGAGTTATGGATTTGCAAATTGTTTCGTTTCCAAGAAGAAATGTTCGGGTTTATCAGTCTTGTAAAATAAGAATGAAGATCGTTAAAATGTAGTTGTTTTTGTAAGGGTAAATATTTGTCAAGTAAGTCTGAGCACTAGTAATCTCTGCTTTTTTAAAGCCTGTTTGCTTCATTCTATCCCACGTAATAAAATAAAGAAATAATGATATGAGAAGTTTGTCTTTTCGCGTGATGTTCTTTGCTCTATTTGTACATTGAGAGTGCAAAATAATTATCATATTGTCTATTTCTCGGCTTGTAATATTTTCATAACTCTCCACGAGTGCTCTGTGTAGGCATCAGTTAGTGCTGCTTTCTGTCATATGATACGAGAACCAGTTGGTCATGGTATATATCTCGCTTGAAAGACGATGTCTCGACCTTTTATCTGAAATATGTATGAAGTTGGTTTGTTTCATCATGAATGTTATTCCCCTCATTCAGTTTCGTCCTGCTGCTTTCGGCCTCGCTGCAGTTTCATCAGTCCGTGTGACGCGCCGCGCTTAGCTGTGGTTTGACTGACAGTAATGTGCTTGAAATATTGTATAATTTAGATGAAAGTTTAGTTGGAAGTAGTAGTGACAGTATTAGCAGCAGTGATAATTAAATAAATGATGCAGCTATGGCGGATGAGGAGGAACCAGTACTTGAAATTTCGTGTAGGAGACTATTGATAATTATACAGGTCAAAGGGAAGTTTTCAACAGTGAATTCTGATTCCTAAATTCTCTAATAATATCCAGATAAGTCACAGGGACAAACACAGAGCAGTTAGGCCTATCTTATCGGGTTCAGCTAGAGGAAGGTTTGTTTACATAATAAGCTCGCTCGGCCGGGAAACGAAATATTCAAGGTCGGCACGTTTCAGATAATACAGTTCCAAGGTTGCAGGAAAGACATTTTATCATGAAATTATCACACAAGGGTGAGAAATACAAACCTCAGAGATGTATCGTGTATTCAAAACACGGAGAAAAGACGACGTCGGTGTACTGCTGCCAGGAGTGTGACGGGGGTCTCTGTCTCGAAGAGTGCTTCAAACTCTATCACATGAAACTAAATTACTAAGGTAATGTGAAATAATTATGTCATTATCTGCATGTACGTAGTTCTATCATAAGGAATTCAAAATTTTGTGAATATCGGGCTATTCGTATACTTGTAGTAATGCTTTAAGTGAATCAATGTATTTCAGTCGCGCGTAGTTGAAATCTCATCCGGCCGCGGGGTAGGAAGCTCCTAAAATGGTTGCGTCGCTGAGGGGTTAAGAATATTTCGAGTTATCACACGCCGAACGCAGTGTGTGATTCCATTACTGAAAAAATAGCCACCTGTGAAGTGGTATATCTTGCGGAGTTGTTGTCTTTGTTCGTCACATGATTAGACTTCTATGTAAGTATGCAAGTTATTTTGTCTTTGTTTTGGCGGCAAACTGGTAACAAACTCCGTTTCATTATGAATACTGTGTGCGTGACTGTTGAAGAAGTATATATTGCGATTTTGGTTGCAATCATTGCTCTTCTAGGATACCTATAGGCTAATCGTGTGTTACGAAATGCGCAAGGTTTGAATTAATAAGGCGATTTCTTGTTCAGGAGGAAGAACCGAACTGCATCTAAGCCGTGGTTTTCTCTACGGTTGTTTTGTGACGAATTGGATTGCTGTCAGTATGGATAGTGGACTTAACCTCCCGGGTACCATCTCCCTTATCTTGCGAGATGATGAGCAGTCAGCAGACAGTTAAAATCGAACTTTAAATGCAGTCAGCAGACCTCGTCATCCGCTTTATGAGGGATAGTGGTCTGTTTTATCGTGTCTAATTATGTCCTTTGTCCTCATGTATTTGTGTCAATTGCGCTTTTATCCCATTGACTTCATTTTAGTTTGTGTTGCGTATTTTAATGTGTTATTTTAACGTTTAATGTAAATTATGTATATATATCTGCACTACCAGGCAATGCCTTATTCCTTTTTTCCCTGTATTTTCTCCTATTTTATTAGAAAATAAGGCATTGTAAATTAGATCCACTGCTGTTTTAATCTCATACTCATTTTCTCATCACCATTTTTTTAACTCTTGTCAGTGGCTACATTTTAAAATGTTAAATATCATGTATCATGTCGTCCATCTCGTTCCATTAGGGGCCGATGACCTTCGATGTTAGGCCCCTTAACCTTTTAAGTGCTGAGTTACCAGTTGACTGTTTGGTACCTCATTGCTGAGTTTTTTCATTTTTATGTAAAAAAATTTGTAGAAGCCTCAATTTTTAACTTATCAGTGGGGTGATTAGCTTAAAATGTTTATAAATGTTGGTTGTTTATAAATCTAAATGCAAATGGAAAATACTACACTTATGTTCAATATTATTTTGAGAGAAAACAAAATTACACTTATGTGTCCATGCGTGCAATATCTTTATACAAAGTAAAGAGCCCAAAATAATATTATTTCCTAAAATCTGTAGGCAACTACTACATGTACCTTCTTAGAAGTATATAAGTTGATATTTTAAAATACTTTCCAAACCTGGAATGCGGTGATAGTTAAATGTTTACTACTGGTTGTTTGTGCTGCCGATTTGTTCAACTATCTGCACCAACTCCACTGGCACAAAAGTTTCTAAAAACCAATGATTTTCGGGTTGTCATCAAACACTACTTGGCCCTCAGAGCCTGTCACAGTTACCTGAAACTCTGGTGAAAAAAAGTAATCCATCCGCCACGAAATTAGCGATAAAATAGCTTTTGTACTCACCAAACTTTTCTTCTTTCGTTTAAAAGGAGGCTCTGTTTCTCTCTCACATACAATATTTTCAGCGCACTCTCTATCACTCTCACTTTCAAAATCGCCTAACAATTCCTTAAAATGATTATCTCCATCATCACTTTCCGCTGTGGTTAATAACTGAAAGATTCTGTGATCCGAAATAACATCACTGCAAGAGCAACTAAATTGTTGTTCCGCCATGTTTGTTTACATCACAGACGAACTCCACAGACATCTACAAAAAGCTCTATAAGTTACTTCCCGAAGCTATAATCTCTGATCAGTTAGTTCTACATAATGCCCAACAGATGGCAGAACATGTCAGAGATCAAATTCGCACTCGAAAGTGAACCGGGAAACTCAATGAAATTAAAATTCTCGTGCACCGTTTATAGACAGGCGTAGCACTGGTGGACCAGCCACGTCAGCCCATCTATAGACGGGCGTAGCACTCATCGGGTTAAAACAACAAGCATCATCATCATCATCTTGTGCAGGAAAGTAAGTGTGATGACGTTACCACGAGTAGTGATGCTAGTAATAAACCAAAAATAGTTCAACAATTTAGGGCGGAAAACTTCGAAAGAATGGCCCTGTTTACTGCGTTTCTCAAAATCTCATTCACACGTGTTTTGTAGTGTGTGTATCTGTGACTTTTCAGATGCGCGTGATGAGGAAGGACAAGATTGAATTCTGTGCTAATGTGAACTCCGAACTGTTCAATGCTCTGTTAGTGCAGAGGATGTACATGATATCAAAAGAGAAAACATGTCACCAGTGTACGTTTTCCAAATAGGAACTACAAGCTGCTAAGGGAGCAACTACAGTACCTAACAAAAGAAATGATCCTTCAACCTCCATTCAGATATGTACTGCAGATCACCTGTTAATTTAGCAGGTTCACTGGGTAAGTTGGCCGTGCCATTAGGGGCGCGTGGCTTTGAGCTTGCATCCGGGAGACAGTGGATTCGAATTCCACTGTCAGCAGCCCTGAAGATGGTTTTCCGTGGTTTCCCATTTTCATACCAGGCACGGCCACAGCCGCTTCTTTCCCACTCCCAGGCCTTTCCTATCCCATAAGACCGATCTGTGTCGGTGTGATGTAAAGCAACTAGCAAAAAAATAATTAGCAGGTAAGAATCATTCACTCTCTACATGCCAGTCTTTGAATATGTTACATCTGTTGAATTGTATGTTGTTATTTGATTTTTTTAATGATATTTAAGTTAGTAAGATCACAGGAAAAAACTTCTATCACCGCCGTCGCCGTAACGGCTGCATTACGAATTGCCTTTCTTGAAAGTTGGCATCTTTGTATTCCTTGCCTAGCAACAATATTGTAAATTACGGTGCATCCTTCAAGATCCTTTTTAACCTCAAGATCTAATATATTGACTTCAAAGCTTACAGCAAGAGTTCTCAAGAACGTCACACTGCTTATGATCTCTACAAAAAATTATCTTCATGGAAAAGTGTTACATTTCACTTGTATCCTTCAGTTCTTTTAACACTCACAGCAAGAGTGTAAAAACTACATGAACTTCAATTGTTCACTTCTTGAAAGTGTTACGTGTTACAGTTATCCTTTAATGTGTTTGTGTGTTGATAATTGTATACTCTTTGCCATGTTTTTCTATCGGCTGATGATGACATAAATGTGTGTCGAAACCGGTCCCAAACCAAATTAAACATGTTGTGACATAAGTCTGTGCAACGGTTTATCATTGTATTGAATAGGTGGAACCTTTCTCTTTTTAACATTGTAGTTCTCATAGCCCGAGTTATGGCCATGCATGCCATTCTCTGTAGGCTATCTACTAATACCAATATAATGGTCCGTTATTTGGTATTATAAATTTACTCATTCAGGACAAATATTTTAGGTTCCCTATGGGAATCAACATCTACATCATTATCCAATCTACTGTCGACTTTTCCTTGACTTACTTTCTGCCACCAGATGATTGCAACATAGGCCATCAATGGTCTAATGATCATTGTGTATATCCACATTACCACTGATGGTCTTAGGCCCCATGTCTTCCCAACGACTCTTTTACATGCATACAGCAAGTTCTTGGCCTGGGTGATGTTCCTTTCTATATGTGGATTCCAGGTTAGATTTTTATCAAACACTACACCTAGGTGCAGTGCCTGTTCTTCCATATATATATATATATATATATATATATCTTGCCCAAAGAGCTTCAGTGATCTCTTTCCCTCTAATTTTCTCCTTCTTTGTTAAAGGGACCAGAGTTATCTTGTTCGGGTTGACTGATAGTTGTTCTTCCTGATACCAGTTCTCCACAAGGTTGAGTGATCTTTGCATGAGGTCCTGGATAACACTTATCACCTTACCTCGTACCACAGTCACTAGGTCATCTGCGTATCCTTGTGTATAGAAACCCTGTTCGTTGAGCATAGCTATAATTTTGTTCACTACGAGGTTCCACAGCAGAGGCGAAAGAACTCCTCCCTGATCACAGACTCGGGTGGCTCTAACCGTCAGCGTTTCTTCAAACAGGGTTGCTTTAATCTTCCTTCCATCTAACATGGATTTAATCCATTTGATGACCGTTTTACTCACCTTGCTCTTTTCCAGTGCTTTGATCATAGTCTTAGGTTGTATTGCTGAAGGGTCCTTGTATATATAGAAATGCTGCCAGTGCAATTTCTTAATATTCTAGGCTTTCCTCTAGTTTACAAACCAACTGGTGGAGTGCTACTTCAGTGGATCTGCCAGGTCTATATGTAAACTGATTTTCATGTCACATTGAGTTCGTTTGCACCGTTCTTCTGATATACAGTATTTATCCAGAATTTTCTCCATTGCTTTCAGCATGAAGGAGGTTAAACATAATGGTCTGTATGCTTTGGCTTTGGCATAGTTTGCCCTTCCAGGTTTAGGTATGAATACTTGCTTTAGCTTCAGACCATGATTTTGGTACATACCCTAAAGCTACAGTAGACTAGCTCTGAAGAGGTCCGTCAGGGCATTGACGAGTATCTCCCGCCCTTCCTATAGGAGTATCGGAAGTATCTCATCTCGCCCAGAGCCTTTAAAGGGTGAAACGTGGTGGTTGCCAGTTTTACATGGTTGTGTTTTATTATTCTGTTGGCACAGTTCCAGTCTGCTCTTCGAGCTCCTGTCTCTGTTCCAACCGTTTCTTCTTCTGTCATCTCCTCAGCCTCAGGAAAGTAACACGCCATTAGCATCTCCAGCGTGTCCTTCCCCGCCTGAGTAAATGACCCATCTGGTTTCTCCATTGTCCCCACCTGATTTATATGGGTTGCTTTAAGAACCTCCTGGAGCCTTGCTGTTTCAGGGTGTGATTCCACTTTCTCACAGAACAGTCTCCAAGATTTTCCTTTTGCTTTCCGTATCTCTAGGTTATACTCGGTGAGTTTCCTGTGATATACGTCCCACATACCATTTCTAGATGATATTCTATACAACATCCTAACATCTTTTTTCATTTTAGCTAGTTTGTTGTTCCACCACCTAACTTTTTTGGTGTTTTTCATTTCTTTGAGAGGACAGTTGTCATGGAATGAGTCTATAATGGCCTCTTCTAGTAGTTCCACTGCCTCATACAATTCTTTCTGTCCTCTCACGTTAGTTGGAATTTTTTGTACAGCCTTCCCTAGAACTTCTCTGTATCTATCCCAGTTAGTTCTTTTTGGGTCTCTGTACATCTCAATCCCACATAGTCTCGCATGTATTGCAAATTGAATGTGTTGGTGGTCTGCCAATGATGGTTCCTCCAGCACCTTCCGGTCTTTAATAAAGTTTGCAATATGCATAGTGCTTAGTGTAATGTCTGTTACCTCCCTACGATTTTTATTTATAAATGTATGCTTGTTTCCTAGGTTTAGTATCGTCAACTCAGTTCCAATAATAAACTCTAGTAAAGATTCACCTCGTGCATTGCAGTTTGTGCTGCCCTATGCAGTTTGGTGTAAATTTGCATCTGCACCAAGGACTAGGTGTTCACCTTTCCTTTTTGTATTGCAAATTAAGTTCTCAACTTCTTCTGATGGGGGCAGATTAGTTGAGTCATATGGGAGGTATGCGGAGCCTATAGTTATTTGTCTGGGACCTTCCCAATTTCCAAGTTTTATCTTGGCCGCCACTAAGTCCTTTGAACAATGTTCCTGCAACAGAAGGCATTTTAGTTTTCTGCTCACAAGTAAACATGTTCTAGGCATATTCAGTGTAGTATCATACATTAGCTTACCTCCAGACTCCGCCAGGCCTGCTACTCTGCCCTTAACTACCCATGGCTCTTGTATAAGAGCCACATCGATAGCCTCGGACTTAAACTTCGTGATGAAATTGGCCACAGCTGATTTTTTATGTTGTAGGTTGGCCTGTAGAACTTTCAATGCCTTTCTTGCCAACACTAGGTTTTGTTTTTCCCTTAATACCTTAAAATTTGGTCTACCCAAGTCCAAGCTTGGCCTATAGCCTCTCTTCTTGAGCTCTTCAAAATCTCTTTCATTAAGGCCCAAAACAATTGTCCTTCCTGTGTCACCAGTAGTTGTTACATTCAGCACTCTCCAGTCTTTCGTCAGAAGTTTTGTGTCGTGCTGATGTATTCTGACAAGCACATCATCAACCTTCATCTTGTCAAATGGAGGATGAAACTGGGGATGATCTTTGTAGTATTCGGCACCTTCTTGGCTTCTGCCACCTCCAAATTCTCTCCTTTCCAAGGGTTGCAATTGGCCATTGTCTGTTCCAGCCAGCTTTTAGTTTCTGGATTTGCACAGATCAGTACCATTGCTCCACTTTCCAGCCTTGGAGACTCGGAAGCCTGGAAGGCATCCGTCCGACAACGGTTTCACTTGCGCTATCACAGCAGATGAAAGTCCTTCACGTCTTCCTCCTTCAGTTTCCCGTCTGGAAAGGTTTTAGGTATTATTGCTACCTTTCTGAAAAGGACATGACAGTCTCTTCTTTCTGTTTCTTGGCGGGCAGTTTTGTAGCTGAACTTGATGGCGTACTATCCCCCGACCTTGGCCTTTTGGGCGTCGTCGGAGGGATAGCCTCTAGCCCCTGTTCCTTGGCTTCTTCTCCGTCCAAGTTCCAGCTACTATTTTGGCTTCCTTCCTCGCTCTCTTCCTTTCCTTGTAATATGCACTGTTGCGAGTTGGTCTGTGGATATTCGATGCAGAAATCTTAGTTCCGTCTCTACAGACGTTCCTGGTTTGCTTGTAGTAGCATTCTGCTTGACTGGAGCGTCTGTTGCCATTTCTTGTTTTGAGTCGGTGACAGCCTGTCCAATTGGGACTTCTGTCTCCATTTTTTCATCTTGGGCTTGCACCCGGATCTGCTCTACTGGAGCTTCCATGCCTTCCCTTGACGTCGAAGCTTTTGAAATTGGTTCTTTATAAGCATCCATATTTCAATCAATCATAGCGTTTTTGCCCCTTCTAGGGTCCTGAGTGTTGTTTTCACCATCCGTGGTGAGGCATACAGCCAGACATTGTCCTCCTGCAACTCAGGCTCTCCATAGCAGAGACCACACCCCTCAGTCGTCCATCCAGCAGTCCGCTCCTGGCCCGAACCTAGCCAGGTTTGTTCCCCCTTCAGTGGGCCTACTCACGTGATCTCCACTTCGCATTATCATGACTGAGTTCACAGCCATTACTTTTCCCCTAGGTTGGGATCGCCCCTTTCCCAACTCACAGCTCGTCCAGGCTACGTAGAGCAAAGTGATGTGTTGGTTCCAGCACCCCGCCGCAGTGAGCCTTCACCTCAATCACCAGCCCCACTTCACCTGAACCACCGTATCACCCATGTCGAGGAACCATGGATCCCTCTCTAGCATGTGTGGGCGAGGCCTCCACTTTCAAGCCTTAACTTGGGCTAGTAACAATCACAATGCCTCAAGACGTTTTCTGGCAATACCTGTTTTTGGTCCGCAAGAGGGTATTTTATTTCCCTCAGAACCTCCAGACAAGTCCATAGGGCCTCCCTATCCGCCACCTGGGACGCGCCCGATAGGGGAACAGGTAAGAAAACCCCACGGGCTTTCTGACCTCAAAATGGAATGGATTCATTGTCAGTGACCTTCACCACTATTACATGCATTTCTCCACAAAGTTGCTTTTTTTTCTTTCTGAATACACTTTAAATTAAGAGCAATGTAAGCAGAGAATTATATAATTTGAGAAAACCTGTGACATAATCTGTAAAATTCAAACACAGTATGCAGAAATATTTTTATGAATGTGAAGTTGTGATGTTGATGTTGCTGAAACAAATGACTATCAAATCCTGCCAAACATGACAAAAGGCTAAGGTATGACAACCATGATCTCTTTCTTCTGGGTATATCGTTCTGTCGGAAGTAAGTGGTATACAGTACATAATGTAAAATAGTCTTTTCTGAAATAATTCCACTAAGAACAGGGACCTTAATGTTTGTCAGATCATTGCCATCTGCTATGCTTATAATGCCTTCCCATCTGCCTCCACTTCTATGCCAAACAGCTCCTAGTTTACACTTTTCTCACAGGAATACTAGTAGGATGTCCCTCTTGACAACCTTCCTAGTTCCAAGGTTTTCACTTGTTATTACATGTGTTTTTGTGTTAAATGAAATGCTTGTGATTATGAATTTTTGTATTAATTAATTATGATTGAATAAGTGTCACGCTTTAGGAACCTAGGTATTTTGTCTGTTGCACGGATTTCCGAAATTGAAGAGTATTAACTGTGTTTCACTTTATTATTCTGCATGTTTCTCCCTCTCTCTGTCGCAAGGAGGAGAATGTTACACAAATGCATATTAATTTGTAGAGTATTTCAATCTTAATCCTATTACATCAGGTAAAGGTCCGTTGTTAATTAACTGTTGATGCTACACTGCCTTTGTAATTTTGCTCATCCACTGACCAGGAGAAGGTACCAATAGGTAGTTAAAATATTGTGTAATATATTCTCTTAACCTGGTTATCAATCGTGGTATAGCTATACAATTATCAAAGATGCAATAAATTTTCCTTCTCTGCATGGAACATTTTAATTACAGTACAACCATGACAAATAGAAGAACCAAGTATGAGGACTCATCCGTTATAGCATGGTAGTTTGTGGCCCCGCCAATGCAAGCACTCCAAGCGATTCTGTCCAACACGTGATTCAGTAGTTCTGGCAAGCCGGGTATAGGAAAGTGCCGGAGATGTTACTGTGCAAGATATTTCAGTCAATAAGTTGAATTTTCTTTGTTTTCAGTTCCTTAACTCAGTTCATTGTGTGTTGTGTACTTAAAGCACGTATCTTATGTTGCTTGATTAAATTAATAGTTCAATATGCCATACTGTTTTGTGTCTGGCTGTACGTCAGGCTATGGTAGAGTATTTAATATGTGATTCTTTTCACCACAGAAGGATAGAAATACATTTGAAAAACGGGCCAGAGCTATTCCAGGAAAGGATACTGAGTTAATGCGTAATAGTAGAATTTGTCAAGTTCATTTCTCTGATGATTTGATAGTAAAATCAGGTAATTTTATAGTGAATGGCGAAAAAGTGGTATCTCTTGTTTGAGATGGAAATTATGTCCAGGAGCAGTGCCTCACATTTTCCCTAATTTGCCGAAATACCTTTCAAGTGAGATTAAGTCCTGTGAAACTCCCAACAGTAAAAAGAACGTAGACACCACCAGGAAAAGAAGAAAGAAGATTGAAGGAGTGAGTGCAGCAGCGAATGAAGAATTAAAAGTTCAGTCTAATGTTGATCAAAATTTGGGGTTATTCTAGTGTACTTTCTGATGCCGAAAAGACAATATTATCACTCAAAAGGTGCCTAAAAAATACAAATCAAAATTTAATTCGAGCTAGATCCCTATAAAGCAAGCTTTAATTGTAGGAGGAAATTGCGAACGTATACAGGAAATGATCTTGACCTCGTATGTTAATCAGATGCTTATGTTAGCCTGGAATGTGGAAATGCATAACAAGACATTGAAACATTCGGTGGAAACTTCCAATAAGCAAAAATTTGTGGTTAGAGATGCAGTAAATATCGAAGACTGGGAGAGCTCTGTGCCTGAATTTGACAGCGCAGTTCGAAACTCTTCGATTGAGAACTGTTTAATGTACCATTTGGCTGGTTACGTTGTTTATCACTCTCCTAAATTTATTTAAGTGTTTGCCCTGTGTCCATTCTCTATGTGACAAAAATCAAGACATTTTCAATCCTCACCGAAATAAAAAACTGTGGTTCAAGCAATAATAAAGTGTTTTATACACCCTTAAAAAAATATACGTAACATTCTTTTCCAGGCCGAGAAAGTAATTGATGGAAAATTGAACTCAAATTCGATGTGGGGCGAAATATTTTTTGATTATATTGAAGACACAGAAGCGAGAGACTTTATCTCCTCTTCATAGGAAACTTTGATAAGCCACAATGTTTTAAGGGCATCGGGCACTTTCCATGCAAGTACAGGGCATATAAAATGCATACAGTATAATAATCCAATGAATAAAGCACTTGCACACGTGACCCAGCATTGATTTCTCCTCGTCTGTGAATCATGCTTTGTTTGTCTTTCGTTGCAGGAGGTTGATGTTTGTCAGTGAGTTATCCGAGTGCATTATCTAAATACTGTAAATGCACCTTATTGGATACATTTTGGAAATAGTTTATTCCATGACATTTGGAAGGTTTAAACTGTTAATCAAGGTTAATTGCATGCAGTAACGGGTCTTTGAATAGTTTGTTATGTGGCAAGAGTTGGCTTTCTGAATTACGAGTTGACAGTCAATTAGAAGTCAAATTTTTGTGTCCCAATGACTTTGAATTAACGAGGCTTTACTGTAATGACGTTCAGTACCGGTGCTCCAAAACTGAATAAGATAATCTTCACGTGCTATTGGGTAGGCAACCCGCTTGTCAGAATTGTGATGCGTTTGCTTACTTTCCCCTGATTTGTAATCGGGTAGTTTTACCTGTGTGTTGTATAGAGTTTGCCATCTGGTATTAGCTGTATAAAGATATGTTGTGCGAAATACCCGGCGGCTAAAACAGGATGAATTTCAATTATATTCTGAAGAAAAAGGCTACATTTTAATTAGTTATACTGAAAGTTCGAACAAAAAAAAAAGGAAACAACAACTAGAAGCTGTTCACTTGGTGTCAGAATTACATATATAAACGATGTTAATCTCTCTCAATCTTCAGAGCTGCTTGAAACTCCTCCTAATGCTCTAACTGATCATAGGAATAATTTTCAAGAAGCATTGAGCAATGTAAAAGGGGCTGCCTGGCCGAGGTAGTAAAGGCGTGCTCGGCTCGCCTGGAAGGACGCGGGTTCGATTCCCCGTCAGGAAGTCGTAAAATTTAAGAAACGAGATTTCCATTTCCGGAGGTACACATGGCCCTGAGGTTCACTCAGCCTACACCAAAAATGAGTACCAGGTTAATTCCTGGGGGCAAAGGCGGCCGGGCGTAGAGCTAACTACTCTACTCCATCAAGTGCCGAGGTTACGGATAGTGGAAGCCTTTACCTTCCACTCCTCCAAGGGCTTTCATGACCTCTACGGAGGTGACTTTGCTTTGCTTTGCTTTGCTTTGCTTTGCTTTGCTTTATTGAGCAATGTCGTCCAATATTTCTCTTACAAATCAATTGGGGTATGGATACCACATTTGAAAACAAGAGAACCGAGAAAACTAAGATGCACTTTGATGAATTGGCCTGGAATGAACATTTATCTGGTCCTGAAAATGTCATCAAATGTGTTCAGTATGTCATTGGACATCATTGTTAATTAAAGTCGTATTACTATTTACCGGGCGAGTTGGCTGTGCGGTTAGGGGCGCGCGGCTGTGAGCTTGCATCCGGGAGATAGTGGGTTCGATTCCTGATGTTGGCAGCCCTGAAGATGGTTTTCCATGGTTTCCCATTTTCACTCCAGACATAGTTAATTGTACCTTAATTAAGGCCATGGCCGCTTCCTTCCAACTCCTAGGTCTTTCCTATCCCATCATCGCCATAAGACCTATCTGTGTTGGTGTGACGTAAAGCCATTAGCAAAAAAAAATTCATATTAGATTCAATTCTATATAATATATTTGAGTTACCTGTTTGTTATACTAGTGACACAGTTTCACTCCTCCTCTGGATTTGATGAGGAATTGCACAATGAAACATAACATTTACTAATTCAATCATCATCATCATTTCCCTTTATCCAGCTGTAGCCGGGTAGGGGCTTACTAATTCAATATGCCGGTGATTTAACAGAAGAGTTTGCATTTCAGTTACAGTGCTTCAAGACTGCATTAAAAATTAAATAGAATTCAAATCATCAATAAAAGAATTAGCACACTTCTCACTAATTGAAAATTATACTTCAGCATTAAGCATTCCCCCTCTCTACCTGTAACAGTTCCATCAGCTGAATTATCCTTTTCCAAATTGAAGTTCATTGGACTATACTTACCCAGCACTATGTCACAAGAATGACAACATAGACAAAGTTCTTAAGAGTACTGAGTGCTAAAGAACACACAAATTTTATGCAAGTGAAGTTGTAGGATATTTTGATGCAAAAAATGGCATTCGTCAACTTGCCCCCGTCAGCTTGCCCCAAGCTACTTAGGAAACGGTTTGCCCTCATAATAGACAGATGTCTTACAATCAAGATTCGGTGAACACTGAAGTAAGTTGGAAATACATTGACATTTAAAGAAAATAAGATGGATAATTCATACTGTGAGCACACTAGTAGTAGAAGCTTCCTGCACAAACCTCAGATATTTTAGTGTGACAGCACCAGATAGACAACCTCCTACCACTGCCTGTCACAGACTGAAAGAAATTTCCTTCTATATTTAAGTTATACGTATGAAATATCGGACCCAAGGTCACACGGTAGCTAACTTAGTGAACACAATACTACAAAAGTTATGGTCGATTTGTCATCTTGTCCCGGTTTCCCATACGTCATTTCATTTATAGGTAAATAATGTACCAAGTTGAAAATAATAATAATAACAACATGATAGTATCAGAAAATAGTAGTAGCTGTAGTAATGAATGTGAAGATGCAATGGCTAGGTATCTAACTGAACCCTACAGATGCACTACTGCGTAGGTTTCCAGGTTTACGATGGGTTTGTTCATTTTTTAAAAAAAATTTATTTCTATGCTTGATATCAAAACATCCAAGTCCTCAATTGCTGCTTGCTGCTTAGTCTGAGGAATTTATTTGCCATGGTAAATGATGATTGAAGTCTGGACCTGTATGCCTTGTGTAAAGGGGCACATTTATCTTGAAAAACAGATTTGCTAGCGGGCCCAAAATGACAATTGGCATGGGGGCTCTCACTTTTCTCCATTATGCCACTACCAATGTTGCATCATAAATTAGGGTTGTTGCATAGGTAAACAAACTGTTTATATACGTTAGAATTCATTTTTGTATTGAGATTTGAGAAATAATTCCATTATAAAACTTACTATATGTTTTGATTTGATCAGGTTCAGAACAGACATTTTCTGCTGTGGATAGTGATCTTAATGCATCCAACCAGCTTGATCAGCAGACTCCAGTGCCAAGTTCTTTGAAACTTAAGATTGGAGCACAGGTTATGCTTATGAAGAATTTGAATGTTGGTGAAGGTCTGGTAAATGGAGCTCGAGGAGTTGTAACAAAATTTAGCAAGGAAGGTAAGAATATTGCATAATACTTATATATAAGGTAACTGGTTAAGTTCCATCAGATTTTAATGATGAACTGTACACACACACCCACGTTGTGATTTCATAGGTAAAGGAAATCTTTTCCACTTCCTTGATTAAACCTTAAGTCCTCAGTTAGGATGCAATTCTGTAGCTAGTTTTGGCATTCTTTCTACATTTATCTGTTTAATGTATCTTCTCACCTCAATTTTGCTCAGGGAGTTCCACAAAACTAACTTCTAGGGCATGCAAGTTACCTACAGCTGGCGGGTATAATTCACATGTATCCCCTGAAGTACACAAAAAGGGCAAGGTGGTGGATTACAACACACACACTTTCTATCATAGGAATGTCAAATGCACACAGCATTGGAAAAATTATCAGTTTATTAAATAAAATCGTGAATTGATTCTAAGGGAAAATAACAATGAAAAATGGCATCAAATCAAGACAAAATTTTACAAGGAATCCTATTGTTTATAACGCGAGATTGATTATTGTGAACATCTCACAATAAATAAGTACGAACATGAGACTGAGTCAGCAATGGCAACTACGGGTGAGAATACTGTCTCGATTGAGATTCCACCCAGCAACTTACCAGACAAAACGTAGCCTTAATTCCAAGTAAATATGGTCATTACCACCTAAAAGTCACAGACAAGCAAAATGCATTCAAACAAAAATAAAATCTTTACTTTAAATTTTACTCATTGTGATAGAATCCAATAGTGGGTTTGCAGACATGATCCGTATGCTTACCATGGTGGCATGGTAAATCTTTGCTTCCCTTTATTACTATTCCTCTTAAAAATGATGTAAAATCAGTCAAAACTTACTTATGAGTTACTCATAAATAGCTATACGTGTCTTGAAAGGAGAATGCAACCCTCAGTAAAATTCAACGTCAAAATCCTGTGGAAAAGGAAAACAAACAAAAAACCACAGTATAAAATATCTGCTGCTTCAGCACTGTACTGCTCCTCCCAAATCAATAAAATAATACATACCTAAAGAATAAATGTGCATAATATCCAACAAGTAACATGACAAGATTCATAAGTAGTCAACACGATAAACAATAGAATCATGACAGTAGCTCTCTCACAGCAGTCCGTGATGATAATCATCGTTGGGTCAATTCACTGCATAGAGTTAGGCTACAAGGATAATGAATATGCTCCAGGTATTTTCATGAAGTTTCCTGTGTGATGACTTAACAACTGATGATTGTTTCAACAAACTTTCACCACTGTTCACTCTTAGAAAGCTTGACACCCCTTTTAAAACCATTGCTCTGGTTTTATGTGGATTAATCTTTAGATTCCATTCTTTACAATACAGGAAAAGGAGAAAAGGAAGTACAAAGCAGACTGGACATTTGGAATGAAAATCTGAAGGAGTTTGGAATGGTAATTAGTAAAAAAGAAAACTGTAGTCATGCACTGTGGAAAACAGGAAAAGATAAGCCAAGTGAACATAGAGAGAGAATGGTTTACATATCTGGGTAGCATAATTAATGGAAGTAATGAAATAAACACTGAAATTAATAACAGACTAAGCAAGGTACAACATTTTTTCATCAAGTCATTGTGTGTGTGGTGGGGGGGGCAAACTCAGCAAATGAACATGGTGTTTCTTGGCGTACAGAACCACTTCGAGGTCAAAATCAAAAAATCAAAATCTCTTTATTTGCAAATGAGGTGTTTACCTCGGTGGCAAATGGTACACTAAAATACATTATTGTCAAGCACTAAATATTAAATTAACAAGAGAATAAAATTTTCCTATAATACAATATTATATAATTTACGCTAACAATTTTTTCTATTAAACACACAGCTCATCCTTAATAAATTTACATTGTTTACAAAATTCTACTTATAATATCTCCTGTACTACTTACAAATATAGTCATCTGATATACAGTATGTAGAATTACTTCAAATGATACTGTACAACTGGTATAAGATTAAAATTTACATTGCATTTATTTACTCTTTCTTTTCTTTACCCATTCTGGAACCTAAGTAGCATAACGACCTGCTGTGTCTTAACCAGAGCCCCTTTTACCACCACTTTTCAGAGTTCCTGAAGGGCCTTCACAGCTACCGTAGCGGTCCCAGGGCCCTCGAAGTCCCCACTGTACTTCACCCCTACAGGCAGTCCCCTACTTTGGCTGTCCAAACTCCTTAGACCAGGGGATGGAATTAATTTATTCACACACATTTTTTATTTACATTAACCTGCACTGGTCGAATGCCCTCTAACATTTCATTTATTTTCTCTGTTGCTGTTTATTCTCTTTTTGAATATCTGTACAGATTTTGGAAAAGGATCAAACACTACCCCTGGTAAACTGTTCCACTCCTTCACACCCTTCCCAATGAATGAAAATTTACCCCAATCGCTTCTGCTAAAATTCCTTCTAATTTTATATTTGTGGTCAGTCCTGCCGATATAATTATTTTCCAACTGAAGCCTCTCATAGATATCTCCCCATGCTGCTTCTCCTGTATAGGCTCTATATAAACCTATAAGTCTAGTTTTCTCCCTTCTCTTACTTAAAGTTTCCCACCCTAGTTTCTTTAACATTTCTGATACACTACTCTTTCTCCTGAAATCCCCTGTTACAAATCTTGCTGCTTTCCTCTGCACACTATCTTTTTCTTTTATTAGGTATTCTTAGTGAGGATCCCAAACACTGTTTGCATATTCCAATAATGGACGAACCATACTTAAGTAACTTTTCTCTTTTAATTCTTTGTTGCATCCTTTAAGTAGCCTCATTATGACATGTAACAATCTGTATGCTTTCCAAACAATGTCATCCACATGACCCTTCCAATGCAAATTACTTTCAAATCTTACACCTAAGTATTTGCACTTGCCATCTTTTGGGATAACTACCCCATCCAAAGTATATTCAAATTCAGTTTTAAAACTCCTGTTTGTAAATGTTGTAACAGTTGATTTGCCTCCATTAACTTTCATGTTATTCTCTTCAACCCATTGTTGGATACTCTCAAGGTCCCTTTGTAATTCTGAACAATCCTCAATGGTATTTATTTCCCTGTAAACAATTATGTCATCTGCATACAATCTTATTTTTGATGTTATATTGTTCCCTAAATCATTTACGTATATTAAGAAAAGTAACGGACCGATTATACTACCCTGTGCAATTCCCTTCCAAACTTTCTCTTCCTGCGATATGTTAATTCCTACTCTATGTGAGTAATGTGACCATTCAAGATAAAAAGAACTGGACTTTGTTCTGACAGAGTACCATATTTACTCGCGTATTAGACACCTTTTTCCCCTACTTTTACAGCCAAAAAGCATAAAGGAGGGTCCAATATGTGATAACCTGATAACCTCAAATTTTATTGCAGTGAACATATGACTTCTAGGCTATAAAGAGCTATAAATTGTACATGTAAACATTGTACACTGTTCTTTAACAAACCTATGAATGTATTTGAGTTATATTGGCTATTTTGATTGGAAGGCAGTATATTTCTAAATGTAAGAAGTCAATAAATGATGAACACTACTTTTAGGCCTACATATAAAGTAATTTAATTCATTTTAGTTACTCATATCGCGTCATTCGTTTCATCTCATTAATTCATCTGATGAGGTCGACATCTGAAAGAGCATACAGTCGCAAAAAATCGCTACGAAGATTCGTCTCTCTTCATACTCGACCCCATAGAGAAAAGGGATAGGGGTATCGTATTATCATATTATACAATATTGACACAAAATAACTCAATGGCCAGTCATTTGTCTCTCTCAGTTGAGCAGTAGGCCTACCACACAGTGAACCTGATCACTACTTTCATTTTAATTATCTTGCACTGCTAACTTCCCTGCTACCGGCGTGTCGTCATTCCAAGTGACGTCATCTTCACTGCCATCTCGTTACCCATGCACTGCAATCGAGACTGAGAGCATTCAAGGTCCCGTCTTTTTTAACCTTTTAACTCATGAGGGGTCGCGTCTGGTTGTTTCAACCATTTCTGTTTATTTTGATCAATTCTTCTGCAAATACTGTTTATTACACTTCCTACCCCTCAGTACCTTCCAATGGACATGTCCACACTTCTGCCACACCACTGTTATCCCTCTCCATTCCTTCAGTGAGTGACAAACTGTCTATCCGATCGTTTCGTTCACACGCGACTCCTCACGTTACCCGTCGTTGTTCTATTCAACCATACGCGACTCATAGCATAGACGTATTTATAATGCGGAAAGTGCACTGTTATCGTTCATTGTTGAGTAGAGGGAGAAGGAGCGTTGTCTAGATGTGTGTTAAATGAAATTAAACATCATTTTAAAAGTATTTTCTATGAACAGAACTTGAATTTTTATTTTCAATTTCATCAGCAAAAGGCAATCTACTTATTATAATTATGTTAAAAAGTGTTTGTGTTTAAATAGTGTTGTCTTATATTACTGTAACAATAAATAGTGTATTAAGTAAGCGTTTGGTGTTTCATTGGTTTCCGGTCGAAACGACCGTACGTGACTCCTGGCGTTACACTCGGCACGCGACCCCTCGCCGGTTAAAAATAGTTTTGTTCCAGACTATAGAGTCCAAACTGTGTCAAGCTATTCCCAAATGGTTTCCGGAGATGGTCTCTGATATTCCCAGCTGATGTATGTGTAGCAAAAGCCACTCCTTCTGAATAAAGCCGTGTTGTTGAAAGCATGCCAAACCACCAGTTGATAACTAGCGTATGTTACGAGTTGTACTTCTGAATTTAATACATAGTGACTGGAAGCATTCTTTTGATAACTGTGGCTGTTATAAAAGCCAGACCCTTATTTTTAAGTATTTTTCATGCTTTTTCTCTACATTTATCACATCAGGATTTATCTAGGTTAGGTATGGTATGGTATCGCCCGGTTAGTGCCAAAAGTTCCTCAACACAAAGAATAAAAATAAATAACATGAAGGTTTGCCACATTTATGGATATCTACAGGTGTGGCGGTAATGCGTTTTATTATCATAATGTTTAATTTCGTACGTTCGTTGTCTCCCATTTTTTATTAACACATACCCTAGTATGTTTTGTTTGACGTCTCTGAAAATCGTTGAAAGTAAGTGGGGACATAAAAAATCAATATTATTATTGTTAGGTACGTTGGTGAGTAAAACAATGGTGATTGGATTGTTTTTAACGAGATATTAAACAATCAATTTGTTAATGATCTCGCTTGCCTATATTAATAAGCCTAACAACAACCGTGAATTTTTCTTAACTAAAGTAAACTCATTTCCTCATCCTGAGGTGGTGCAGCTCGTTTTTAGACAGGCCTCCAGTGGAAGGGAGTTGCATGTACCACTTTTACGGCAAATCAGTCTTCCTACCGGGCAAGTTGGCCGTGCGGTTAGGACGCGGAGCTGTGACCTCGCATCCGGGAGATTGTGGGTTCGAACCCCACTGTCGGCAGCCCTGAAGATGGTTTTCCGTGGTTTCCCATTTTCACACCAGGCAAATGCTGGGGCTGTACCTTAATTAAGGCCACGGCCGCTTCCTTCCCATTCCTAGGCCTTTCCTGTCCCATCGTCGCCATAAGACCTATCTGTTCAGTGCGACGTAAAGCAACTAGCAAAAAAAAATCAATCTTCCTGTCATTTGAAAATATCTTGTAATACGTTACCAGGAATCGAAGTCAGGCTCCCGAGAATGGCAGCTAATTGTGCTAACTATTACGCTGGCGGACATTATTAACTACAAAAAACAGACATATATATGTATGACTAATGTGTGCTTGCAATGCATGGGTCGGACACGAAACTATTCAGCTATTTGTGCGACATCATCAGAGCTGCAGTAGGCCTACGCTACGGAGGCGGATATTTCTTAACTACAACTCAGATGTACCACATGACATTGAGTACAGAATTTTCTTGCATTTCTCTGCAATGCCTCGGTTCCACGCTATACATCTCACACATTGGTAAACCCATTGGCTCGTTGGAATTTTTTCATTTGTTTGCCCATCTTTTGTTTAAACATTTTGAACTGAACTGTATTACTTATGTATACAAAAAAAATTTTTTATAGGTCTGCCCGTTGTTCGTTTCCGTTCAAAACTGGAACTTGCAATTAAACCAGAACGTTGGGTGGTTAAAACTGGTGGAGGAAGTATTCTGACCAGAAAACAACTTCCTTTGCGTCTGGCTTGGGCGTTCTCCATTCATAAATCTCAGGTAAGGAAGTAGCCAATGAGGCTGCACTAAAATCTGAAATAATAGATGACAAACAGAATGATTATCTTTTGCCATTTTGAGGTTTCCATTTCAGTAATATAATTAATTTGTTTATTTGGAAAATTAATTCATATTACAGTTTAGGGGTTATTGTCAGCACTATTAAGATATTTTACTTCAATAATGTATGTGCTACTACTAAACTTTTCCATATCTGACTGTCAAAGGTTATCAATCTTAAGTGGAGCAAGCTCTGATTTACAACTCCATAAACCTAAGTAGTCCTATATTGGCTAAAAATTAAAATAAATAAATCAATAAATAAATAAATGTATGTGCCTTGAGCTGGCTATGATGGCTGTTGTTTGGACACCCAATGTTGCCAGCACAGTTCATTGACATTGAAGGTTGGCTTAGGTGCAAGAGATTTGTATGGTAAATTTCCGACGCTTTATAGAGAATCCCATACATGGCAAATCTCTAGTTTCCTAAGAATCTCTTAAGCTCCTGGTTTATTCCATCATTAAAGTGTCAGCCATTAATATATGCATTTTTGTTTGTACAACATATCAAATTATCTATTGCTAGATGCTTTACATCGCACCGACACAGATAGGTCTTATGGCGACGATGGGACAGGGAAGGGCTAGGAGTTGGAAGGAAACGGCCGTGGCTTTAATTAAGGTACAAGCCCAGCATTTGCCTGGTGTGAAAATGGGAAACCACGGAAAACCATTTTCAGGGCTGCCGACAGTGGAGTTCGAACCTACTATCTCCCGAATACTGGATACTGGCCGCACTTAAGCGACTGAAGCTATCGAGCTCGGTCAAATTATATAAATTTCATGTTGATTCATATTGACAGTTGTATACTTAATAGGCTTGTATTGAATAGGTGGTCTTATTTCACTCTATTAAGTAATATCTTCATAGTTACCGGGCGAGTTGGCCATGCGGTTAGGGGCGCGCAGCTATGAGCTCGCATCCGGGAGATAGTAGGTTCGAATTCCACTGTCGGCAGCCCTGAAGATGGTTTTCTGTGGTTTCCCATTTTCACACCAGGCAAAAACTGGGGCTGTACCATAATTAAGGCCATGGCAAATTCCTTCCCATTCCCAGGCCTTTCCTGTCCCATCGTCGCCATAAGACCTATCTGTGTCAGTGCGGCGTAAAGCAAATAGCAAAAAAAAAAATATATATATATAATCTTCATAGTCAAGAATACGTTGAGGATTCAAAAAGTAACTTAAACTTTCCACTCAAATCTAGCAGTATTTAACAATAACCAAAGAGCATGCACGGAATAGAGTGCTTGTTCTTGACTCCCCTCAGATACCCTTTCGCCGTAATGGTGGTAATCGGTGTGTCCTAGCACAAGAGGGAAATGTCGTGTCAACTGTAAACGCATTACAAGATTGGAGTGAAGGGAACTGCACAATTTTTCTGCTGAATGTGCCAAATGCAATATTGCATCCAGCTATAATATAATGGTGCCAGCAGTTCAACCCAAACTGCTTAGGCATGACTAATAATTGGCAAAGGAAGTCATCAAGATCAATTACAGAAGACTACTAATTTTGTTGTCCAAGAACTGGATTATAGCAAATTGTGCTCAGGATGAAATGCTTCTTCATTGATACCCGAACATAATAATAATTTCGTGTGGCTATTTCTAGCCGAGTGCAGCCCTTGTAAGGCAGACCCTCCGATGAGGGTGGGCGGCATCTGCCATTTGTAGGTAACTGCGTGTTATTGTGGTGGAGGATAGTGTTATGTGTGATGTGTGAGTTGCAGGGATGTTAGGGACAGCACAAACACCCAGCCCCCGGGCCATTGGAATTAACCAATTAAGGTTAAAATCCCCGACCCGGCCGGGAATCGAACCCGGGACCCTCTGAACCGAAGGCCAGTACGCTGACCATTCAGCCAACGAGTACCCGAACATAAAGAAGCATGATTTGTAGCTTCTCTGGACTTCCCTCAGCATTATTCTATGGAAGCCAGGCTGAGTAACTCAGATGGTAGAGCCTTCTGAGCTCAAGTTGGCGAGTTCGATTGCGGTTCGATCCAAAATACACCCATCTTGTATCGGGCGATTTACTGGTATTTTTTATTTATGATAATTATTCTTTATAGGAATTTATTTATAATGGCCCACCTATTCAATGCAAAATAAGACTGTCCACTTAAATCGAAATGATATAGTCATATTAAAAATTAGTACACATTTCAACCTTTGTTAGGTCATCTTCAGCTAATAAACTGTTAATGAGCAGAATTTGTATTGAATAGGTGGACCATTATAAAGAATCATTGTCATAAATTGGCAAATCAGTACCAACCTGAATCATTGTCATAAATTGTAAAATCAGTACCAACCTGAATACTGCCAACCAAGCAAATAAGAATGTAAACCATTATCTCAATCTTAAAATTGCAAAAATTGGTTAGGTAAGATATTTTAATTTTAAAACAATGTTTAACAGATAATTTACCTCCAAAATGTTTAGATTCCAATCACAAGAAACTCAAGAATACAAGTTGGGCATGGAAGACACAATCTAGAATTAACTAATTAGGAATCAAAAGTGAAATAAAATTTCTTTACAGAAAGATATCTATTTTGAATGCCAAATTATATGAAACACATCCGATCACTGCACTTATTCTGGCCCCATTAGAATGGGACTCGTTTCAACGCCATATAAATCAAACTTTTTTTAATGCTTTGTCCAAAACACACAACACTTTAAATTTAAAAATACTGGGCGAGTTGGCCGTGCAGTTAGGGACGCGCAGCTGGGAGCTTGCATACAGTAGATAGTGGAATTGAACCCCCATTGTCGGCAACCCTTAAGACGGTTGTCCATAGTTTCCCACTTTCATACCTGGCAAATGCTGGGACTATGCTTTAATTAAGGCCACGGCTGCTTCCTCTCCACTCCTAGCCCTTTCCTGTCCCATCGTTTCCATAAGACCTATTTGTGTCAGTGTGATGTAAAGCCAATTGGAAAAAAAAGAAAAAAGCTTTTAAATAAAAAAAATTAGGGTATCAATGAACAACAGTCTGAATAATGATCCTATCTCTCAAAATGAAAGTATATAGGCCTACCCATAGTTTTCATCTACCCATTAAGAATCTCGCTAATTTACCTCGTAATGAAATAAACACGAACACCTTAGAACCAAAACACTGTAGAGGCGACTGGGGCTTTAATGAAACAATTATAAAAGAAAAACGTTTGGACATTAAATGCAATTTAGAATCGTTAAAACCATATCATAAAATCAAAATTAAACAAGGTAAAATACATGGAAGTCACGCACGATTGCACGACCATAAGTCACTTTGTTTCAGTCGCGCGTCAGTGGCTGGTGGTGTAAAGCGTAAGCGAGGGAAACCTCTGAAAAGTGGAGAGAAGACTATTGTCTTAATCATATTTAATAAGTTTAAGGAAACACTTCCCGACATTTCAATCGACAATATCATGAAATTAACATCTGAGTTCTCCAGTGTGTCTGTTTCGAGTGTGTACAGTGCACAGAAAGAATCCATCACAAATTAGATGCCCCTTTTAACCAACATGCTAGCATCCAGCATGCACCAACACCATCATGTTGTGCTACTTACAACTTCACTTCACTAACAAGATTAATGAAGGCTTATTTTAAGTCAAGATACTCCAATCAAGTTGTTATTTTACTTTAACATTTGATCTCTTCGCTATGGACTATGCCAAATGTCAAATCATCAATCGCTTTTACAAGGCAAATATCACGAGCCAAAGACTTCAACACGTTGTTTTCTTTTTTTCAATTTTACGACATCTCCGAATAAGAAGGGTGCTAAAGGGTTTATTGTGTCACCTATTCGATACATATACATTTTTAAACATTTAGGAATTTATTATTAATTCCATTTGAGACATGTTTCGCCCTTCATTGAGGGCATCATCAGTCAAATTACCTCCTCAAGGCAAAAATCAGGTACCTGATTAGTAATTCAATTCTAAACATTAAGATACATTACAATGGGAAAATTAAGCAACCAAGAAAAACTTGCTCACTGGTGATACAGTTAAACAATATAAGTTTATAGACATAGTAGTCGGCACCAATGCGTAAAATCACTGGGTATATTAGCAGAGTCCAGCAGTGGTCCAACAGTGACACACTCATTAGAAAATCATAGGAAATTTTAAGTTTATATGAACATTTACATTAAAACAGTCAGGGGATAGAGGGTATATAGTATCTGGCATCAATGTTCGTAAATATTAATTACTGCCGTTGGTTGAATGATTACAGGTTGACAGGGTAACTATACAGAAAATTTACAATATCTAATTGAGCAGTTGAGAAATTACAGCTTATATACATATTTACAAGGGAGCAGCTTGGTGAGAAAGGATATAAAGATGTCTAGCATCAAGTGCATCCCGTTGTTTTAGTCGTTGGATGACGATTGCAGCATTAACACATCAGTAATATGCAGAGCGGTCCAACCTTAGTTTATAATCACAGGGGGCAGGAGAAAATATTCCATAGTTTTATTTTTAGAATGTCAAATGAGGTTCTATAGGCGTAGTCAAACTGAAAGTTGTCTGGTTGAAGTCCCGGGTTCAGTACGATGAATTTGGTCGGCGTGGACGGAGACTCATTGGGTGTCACTGAGTACACGGTGCATTTGAATGGCAACAATGACGGCAGTTATTTGTTGATAATTGTATATGTTTGGAATATGTTGCGGATTGGAATCTTTCGTTTTAGTTTAGTCAACTTCAGTAGCTTTGAATATTATGTAAAAACATCAGTGTGAGATGGTAGTGGACTTTAAATTGATAATATTCCGTAAATGAAAACGTGAAGGACCTCGGGACGAAGTTATTGTTTTGTGCTGTTGGCCTGGTGAAATAGATTGAAGTTGCATATGGTATAAACCGCAGTGGAGAGATTAGAATGTATTACTACAGAGTCGGAGCTTCGTAGCTGGGACGAGGCATCTTCTTTTTCTGTCTGTGGAGAGGAGCCGTAGTGGCGCGTCATGTTCGTGCCGGTGTGCGCTGCAATCTAACGTGTTTTTCAAAGTTGTGCTGTATGAAGTGGAAGTTATCTGTAATTAAGATATTAATATTATTAATTGGTGTGTATAGAAAAGATCATGGTAAGTAATGAAGAGTAATTGTTGTGTTACATACCTGATGTGTCACTGAGAAGCTATTTGTTGGCGAGTGTTGGTTGACTATGTAGGAGGCTCAGTCAGTAATATGCACATGTGTTTGGCGTTTGGTGGAGGGGGGTGGGGGACCTTTGGGAGGGAGGAGCCTGGGCGGAATTCATGCGCAGAGGAGAGCTGACGGAATGGCGGGAGGTAGAGTGGAGGGGTGAGCTTGTAATGTGTTGGGAGTGTTGGTTAAAAAAAGAGGGGGGGGGGGGATGTGTGGACTCGAAAATTACGTGGAAAGTGTTGATGTCATGTTACTAATGCGGTTGAAATGTTATTTGCTTGTGTTGGGTGTTGTTTTGTTTTTGATGGTCAAGTGGTTTTTATTTCTCGTATTGTATCGATGGGGTCGTAGTGGAGGGAAAGTGTTTGGGTGGGAGGAGGTATGGGCTTGCTGTCATTGCGTGTGGGGTAATTGGTGGGAATGGGGGAGGTAGTGTCGGAGGGGCGGGGGGGCGACTGTCAACATGCTGGGTGAGTTAGTTGATGTGGTATTAAAGAGTTTAGAAAAGTTGTTGTCTTGAAAATTAATTTTTTGTAGTAAAGTGGGGATTTGGTCATAAAGGGTTTTTTTTTAATATCTATTATTTCGTTGAGGTTTTTGTCTTTATTGAAGTGTTGGTCTAGAAAGAAACAATAACTTCGTCCCGGGGTCCTTCACATTTTCATTTACGGAATATTATCAATTTAAAATCCACTACCATCTCACACTGATGTTTTTACATAATATTCAAAGCTACTGAAGTTGACTAAACTAAAACGAAAGATTCCAATCCGCAACATATTCCAAACATATACAATTATCAACAAGTAACTGCCATCATTGTTGCCATTCAAATGCACCGTGTACTCAGTGACACCCAATGAGTCTCCGTCCACGCCGACCAAATTCACTGTACTGAACCCGGGACTTCAACCAGACAACTTTCAGTTTGACTACGCCTATAAAACCTCATTTGACATTCTAAAAATAAAACTATGGAATATTTTTCCCTGCCCCCTGTAATTATAAAGTAAGGTTGGACCGCTCTGCATATTACTGATTTGTTAATGCTGCAATCATCATCCAACGACTAAAACAACGGGACGCACTTGATGCTAGACATCTTTATATCCTTTCTCACCAAGCTGCTCCCTTGTAAATATGTATATAAGCTGTAATTTCTCAACTGCTCAATTAGATATTGTAAATTTTCTGTATAGTTACCCTGTCAACCTGTAATCATTTAACCAACGGCGGTAATTAATGTTTACGAACATTGACGCCAGATACTATATACCCTTTATCCCCTGACTGTTTTAATGTAAATGTTCATATAAACTTAAAATTTCCTATGATTTTCTAATGAGTGCATCACTGTTGGACCACTGCTGGACTCTGCTAATATACCCAGTGATTTACGCATTGGTGCCGACTACTATGTCTATAAACTTATATTGTCTAACTGTATCACCAGTGACCAAGTTTTTCTTGATTGCTTAATTTTTCCATTGTAATGTATCTTAATGTTTAGAATTGAATTACTAATCAGGTACCTGACTTTTGCCTTGAGGAGGTAATTTGACTGATGATGCCCTCAATGAAGGGCGAAACATGTCTCAAATGGAATTAATAATAAATTCCTAAATGTTTAAAAATGTATATGTATCGAATAGGTGACACAATAAACCCTTTAGCATCCTACATTCAGTATCTTCAGTACGAATTAACAATGATTTTTATCACTTGCATCTCCGAATAAGGTCTAAATTAACCATTCTCATATTGCTGGAATGTATTTCCTAACATTCTGAAAAATGTATCATTTAAAAACTCAAAATAGACCACTGCTACTAAGTCCTGTACTATGTACCCTTGACATAACTATTTATCAACAGCTAATAGCTGTTATTGTTGTTATTCACAATACTACCAAAAATTGTTTATTCAATCTTCCTTTTCGACCGCTCCTGTTTTAAGTTTGTAAACAAGTTAAGATACTCCAATCAAGTTGTCCGTTTACGCCAAATGTTAAATCATCAATTACTTGATGCAAGCCAAAAATCTCAAACCTAAGACTTCAACCAGATAGTTTTTCAATTTTTGCGACTTTACTTCTGAATTAGGTCTCAATTAACATTCTCATATTGCTGGAATGTTGTTCCTAACGTTCCAAAAAATTGTAATATAAAAAATTGAAAACTGACCACTGCTACTAACCACTGTACTATGTACCTTTTCACAACTATTAATCAACAACCAATGGCTGATATTGTTGTTATTCACAATAATACCAAAAATTGTTATTCAGTTTACCTTTAGACTACTCCTATTTTAAGTATGTTAATATTAAATCTTAATAAGTATATTTAATTATAAATCAGGTGCCTGATTTAACCTTTAGGAGGTACAATGACTGATGAAAGCAGACCCAGCCAACAGCTGGAAACTGCAGATGATGATGATGATGATGATGATGATGATGATGATGATGAATGACTGATGATGCCTTCCATGAAAGGCGAAACATGTCTCACATTTCCTAAGGTAATAAGGATAAAATCCTAATTGTATAAGACTGTAATGTATTGAATAGGTGGTTAAATAACAAATTAATTAGTATCCTACAAGTATAGTAATCTTCAATATGGAACCATAATGATATTTATTAAGTGGTATGTTCCGAGCTGTCGGTGGAGAAATGGCGTGGAATGACAGCAGTAGATGAATAAGTTTGAGTGGTGTCTTTAAAAGTAGGAAAAATCACAATATGAAGATAAAGCTGGAATTCAACAGGACAAATTGGGGCAAATATTCGTTTATAGGAAGGGGATTTAGGGATTGGAATAACTTACCAAAGGAGATGTTCTCTAAATTTCCAATTTCTTTGCAATCGTTTAAGAAAAGGCTAGGAAAGCAACAGATAGGGAATCTGCCACCTGGGCAACTGCCTTAAATGCAGATCAGTAGTGGTTGGTTGATTGCTGTAAATTCTGATTCCAAACTCTCAGATCTAAAAATATCGTTCCTTCACATCCTATTGAAAAAAATAGGTTTTGAGTTAATCAGTAGAAATCAAAATAGCGTTGTAGTGGATAGAGATGATATTATATTGTGGCATAGGCATTATCTCTGCAAGTTAAGAGAAATTCGACAACAGGGGTAGGAATTATATTATTTGGACGAGACATGGATTAACGAAGGGCATACAGCATCAAAGGCATGGCGAGACAGTATCGTAAAGTCGAAGAAACAGGCATTTCTTTCAGGTTTAAGCACGGGGCTGAAACATCCAACAGAGAGGGGTAAGCGACTGATAGTATTACACATTTTAAGTGATGACTCTTTTTATGGAGGGTGGTGATCTTGTGTTCGAGTCTAAAAAGCGGAGACTATTACGATGAAATGACTGGTGACTTAGTTAAATCAGAGTTTGAAAGAATATTACCAAAACTGATTCCTGGTAGCATTAGCTCGTTATCACAGTGTGAAGTTAGAACGTATCTCAAACAAATCCTGGAAGAAAGTTAGAGTAATATCATGGCTGAGAGGTAAAAATGTGACATGCGATGACAGACTTGTTAAAATCAAATTCCTGGAATTGGTGATGACTCACAGGTCTCAGTTCAAGAAACATGTAATGGATGAATTAGCCGAACAACCAGACCACACTGTACTCAGATTGCCTCTGTATCACTGTGAATTAAACCCAATAGAGATGATGTGGAGCCAGATCAAGCATGTTGCCGACCTTAACACCACTTTCAAACTTCGTGACGTGCGTAAACATCCTGACACAGCATCTCGTGAAGTGACAGCTGATCAATGGCGTTCCTATATCCAGCATGTGGTGCGCAAAGAGAAAACGATGTTGGACCTGGAAAGTGCCATAGATACTGTAGTTTATAAAATGGTTATCAATTTAGGACAGGATTCTAATGATGGGAGTGACAGCGAATCGTCCGATCTACAGGGAATCGAGCCTCTTGCCAGTTCGGATTAATGAAATAATAAAATGTCACATAAGTAGGCATACTTGGTCTAGAAAGCCTAGAATAACGGCCGAGAGGATTCGTCGTGCTGACCACATGACACCTCGTAATCTGCAGGCCTTTGGGCTGAGCAGCGCTCGCTTGATAGGCCAAGGCCCTTCAAGGGCTGTAGTGCCATGGGGTTTGGTTTAAGTAGGCATACTTATTAATTTTCATGGCAAATATATTTTATAGCAGTGATGATGTATTTTTGTTACCGTATCTCAAATATGTTCACATGTCTACATCCGTCAATTTTCTTTATGCTCATATTGACGAAAAGAACATGTGTATCTCGTGGAGTGATACAAAATTTTTGTTTAAATCTGCTTTATTCTTTCGTTGGAAATAGTATTTTTACAAATAGAGGACTGTGGCTGTGTTCAATAAAGTCACAGAGGCTTGCAGACTGAACGCTGAAAGTTCTATAATGAGGAGGGATGGATAGACCACATTTAAGAGAATACGTATATTCCTCTGTAACAGGGACTCTTCATTATTAATCTCTGTTTCAGTTTACTTTGGTTTTATGTATTATCTGTCTTACTTTATGGTATGAGACTTTGACTCTAACAGAGAACACCACCTTAAAAAACTTTTATCCTTTGAGATGTGGTGCTACAGACACTTGCTCAGAATATCATGGGTTGATAAAATACGTAACACTGAAGTATTCCATTACCTGAACAAACAGTTAAAGTTATAAGCTATAAATCAAAAGATAAGAATTTCATAATTGTTGGTCCCACCTCTGCGAACCATGTGACCTTGCCGCGGTGGGGAGGCTTGGGTGTCCCAGTGATGCAGATAGCCGAGCCGCAGGTGCAACCATATCAGATGGGTATCTGTTGAGAGACCAGACTAATGAATGGTTCATCGAAAGGGGGGTAGCAGCCTTTCGGTAGTTGCAAGGGCGGCAGTCTAGATGATTGACTGATACGGCCTTGTAATAATACTCAACATGGCTTAGCTGTGTTGATACTGCTACACGGCTGAAAGCAACGGGAAACTACAGCCGTAACTACCTCCCGAGGACATGCAGCTCTCTCTGTATGAATGATGTACTGATGATGGCTTCCTCCCGGGTAAAATATTCCGGAGGTAAACTAGTCCCCCATTCGGATCTCCGGGTGGGGACTACACGAGAGGGGGCGATCATCAGGAAGAAGGATACTGACATTCTGCGAGTCGGAGCGTGGAATGTTAGAAGTTTGAATCGTTGTGGTAGGTTAGAGAATCTGAAAAGGGAGATGGATAGACTAAAGTTAGATGTAGTTGGTGTAAGTGAAGTACGTTGGCAGGAAGAGCAGGATTTTTGGTCAGGTGACTACCGAATTATCAACACGAAATCAAACAGGGGAAATGCAGGAGTTGGTTTAATAATGAATAAGAAAATAGGGCAGCGGGTAAGCTACCACGACCAGCATAGTTAAAAAATTATTGTCGTCAAGATAGACACCAAACCAATGCCTACCACAATAATGCAGGTCTATATGCCTACTAGTTCAGTGGATGATGAAGAAATCGAAAGAATATATGAGGAGATAGAAGATTTAATACAATATGTAAAAGGTGACGAAAATCTAATTGTGATGGGAGACTGGAATGCAGTGGTAGGCCAAGGAAGAGAAGGTAATACAGTAGGAGAATTTGGATTGAGACAAAGGAACGAAAGAGGAAGTCGGCTGGTTGAATTCTGCACTGATCATAATTTAGTTCTTGCCAATACTTCGTTCAAACACCACAAACGACTGCTGTATACGTGGACGAGACCTGGAGACACTGAAAGGTATCAAATAGACTTCATTATGATTAGGCAGAGATTCAGAAACCAGGTGTTGGATTGCAAAACTTTCCCAGGAGCAGACGTGGACTCTGACGACAACTTGTTGGTCATGAAATGCCATCTGAAGTTGAAGAAATTGAAGAAAGGAAAGAATGCAAAAAGATGGGATCTAGACAAGTTGAAAGAAAAGAGTGTGAGGGATTGTTTCAAGGAACATGTTGCAAAAGGACTAAATGAAAAGGCTGAAGGAAACACTATAGAGGAAGAGTGGAGAGTCATGAAAAATGAAGTCAGTAGGGCTGCTGAAGAAATGTTAGGAAGGAAGAAAAGATCAACTAAGAATCAGTGGATAACTCAAGAGATACTAGACCTGATTGATGAACAACAAAAATACAAGAATGCTAGAAATGAAGAGGGCAGAAAAGAATACAGGCGATTAAAGAATCAAGTGGATAGAAAGTACAAGGTAGCTAAGGAAGAATAGCTGTGGGAGAAGTGCAAGGATGTCGAAGGCTGTATGGTCCTGGGAAAGGTAGATGCTGCATACAGGAAAATCAAGGAAACCTTTGGAGAAAGGAAATCTAGGTGTATGAATATTAAGAGCTCAGATGGAAAGCCACTTCTAGGGAAAGAAGACAAAGCAGAAAGTGGCAGGAGCATATCCAACAGTTGTATCAAGGTAAAGATGTAGATAATTTGGTTCTGGAACATGAAGAGGCTGTTGATGCTGATGAAATGGGAGACCCAATTTTGAGGTCAGAGTTTGACAGAGTTTGACAGAGTGACCTAAATAGGAACAAGGCACCTAGAATTGATGACATTCCCTCTGAATTACTGACTGCCTTAGGAGAAACCAGCATGGCAAGGTTATTTCATTTAGTGTGCAAGATGTATGAGACAGGAGAAGTCCCATCTGATTTTCGACAGAATGTTGTTATACCTATTCCCAAGATAGCCGGTGCTGACAGGTGTAAAAACTACCGCACCATTAGTTTAGTATCTCATGCCTGCAAAATTTTAACACACATTATTTACAGAGGAATGGAAAAACAAGTTGAAGCTGAGTTGGGAGAAGATCAGTTTGGCTTCAGAAGAAATGTAGGAACACGTGAAGCAATCCTGACTTTACGTCTGATCTTCGAGGTCTATTAGCTTCATGTCCGTATTGATAGATACTACAACATAAAAGTGATTTTATGTTGATCTTAGAGGATCGAATCAAGAAGGACAAACCCACGTACATGGCATTCGTAGATCTAGAAAAGGCATTCGATAATGTTAATTTGAACCAAGCTATTTATGATTCTGAAGATGATAGGGATCAGATACCGAGAACGAAGAATTATCTACAATCTGTCTAAAAATCAGCCTGCAGTGATAAGAATCGTGGGCTTTGAAAAAGAAGCAGCAATCCAGAAAGGAGTGAGGCAAGGCTGCAGTTTTTCCCCTCTCCTTTTCAGTGTTTACATAGAACAGGCAGTAAAGAAAATCAAAGAAAAATTTGGAAAGGGAATCACAGTCCAAGGAGAGGAAATCAAAACCTTAAGATTTGCCGATGATATTGTTATTTTATCTGAGACTGCAGAAGATCTCGAAGTTGCTGAATGGTATGGATGAAGTCTTGGGTAAGGAGTACAAGATGAAAATAAATAAGTCCAAAACAAAAGTAATGGAGTGCAGTTGAACGAAGGCAGGTGATGTAGGAAATATTAGATTAGGAAATGAAGCCTTAAAGGAAGTAGATGAATATTGTTACTTGGGTAGTAAAATAACTAACGATGGCAGAAGTAAGGAGGACATAAAATGCAGACTAGCACAAGCAAGGAAGAGCTTTCTTAAGAAAAGAAATTTTCTCACTTCAAACATTGATATCGGAATTAGAAAGATGTTTTTGAAGACTTTCATGTGGAGTGTGGCATTGTATGGAAGTGAAACATGGACGATAACTAGCTCAGAAAGAAAGAGAATAGAAGCTTTTGAAATGTGGTGTTACTGAAGAATGCTGAAGGTGAGATGGATAGATCAAATCACGAATGAAGAAATACTGAATCGAATTGGTGAGAGGAGATCGATTTGGCTAAATTTGACGAGAAGAAGAGATAGAATGATAGGGCACATCTTTAGACACCCAGGACTTGTTCAGTTGGTTTTTGAAGGAAGTGTAGGTGGTAAGAACGGTAGGGGTAGACCAAGGTATGAATATGACAAGCAGATTAGAGCAGATGTAGGATGCAATAGTTACGTAGAAATGAAAAGGTTAGCACAATATAGGGTGGCATGGAGAGCTGCATCAAACCAGTCTATGGACTGATGGCTCAAACAACAATTCTTGGTCTGTATTGAACTGTGGATTTCAATAGTAGATAAATATATTATATATAAGGTCCACCTTTTCAATACAAATTACAAATGATATACATTTCTATTAAACATTCAGGGACTAGTTTTGACCTAAATCGTAGGCCATCGTCAGCCATGAAGCAAATCATACAAGTGTATTTTAAAAAATAAACAATGTAACGACACAATGGTCTTAAACAACTGTACATACAATCAATAGAATTTTAAGGCTGGTTGAATAAAATATTTTCTGTAAAAAGTGTAAGTAAGGGAAGACACAGTGTAGTGTCAATAATATTAAAAATGATATGTACATACCATATGAGAAATAAGGTAATGTTCAGGATTTTCATTGCACTACATTAAAGAGATCCTTTTAATAGAGATTCCTAAAATGCTGGATTGGTGTTCTATGTTAAAAAGTTGCTTTTTATAGATCCTCCTCCTGCTATTCAGAGGAAAGTGCACATATTTTTTAAAATATCCTCCTCCTCCTCAGATAAATTTACCTACCAACTCCAAGTAACATGTTCTTCAATCTTTTCTCCCAATATTGCCCACTGCTATCATCTTTGATTTTGTAATTTCTGTTGTATTGCATATTTTTATATTAGCATTTCACAGCATTTAGAATTTTGTTGTTCATGTAGTGGTTTACTTGTGTAGTTTGAGCAATAATATTGGTGCGTTGAATAAAATAAAAATTATTGTTTGTTTGAAAATGTTGGAGAACATTCTGCAACAAAAATTAAGACTCTTTGGTTGTGTTTTTTTGTGATAAATTTAATTAGAGTATTCTTCTTGCAGGGTCTTACGTTAGATTGTGTAGAGATGTCTCTTTCAAGAGTATTTGAAGCTGGTCAGGCTTATGTGGCACTCTCTCGCGCCAAAAGTTTGGACTCCCTGAGAGTGCTAGACTTCGATCCTAAACAAGTCTGGGCTAATCCAGATGTGTTGAATTTCTATAGAAGATTCAGAAGAAAACTTCATATGATGCAAGTAGTGCCTTTGGGAAAGCCAAAGAAATCATGACCCTCATTAAATATAGTTATTATTCTATTTGTAACTAATATATTGTAGTAAAATAATCACATTTGGATGTAAATTTAACTGCTATGCAGGTTGAAAAATTTTTTGTACTTATTTTTACAATATGACTGATTTTTTTATTGGATATCATTAGGTATTTATAAATGTGAAGATATTTGCATATAAGGTTTGTCTAGTATTTATCCAGCATCTGACATATTTCCGCTACAGATCTTGCTACAGATATTAGAACCTTGAAATGCATAGAAGGAGCAGATGTGCGAAGTAGCTTAGCCTGCTTATACATCCAATGTTTGTTCTGTGAATAACTTAGGAATGTGGTTTTCCTGCCCTCGTATTTGTTATTGAACTTACCGATATCTTTTGCTTGCTCTAAGTCTCAGATTTAGCAGCAATATGTGCATGCCTTTCAATTTACGATGGCTTAAAAAAAAAAAACTAAACCCCTTGTCACTTCAGCCCTTGAAGGGCCGTGGCCTACCAAGTGACCGTAGCTCAGACCGAAGGCATGCAGATTACTAGGTGTCGTATGGTCAGCACGACGAATCCCCTCGGCCGTTATTCTTGGTTTTCGAGACTGAGGCCGCTATCTCACCGTCAGATAATTCCTCAATTCTAATCACATAGGCTGAGTGGACCTCGAACCAGCCCTCAGGTCCAGGTAAAAATCCCAGACCTGGCCGGGAATCGAACCCGGGGCCTCCGGGTAAGAGGCAGGCACGCTACCCCTACACCACGGGGCCGGCTATTTACGATGGCTTGGAGTAGTGCATATGACCCCCATTGAGAGTCTGTGTGAAAGGTTTTAGGTAGTGCATCAGAAGTAAGTGCAAGTGGTGGTGGTGGTGGTGGTGGTGGTGGTGGTGGTGGTGGATGATGATGAAGTGATGTTGACAGCTTGTCATCTGAAATTGATAGTGAGATCGCATATGAGTGATTTACCACAGTCACGACACAAATCTTTGAGAAAGGATGAGGTTTATTGGATATGAGTAGCAGGAGTAAACAGTCCATTTGCTGGAAACTCTGAAGTGTCTGAAATCAGGAGTATCAGGATCATCCTCTATTAGACCTTCCAGTGTTTTTAGATCATATATTTTCAGTTACTGCTCAACAAACAAATTATTACATTAGGAAACAGTTGTCTACCCCAAGTAGATAAAGATAGGTAAATATTAGATGTTTTGACTCTAATGAAGATGACACAAAGGCTTATTTACCTCTGTGCATTCTAATGTCTCAGGTTTGAAAGTCCCGTATTCATTCGTACTGCAACAAAGATAAGTGCCTCCTCATATCCCAGAATACAGTAGAAGTCCGCTATAGCGAGTACAGCATATAACGAGAACTCTGTTATAACGACAGTGTTTTGCTTTCCCTTCAAAATTCCTATATTAGACTGTGTATTAACCTTTGGTTACAGCAAGAGCCCTATCACTGACGCATCCGTTACTACAAGTGATTAAGCGCGTGCGATTTTTTCCGTTACTGGTATTTATGCACCCCAGCGATTATGTTGCATGCGATAGATTACCTTTGGTATCATTTCCTCGCTATTTCCACCAGCGAGTTCTCTTGTCGACATTCGAAGGCGATGTCAGAGTCGATTAGTAATACCCGTCGACTGCTGTCCCGTAACGAAAATTCGAAATGAAAGAGGACATATTTTGTAATAAATGCGTAAATAAACTTGTCCGATAACTAAGGTTCGGATGTTAAGGAAAAGTCATATTTTTTTCCTGAGCTCTTTTTACCCGAAATCTGAAAAATAAGTTTGAATGACGGGTCCCTGACCATGTTTAAAGCAATTTGATGTTGCCTATAAATGCATATCTTGGCCATTTTTATTGTTTTGGTCATATTTTGCTAATTTTACTGATATAAGGTCATATTTGGTTATCATTTCAGCATTTTTGTTTAAATTGAGGCGTTGTTAACAAGGTATGTGTTATCTGTGTAGAGTTTCAAACACTGGATTTCCGAATAGTGTAGTAGATATATTTTTCTTTCTTTTCCTGGAACAGGCAGGTAGCAGGTAAGACCTGATTCCAAGAAGACGCTCCTCTACGGACGTCTTTTAGCACATCTTTCTGGACAAGTTAGATTGCGACACTGTACACGTGAGGTCACAGAACATGATGATAGTATGTTTCCACCTTTAAATAGGATGTCACTCCAGTAGATATATGTAGCTCAGAAGCAATTAGCAGACAAGGAAATGCCATGTTATATCTCGCCCAGTTCTTCCTTGCAGGGTCGAGTTAAAGCTGCCTTGCTCTTTCACTACCAACAGATTTCAACAGATTGGTCACACTGCAGTGACCCCCATCATGCCGAAAGTGAAGTGTAGTGCTGCTGTAAAGTTAAGAAAGTATGTGAAAGAGTTACGTGAAGAGAAGTTCAGTACTGATGGAACAATTCTTTTTTGTAAAGTGTGAGAAGTAAAGGTAGCAGCGATAAAGCGATGTAATGTACAACAGCACTGCGCTACGGCTAAGCATAAAAGCTGCGCAAATCAAAAGTCTTCTGAATAGAGCAGGCAGGCTCTTTTGTTTGATACAGCGAAATCTTCGTCAACCAAACTTTCCGATTTCTCAAAAGACCTGTGCGAAATGTTGGTATCTACCAATATTCCGCTTAACAAAGTAAACAACAAACACTTCCAAAAATTCTTAACTAAATACACAACACAGTCAATACTGGACTAGGCAACATCGCGAAAAAGTTATTTGCCCTCCTGTTTTATGAAGACGCACTTCGAAAAATTAGAATTAGTGTAGGCAACAATAGCATCTGGGTATCCGTTGATGAAACTATGGATGTTTGTGGTAGGTATGTTGCGAATGTTATAATTGGCATGCTTCTTGTGGATCGTCCGGACGATGTATATTTACTTCATTCGGAGGTTCTAGATGCAGCTAACTATTCCACAATTGCAATGCTTTTTGACAATAGCATGAAGCTTTTGTGGGATGGTGAAGTTAAGCGAGAACGAATCTTGCTGTTACTAAACGATGCTGCACCGTACATGGTGAAAGCAGCAAGGGGACTTAAGGTACTTTACCCAAAAATGGTCCATTTAACGTGTCTTGCTCACGGATTGCACAGAGTTGCTGAAGAAATACGGCAGAATTTTCCTGATGTTGACCGGTTAATATCAAACGTCAAGAAAATATTTGTGAAGGCTCCACTGAGGGTGGCAAAATTCAAAGATCACGCGCCTTCGCTTCCTCTTCCTCCTCAGCCAGTACTCACCCAATGGGGAACTGTGAACACTACGAAACTTTGCAAGAAATTGTTTCTACTTCTGACAGTAGTGAGGCATCATCAATAAAAATCGCACAGGAACTGTTTTCCAATGATTTGTCAGGATAATTAGTATATATTTCTTCAAATTATAGAGATCTATCAAAAACTATCTCTCGCCTAGAAACTGCTGGTTTAGAATTATGTGAGTGTTTGGGAATAGTAAATGACATGGTATCCAAAGTAGAACAAGCAAGAGGTACAGTGTCAGTTGCACTGAAGAACAAACTTAGTAAGGTGCTGAGTGCAAATGAAGGATATGCAACAATGTGCAGAATTGATACCATTTTTGGAGGGTAATGGATCGGGTTTAGGCGAAAACGACCTGCAGCTAAGCAGCAGTGAACTGACTATGTTTAAATACGCTTCTGTGACATCATGTGACATAGAAAAGAGCTTCTCCCAGTACAAAAAAATACTGAGCGAGGAGATTTCTTTTCGACAGCCTGAGAATGCACATAGTCGTGATGTGCAATGCTGGCAAAGAAGAAGATTAAGAGGTATGTACGATTATGAACTCAATAAACTTCCTGTTAGGGGCAGTGTCTTCTAACTTACGTTGACAGCTATCATAAAGCATGCTATTACTTTTTTTTTTTAGGAAAACCAAGCAAGAACTGCATTTCAAGGCTGTGATACTGAATGAATGTTGAAAATTTTAATGTACTGCAGCTCTCTGTCAGTTTGTATGATTAAATGTGTCTGGTGTATTATTACTGATCACGTTTTGGCACTTAAGACATTTACTGTATGTTTCCCAAAAATTCATGTCATATTTTATAGTTTTTTAGGTCATCTTTTATAGTTTTTAGGTCATATTTAGCTAGTTTTTAGGGCATATTTGCTTGCATATTTTGTACTTCTTTAGGTCTTAAACTTCCGAACCCCAACGATAACAGTTGTTTACTCGTTAAAAATAAAGGCTGACTAAACAATCGCTTAATTTTAATGCAAAATTCTGCAATTAAGTAAGAATGAGATATGGCAGAGTGCATAATTGATTTCAGAGATTAGTTTATATTTTCTCACATCTGGTTAAATTACGAAAAGGCTATAACGTGTGAATTTATAGTGAGAAGATTATAATTTCTCTACTGGCACTTGAAGCTTGTTTTCATCATACGTATAGTATGGTTAGGTTAGGATAGGTGACGCTGTTTGAATAAGAAAACTGAAACGTTTGCCACAAAATGCGATCGATCATCTTCGGCATGGTATAGTTTTCTCACTATGTGCATTTGCGAGCTCTCTCGTAGACATTCAAGGGCGATGTTGGAGTCGATTAGTAATACCCGTCGACTGCTGTTCTCTAAAGAAATAATTTTCTTCCATTAATAAGTGTATTGACAAGGCTGATTCAAATATAACTATTTTAAATATTTCTATACTACAGCAGTTGTCGACTCATTAAAAATAAAGGCTGAAGTAAATGATCGCTTAATTTTAATGTTATTTAACTTACTGAAATTAAGTAAGAAAGTGATACACCTCAAGATATGGCAGGGTACATCACTGATTTCAGAGTATAGTTCATACAGTCGAACCTCCCTTCGGCGGACACCGTCAGTTCCGAGGAAAAATGTCCGTTACGAGAGGTGTCCGCTAAAATAAGTTTGTAAAAATAATCGAACATTTTAACGGCAAAGAACATCCACCTTAAATATAAGCATACATATCTTTTTTATTATTCTAAGTCATTTCTGTGTTATTCTGAGTTATTATAAGTGATTTTACATCATTTACAAGCATTACAGCTTCGTGAAGTAATCGTGAAGCTTCGTCTGTGTAAATTTAGCACACGTTTTCTTAACTGCGATATTCAGTTCTATTCTTCACAATAGTGTTTATTTGAGTTTTCCCGCAGTTGAATTTTTTGGCAAGCTTTCTCACTGAAAGTCCCTTGTCGTTCGTAACCTGTTTACCCTCCAGTGTCGGTTTTTCCCTCGGACTCAGCGAGGGGTCCCACCTCTACCGCCTCAAGGGCAGTGTCCTGGAGCTTCAGACTTTGGGTCGGAGGATACAACTGGGGAGAATGACCAGTAACTCGCCCAGGCGGCCTCACCTGCTATGCTGAACAGGGGCCTAGTGGAGGGATGGGAAGTTTGGATGGGACAGGCAAGGAAGAGGGAAGGAAGCGGCCGTGGCCTTAAGTTAGGTACCATCCCGGCATTTGCCTGGAGGAGAAGTGGGAAACCATGGAAAACCACTTCCAGGATGGCTGAGGTGGGATTCGAACCCACCTCTACTCAGTTGACCTCCCGAGGGTGAGTGGACCCCGTTCCAGCCCTCATACCACTTTTCAAATTTCGTGGCAGAGCCGGGAATCGAACCCGGACCTCCAGCGTGGCAGCTGATCACACTAACCACTACATCACAGAAGTCCCTTGTCACTTTCTATAATTACATTTCTTCTTGCCTCGAGATCTAAACACGATCGTCCCTTGTTAGTCATGTTTAACAGACAACTGAACTGCTACGGTATTTCTGTATCACTAATTAGCGCCTGTACTGTACTGTATTGTACTGTCTTTCCCTTCTCAAGTTGACTATAGTTGGGGACAAAACATGACGACCTCAGTTCCTAGAAGCGAGCTGGAAGCCAGTAGTCAATCACACCCCGCACCCTGCTGAGTTAACGAGTTCTAAGTGATCCTTGTTTGTTTTGGAGAGGCTGCCAAACCACTTTCTTCCTCACTCTCTTCTTCATGTAGAGTGCAGTAGCCGATTTGGCAACTCTGGCTGCAGTAGAGGTAGTAAATCCTGTAAGTCGCTAATAGACACCGAGCTGCCGCTGGAAAGTAGTGGTGTGAGGCGAGGTCGTCATGATTTGTCCCCAACTATACCTGAGCTCGACCTTATTAGCGACAATCCGAGTTATGAATAGAATGATGCAAGAAGGGACAAAAATCTCCAGGTAACTTGTGAGTCAGCAGTCTCTGGGAGCATTTCTGGGCAATTAGAATTCTCAGAATAGGCCTATACACCACTAGGTAGAACTGCATTCCGATGTACACTCTCTCCCCTCGCACTTGAAATAGTACAAACATTCAAAAGGGATTTCCTTATGTCTGAAGAATGATTTTAAAAGAAAGGATGACATGTGGTCCGGCGTAATAAATTGTCCTGCAACGTGTAAAGTGTCCGCTTAAGTGAAGTGGACGGGACAAATGGCGATGTCCGCTGTCCGGAGTTCGAGGTGTCCGCTTAAATGAGGCCAGTTTAACACTTGTCTTGTGTAAAATAAAATCGGTTCCGAGGAAAATTGTCCGTATAGGCAGGTGTCCGCTGAATAAGGGTGTCCGTTAGGACAGGTTCGACTGAATTTTCTTGTGTCTAGTTAAATTTTGGAATGGCTATTCACATGTAAATTTCTCTACATGGGTTTCAAATATGTTTTCATGATACATATTGTCCCTTCTTTACCGGGCATGCTCAGCCGGAGAACGAGAGTCTAACGGGTGGACCGTTCGTTGTCTGGCTTTGCTTATTTTGAGGGCAGGGAAAGAGACAAGGACTAGTGACTATAATACAAAAGTATCAAACAACAGGTTCCTGACATTTATTATCAACTAGCACTTAAACAATAACAAATTAAATTTAAACAAATCTTGACGGAAAATCAAATTTTTGGTTCTTCTCTGCCGGTTCATTCAAATACAGCATTTAATTCCTCCAAATAGCTTTGATGTCAATAATTCTGCAAATATACAGATGGATATTAGCCTACTTCTAACGAAACAAGAAAAAAGTAAACTTTCTATACGAGGATCTCCTCTTGCAGTGTCGTTAATATTTACATGTTAAAAACAATTCAATCTCAAAAGCTGTCTATCTCATGCTAGTTTTAAGCGTCTAAAATATCAGATCCACTTGTGTTAACATTAATTTCCTCAAACGAAAACTTTACTCCTTTAGAGAACTGAATTAAACATTTCCATTAAATTGGAAAAATAAACAAAATTGTTATCGGAAACATTACTCAAAGAAGTCTCTATCTGACTTAATTTCAAAAATTTGTGCTTGTATAATAATTATTACTATGAAACTTTCTTTAATATTCGATTGAACAAAACATGTCAATCTTTAACATCTGACATTTTTAGCATTGTAAGCTTTACAATAATAGTGAGTCTCGTCCACTGAAATAATTCTTTCTTATTCATTACTGTATGAACTTTTCTCAACGTAATTTCAAAATAAAATTTACTAAAGGTTCAACTCTCAAAAGGTTAAATCAGCTCAAACAACGATGCTGATAATTAGGACCCAACGTAGCGAACACGTGTCCGGGTCACAACCATAGTCAAAACAAACATATCACAATTCACTGAAATTACTACCACACACACAGCATTCACACTAAGGCACACGAGAATTATTTACATTATTTACAACGAATTCTAGAATTTGAATATTATATTTTGACTTTTATCCTAGGCATTTGAATTCTCTCTGACGGTATCGGGTAAAGCTAAGTCCATTCACATGTCTCAGAAATGTGATGAAGTCTGGATGATAAAAGATGATAAAATTTTACAACGTTGGTCACGATAATATCAGCAGTTGATATCTGGAAAAATTGTCATCTACAGAAATGCACATGGTACAGGTCAAATATTAGCATTCGCTTTCATGGTTCATGAGTCACAACATTATTATTACTCAACTCCATGTCCATCACTTGAAGAAATTACATCTTATCCCACACGTATTCTTCAAATAATTTCAATAAATGAATTCACAAGTCAATAAAAATACAGTAAATGATCCATTCACAAGTCAATAAAATACAATAAATGATCCGTCAAGATTCTGCCATATTCCAGGCTCATATTCATCCTAATTGAGCACACATTAACATCTTACACACAAGATCAAGTAATATTTAAACTCATGACCCTTATTCATTCATTTAACCCGAGGTGAAAATTTATTATTATTTTTATTATTATTATTATTATTATTATTATTATTATTATTATTATTATTATTAGATGTGCTGGATCTCAAATTTGCATAAACTAGGGTTCAACAATATGCCAGATGACACTAACACACCTTAAAATCATACAAGAAGAAATTTTTATATAGAAATCCGGCGTAACAAACATGCCGTAAATCTGTCCCACACGACTTCCGAAAAAATTTCAAATTAAATTATTAATTATCGATGAGGACAATGATTTTTAAATCACACTAGACTATTAAATGGGACAGTTAGAATAATCTTAGAAGACACACGCATGTTCTAGCCATTCTCACACACACATGACAATACTACCATATCCCATGTGAAAGAAGGATGAAAATATTGAAGACTACTGCAAGACTAGAAGAAATATTACCACTAATGAATAAGTAAGCATTATTTCTACAAAGATGAACAGATAAACATTAGAAGAAATGGTACTTAAATGAATGATGAAACTGGATCTCTGCCGGTGATCTGGAATCTCTGGATTACATGTAGTGGATTATCTGCTCCCGCCGCTATCTCCCCATGTCAGAAGTCGTCTATATTTTAACACACCATTGTAGCTGTGATGTTCAATGCAGAGTTGTGGTAGGTCTTCTCTTCAAAGTGTAGAAACATCTTGACGCACTCGAATAAACATGTGGCGATCTTCTTTCTTCTAACACAGTAGAGGCTGAAACTAACAAGCAATTTTAAAAGATATTCTGCGAGCGCGCGCACACACACACACACACACACAATGAGTTTTAAAGATGAATGACACATAACTTTGCCTGTGAAAATCTGCCAGACTCGTTGACTAACGTGTTAATGAAGGTAGTTGATTTGCACTGCCGAATAAAACTATTTTAAGTCCAATGACGGGGTATCTGTGTCATAAATCAGAGCTCGGCAAAAGCAGCAGCAAGTAAGAGCGTGAGAAAAGTCTGTAAGTAAGAGTACGAGAATTATTTACATTTTCCTTCCGAAAACTGGGGTATTTAAGCACTTCACAATGAGGGTGTGTCACCACAGTGGTTCATAATTGGCCGTCGTCTTGCACCTGATAGGCCATTACAATTCTCAAAAGTACCTTTCATTTGAAGACTTAGACATGCGTAATTCAGATCGGGGCGACCTTGACTACTCTCAGTGGGTCACGAGGGACAGCAGATAGCTCGATTAAAAAAAATCAATACTCTGCTCCCTCGCTGGTAGGAACAGTTCTGTACAAATGAGAACATCTCTACAACACAGGATTGGAAAAATGTCACCCATGCTAATGAAATAATAACCTTGTATATGCAGACACAATAAATACTTTTTGTAGGCCAAATTTGAATGGGACAATATACGGTTAGGTTAGGTGATGCTGTTTGAAGAAGAAAACTGAAATGTTTGCCACATAAGCCTCTGGAGTGATACCATATTTTTCCGAATCCAAAACGACGTCTTTTTTCTCAGAATCTAATGCAAAAAGGTTTGTCTTGCATTCGCGGCCTGACAGTAATGAATACCACTGGCAACTACCGCAGTAACTACGCTGCTTCTTTTCACCCCTGCACGCGCAAGCACACAAAAAACTCTAAAATAAACGACCGCCTCTTTATTATACATTGCTAGCCGCGACAACCGGTTGTTCAGTAACGTCACTGGTTCTCGGGAAATACCTAGTGAAGAGAGAATTACGTTCTATTAGCCTCTACAAAAACATTTCTCAGATCTGCTGAATGGCATCAAAACGTGCGAGCCTTCAAATTCTTAGAAAGGCCACGGCTGCTCAGTGGTAGAGTTATAACGCGTCTACTGTACCTGACGCTTAGTAAAATTAAGTTTAATAGACAGCAGGAACATTTTCGAGATGGATAGTCGTATTGTAAAGATACTTGGAACCGGTATTGCCAGCAAATTATCAACGGGTTCTCGTTGATATTATGACGCCAATTTTAAGTTAATGGTTATTAAACACTCAGAAATGTAGAACAATTGTGGAGCCACAAGAAAATATGGTATAGGACTAACTAAGGCCAATATTTGACGTTAGAGTGAAGACAAAGATAGCTGAAAAATGCGTACTGTACAAAAAATTCATTGACTGGTCCACAACAAGGACACTTTAAAGAAGTCGAAGATGAAATTGTGAGGTATGTGCACGAAAAGCTCAAGGGCAGAATGGCCATACCATGGTGCAATAAACTCGTTCGTTGACCTTCAACATCTGTGATTAGGCCTATACATCGCCAGCCACTGAAGTTGGCCAAACCCGGCAAGCGAGACGTGCGTGTAGCGGTAGCCGGTTATATCTGATGCTGAGTAACAGTTTTATAGACAGCAAGAATATTTTCCTGATGGATCGCCGTATTGTAGAGACGCACGGAATAGGTATTGCCAGCAAATTTTCAACGGGTTCTCTTCAGTATTATGATGGCAATTTTAAGTTAGTGGTCATTAAACCCGCGGAAATAAAGAATAATTGTACAGCCTCAAAAAAAAAAAAAAAGACATAACGAAAGCCAGTGTTTGGCATCTAAAAATGCGTACTGAACAACAAAGGCATTCATATGATTTTACAAAGCACTTTTTGAGCCTGATTTACATTTTTTGAAGGAAAAAGTGGGGCTTGTCTTGGATTCAGAGAAATACGGTACCTGTCACCCGGCGGCCCCGGGTTCGATTCCCGGCTGGGTCGGGTTTTTAATTGTAAATTATTAATATCCTTGGCCTGGAGACTGGGTGTTTGAGTCTTCCTTAATGTTCCTTTCCTCGCATTCAACACTCTACACTTCCTCCATTCCATCTACACGCAGGTTCATATCACATGGTGCAAGTAGGGGCAAAAGATCTCTATAGGTAGACGCCCCGAACAAATAGCTTTTTTTTTTTTTTAATGCCCATAGTGTGGATATCATCGGCGGAAACGCAAGTTTTGAACAAACTGATAGCCGTTTCATACCGATTTTAATGAGTATGGGAGTTTTTCCGACTTTCATACAAAAATCAGGTATAACGACAATCCAATATAGCGAGTAAATTTTTCGCTGTTATGAATTCTCGCTGTAACAGACTTGTACTGTATTTTTGAAGTTTACTACACCAAATCCTCTTTTGGAAGTGGTGTTACTGGCAAGTACAAATCCCCTCCAAGCTAAATTAAAAAGCATGCTTGTGAATATTTCAACTCTGTGATCCCCATGTTTTGATGTGCACCTTAGTGCAGAGCAGAGCTTTGAACTTATGGAGCACAAAATTTAAATCCAGTTTCTTAGTCAGCTCAGTGGTCTTTTAAATACAAGGTGAATGAACTCCTTAGCCATTCTTTAATCTTCTTCATGGAAATACGAAGTATTATGAAAAATAAACAATAATAAAATATATTCTGTGAATTAGAAAATACCTGTGCCTGTTGCATTATGAATTTCTTAGCTATGATAGCATGGTTTTATTTGTATAATTATTTCACCATAAAATTTGGCCATTCTTACTCAAATACTGTTATAATAGTTTATAGAGAGATTTCCAGGCGATCCAGCTCTTTGACCGAATGATCAGTATAGTAGCTTTCAGTTCAGAGGGCTTTAGCTTCTATTCCCAGCTGGGTTAGGGATTTTAACTTTGTCTGGTTAATTCCTCTAGTTTGGGGGCTAGATGTCTGTGTTCATCTTAATCTACATTTTAATTTACGTACAACACATCACATTACAAAGCATCACAGAACTACACAATGGCAAATACATCCTTCTACATAGGGTTGGCATTAGAAAAAGCATCCAGTTGTAAAATGGGCTAAATTCAAGCAAAGTGCTGACCCCAGATAATTGTAAGGGTGGGGTGGGGAGAAGAAGAAATATTTCAGACCAGAATCTACTTTAAATTCAGTTAGCTCGTATGCTGAAGAGAACTGCATATTAATAAACCCAAAGAAAACGCAAGCAATCATAATAGGACAATCTAGGCTTTTAAATACGCTAAACATCACACAACAGCCTGATCTCATGCTCTGTGGTGAAGCTATACCTTTTCAGAAGTCTGTAAGAAACTTAGGCGTTGTCATGAATGACACATTAAACTGGAATGACCATATAACAAGTGTCTGCAGAATGGTATATGCTTCTCTTCACCCCCTAAAAATGAAACAATCCATTCTTCAACACAGCATGAGCATGAAAATAAAACTTATTCAAACTCTCATTTTTCCAATTTATTACTGTGATGTCGTATTAACCGATGTAACTGCAGAAGAAACTATGAAACTTCAAAGGGCATTGAACTCTTGCATACGATTTATATTTTCTTTGAACTTTAGGAGACACATTTCCCCTTATTATGAGAAGCTATCCTGACTGAAAATCGGTCAACTAAGAAATTTACATACGGCGACACTAATTTTTCAACTTCTGAACGAATCTACACCTGAATACCTATCCTCACATTTTAACTTCCTCTTATCTATCCATGGACATAATACCAGATCGACTTCTACTCTTATGATACCAGTTAATCACTCAACCGTATACAGCCACTCTTTCCTAGTGTCTGGGGCAAGGCTATGGAACACACTACCTGTCAGTATACGTAATAGCACTTCAATAGTCTCATTTAAACAGTCTTGTCGAGATTTCCTCTTAAATACGTGATCAGCTTATATGAATGTTAGTGTGTATGAGTGCAAGTATGATTTAGAGCTATTGTTATGTGATGTAGATAGGCTAGATAATATTAATCATTAAAAATAACAATTATAATCTATATATATATAAAATATGAGTTTTGTCTGTACATTGCTCAGAATGTGAAAAGAATGGTATTTCTGTATCTCATGTCCATAGTAACAAGGAAATGCACTTTTTACTTTTCCGTAATTTGTCTGTCTGTATGTATGTACACGCATCACTAGAAAACGGCTAAAGCGAACTTAATGAAAATTGGTATGCAAAGTAGGAGAATACGTCGCTACAATCTAGGCCATAAATAATTTTATTCACACTGATGGAAATGGTAGTTTAGGGGAAGGCTAAAAAGTTAATTTTCAATTATTTATGGTATTAGTGGTTCTATCTTAATAAAAATTGGTATGAAAGGTCAGGCAATAAGTCGCTACAATCTAATCTATCAATAATTTTATTCGCACTGAGTGAAATGGTAGTTTAGGGGAAGGCCTAAAAATAATTCTTAAATATTTGCATTATTAGTGGTCCTATCTCATTGGAAATTGGTATGCAAAGTCGGAGAATGAGCCACTGCAATCTAGACTATAAAGCTTTTAATTCACCCTGAGTGAAATGGTAGTTTAGTGGAAGGCCTAAAATGTAATTCTCAAATATTTATATTATTAGTGGTCATATCGATAAATACTACATAACCAAAGTTATATAGAATTAAATTTCCGACCATTTATGTCTTATACATTTTTACCATACCGGCTATGGTAACACCGATATTCATGAATATGTATTTTTGTTGCGAAGTCCATATCAACGCCGAGTCAAGAGAAAATGCAATTGTAATTAATTATTCAGGAATATACATTTCATTTTCAGAAGAAAGAATATCTTACTGTAAGTACAGGCTAGGGCGAGATCATATTGTGCAACCTGCCACAGACTGTTGTCTCCACTAAGATTAAGAAATACAAGGGCCGGCAGAATTAGAATTCTCAGAAATGGTGATGAAGGGGAAAGAGAGAGGCGAGAATTGTTGACAAGTTAGTGGAAACATTCATCGCCGCGAGCGAAATTTGCTGTGGCAACCCCACAAGATCCGTGTGCAAAATTCTTAGAAAAGATGTCAAAGGAGCTCCAAGTTACTAGCAGGAGCTGAGCGCAAGGTTGGCACTTGACGAAAAAAAAAAAATGAAACTTCTCTGTCCTGCGAGAGCTTGGACCAATCGTTAAATTCATAGGCCGGGAGGCAGGCACGACAACTTCGTATTGTAAGAAGAACCAGCAACATTAACTCCACGGATTAAATTTATAGAAAGGAGTGAGTTACAGATTCGAGATAAGGTGAATTTTCGAAGCCTAACCAAATAATAATAGTTATTAAAAGTCACTAACTGAGGGAGATTGATTGGCGTAATTCTGAAAATTCATTAATGCTATCCATTGATTGGCTGCAGGCAAAGGACGCAGTAAAAGAGCGTGAAATCCCAGGCCGGGATACAAGAGCTAAATTCGCAATTATATCAATTACCAGCGAATGATATTAGTTGAGAATTGGCATAGAGCCTTTGAGAACATAATTACATCATTGGATCCCATATTTAAGCCACTGGCAAAGGCGCAAATAGTTGGATGAGGATATCGGAACTGCATGCCCTAAGATGACCTCCCGTGAACTCGGAGGAGAGGGGAGTCGAATATAAATATAGGGTCGTGGAGACGGACGTACTTCTGATAATGTGTCCGAGCTGTTTACCACGCCAGGGGTGCGTAACTGACTTGTGAATATTCCGTGCCGTTACTATGCCAGGGAGCATATGTATATTTACTCGTGGAGTAGTGTTCGAAGTGTTAGAATGTTACGTTACACAGTGATTCGTGATGAGTAGTAGTTCATATTACAGTCTTGAACAGTCTACTAGCAAGAAGAGTTCCAATATTTACCGAAAAAAGTATATTAAAACCTACGGATAGGAGTGTGAAATTCTACAAAAAGAAATTAGAAAGTATGTGGCGTGAGAACGATCACGGGTGTTCGACGTATTTCACCCAGTAAACAGTCAATCATCAACTGATACCTGGTCAGCTGCGTGAACACGCGACGGGAATTCGAGTGGGCGCCCGGGCCGTTGTAGAAGGGGATCCCGAGGTATCCCATGTACCTAGTGTCCGGTAGAGGAACGAAGAATGTATATTTAGATTAAGTGGGCTAGATAAAAGGCCAGGAATGTCAAGTTTCAGTTAAATATTAGTGTGTTTAAATTTATTGTAGATTGCTATCGTTAACGGGAGGAAATCATATTCCTTCATTATGGTAACTTGATTGTGAAATGAGCCGTTTCCGGCTCATATAAATTCAAAGATAGATAGACAAAGGGACAAATTAATATGTACATAATTAGATCAAGCACTCATCATAATTTTGATTATTTAATAGAGTAGAGTAGGGTTGATTTGTTTATTCAAGTGCTTGAATTGTTTGAAATTATATGGAGCATGTTTCACATAAAGATAAGATTAATATTCATTTTATAAGTGCTCAAATGTGTTTTCCGTCATCGGAAACTTTAGAGATATTAAGGCATGTTGTAAGAGTATCCAGAGATAGAGGGTTGCCGAGTGATTTTTCTTTGTGGGACGGAATGAAGTCCATTGAATTGTCTGTAAATATCAATGATTATTCGTGCAGCGAAGTTTCGCCAGTGGACAGAAACATAATAATCAGTAGAAGTATCGGAGTGATAAATGAACATGGGTAATATGTAAATGCGTGTTTATTGCAAAGCTTTGTGAATAATGGCACGGGCCTAAGTTGATGGAATAATTGCAAATAATTTCAATGGGGAGATAACATGTGTCGTGAATATTTTGATTCGGGCAGTAAATATGATTTAACCTTAATTGTTGATTTAACGTTTTTTTGGACTCCATAATAATCATAAATCTTTGTTTAGAAGTGATAGAAGCACATGTATAGGGTGGTCACGATATGTTGAAAGCCCAGAGTGGTTTGAGCCGATTTTTGAGATCGGAAGTCGTGTGGGACGGAAATCCAGCACGAGATGAAAGTGAATTGTACTGATGTTGATGAAGAAATAGATGGATCTTAAGGCCGACATTGAGGTCGTATGCCGAGACCGGTGTTATGAGTGGCAGAAGGGAGTCCACGCACCGAGGTTTAATGAATTAAATGTTTGAAGAGTTCCAGTGAAAAAATGGACTTCAAAACAAAAATGGAAAGAATAATTTACCACTTGTAGAGATTGGATGTAGTTGCCCAACTGCGAGGTGTTATGGGATTTGAGATTTGTCTTAGGAGGACATGGTCTCCATGAATTAACGACAGTACGAAAATAAGGTTGCGGGTTCAAATACTGTTATTATGTCCCGAGCAATATGAAATCGGATCTGGGTGGTTCGTATTTGGGAGTTAACATATGTGACTAAGTTCTAAAGATGGGAAATAAAAATATAAATTTTTGAAATAATAAAAATAATATTCCAAGTAAATCATGTCTTAATTGATTAAGTGCCAAACTAGAACGGAATTGTAAAAGGGGTTATGCGTTAAACATAAAAGAGTCAACTGCCACGTATCAATTGAAATTAAAATATAAATTTTCAAAATAATAATAATAATAATAATAATAATAATAATATTCCAAGGAAATCACAAATCAATTGCTTAGTGCCAAAGTAGACCGAAATGGTAAAAGTTTATGCATTAACCACAAATATCGCTAACCGATATCAAAACTGTGAGTCAGAATTCAGTTACAGGCTAGTTGAAGTATGGAATTTATGCCACTGGCGGATTTCTGTTCATATTTTGTATTGACGTTATAATTGTGTGTGTATCTTTACCTGAACAACCGACGGATCCTGAATTACAGTTTATTAGGGTTTCTATAGCACTGTCATTGAGCGAGTCAACACACCATGACGCCATTGTAGCAATGAGTAGGTAACCTAAGCGTGCAGAACACATTCTCGCTATTCTTCAAAACAAGCAATCGTATTGTATCCAGCGAAGGTTAGTGCTCCCATTTAGCAGCAGTATGTGGTACTGTAATGCTGTCATCCATGTTTACGGGAAGAGACATGGACATATTTCCAGCAAGCGATTATTTATTAGTTAAGAAAACCAAGCCCGACCGTCGCTCGGGCACTGTATATGGCAGTAAATGAGGGAGCCCGAGCAATGTTAATGTGTTCATTATGGATCTCATCAAACTCACGGGCTTTCTTGTCTTAATGGCTTAGTATTTCCAGTATCACCTCCTCTCTGGAGGGATGACAATTTTATCCATTTACTACTGATGGGCACAAGTCTTGTATCTGCTATACAGACGTAAGGTAATGTTCCCAAACATCCATTGAGATGTGTCTGGGATATCTTAGTTTTACACGAGTTAGTGCTTTATAAGAATTCCACTCAGCTTCCGTGACTAGTTTCCTTTCTTTCTTCCTCCTCCTGGAAAGCTTTCTTTCTTGGCATTCTTCACTGCCTCTTTGTAAATTCTTACTTTTCCTGGTGTATTGAAAAGAAATAAACAAGTGTCAAATCCATTCACATAGCTCAGCTATTACTTTCATCCTTACCGAGCTCGATAACTGCAGTCGCTTAAGTGCGGCGAGTATCCAGTATTCGGGAGATAGTGGGTTCGAACCCCACTTTCGGCAGCCCTGAAGATGGTTTTCCGTGGTTTCCCATTTCACATCAGGCAAATGCTGAGGCTGTACTTTAATTAAGGCCACGGCCGCTTCCTTCCCACTCCTAGCCTCTTCCTGTCCCATCGTCGCTATAAGACCTATTGGTACCGGGCGAGTTGGCCGTGCGCGTAGAGGCGCGCGGCTGTGAGCTTGCATCCGGGAGATAGTAGGTTCGAATCCCACTATCGGCAGCCCTGAAGATGGTTTTCCGTGGTTTCCCATTTTCACACCAGGCAAATGCTGGGGCTGTACCTTAATTAAAGCCACGGCCGCTTCCTTCCAACTCCTAGGCCTTTCCTATCCCATCGTCGCCATAAGACCTATCTGTGTCGGTGCGACGTAAAGCCCCTAGCAAAAAAAAAAAAACCTATTGGTGTCGGTGCGACGTAAAGCAACTTGTAAAAAAAACTTTCATCCTTTTATCACTGGGAATTACCACCTTCTGACCCTCAACAATTTGCCAACACTATTGTTTTACTAGCTGCTGGCCCCATCCACATTGTCAAAACTGGCTGCAATTATTGCTCTCACTGGTATTACTATATTCCACCAACTGCTTCTCACTCTGTCTTGATCATCACAATAATAATAATAATAATAATAATAATAATAATAATAATAATAATAATAATAATTAGTCACCTTTTGCAAGAGAACTAGTGTTAGATATGTGAGAGAGAGTGAAATACGATCATTACTTTGAAAGAATGCCTTTGTTGGCAAAACATAGTGTTTACATTGCAATATATCTTCTGGTGTAAGCTAGAACAAATTTATTACTTTCATTCACCTGCCTCAGTCTCATCCTTGCATTTGACAACATGAAAGTGACCAAGGTATGAGTGATGCTAGTAGTGCCATTTCTTATGCAGCCAGTCCCTTTTATGAATGGTGTGAAAATGTTGCTCGTAGGGTCGGTTGGTGCGGGCGTTTCAGTGGGCGTAGCAGACTGATATGTATTAGCAATGGGAAACCACCCCACTCCTCATTTCCCTAGTACCCATCTTCAGTGACGCCTGGGCCACCTATGACAGCGGGTGGTTGTGGTGGTGATTATTGCTTTTAAGAGGAAGTACAACTAGACAACCATCCTCTATATAACACTAATCAGAGAGAAAAATGGAAGGTATCAGACACTTCAAAAAATGAAGGTATCGGCAAATTAGACAAAGACCACAAAAGGCATGAATATGAAAGGCTCCCTAGGCCTCGAGTGCTCTAATTCCGTTGGGGTCGGAAAAGAACAAGAGTTGATCAAGGGAGGTCGATAGGATAGATAAGAGTGAGGAGTCTGGCACACGTAAGTGAAAGCTGTGCCAGGACTCAGCTAAGGACCCCGTGGTCCCCAACCCACGCTCAAACGTTCAGAGCCCCTGGGCCCCCTTTTAGTCGCCTCCTACAACAGGCAGGGGTTACCGTGGATGTTATTCTACCGCCCCCACCCACAGTGGGTGACAGCTGATGGCAGAGCACTTGAGGTCCAAACCAGCCTTGGGGCTAAGCACTCAACAGCTGTTTCTTAAGAAAACGTTCTTCCTCTTCACTTTCATTAAATTCTACATTAATTTTATTCCAAAGTAGCAGCTAGGAGGGAGTTTTTCATGTGGCTTGGAGGAAAAAATTTGCCTCCAATTCAGATAATTTCCCCCCGCCAGTGTAGTGAATTGAGATTTTTCCAACTCTTCGGGTACTCCAAGGAAACAGATAAGTAAAAGGGCACAGCTTTTAGTTTTTGCCCTGGGACTCTCAACTCTTCGTCCCTTCTCCACCACCCCCCCCCCCCCCTCCACCCCCGAAATAAAAGTGTGTTCACGACTGTCTGCGGCCTGGCTGTTCCAGCTCTGGAACTTTGGACTGTTAGTTTGGCAGCGTACTACTGTTCGTTAAAAGTGGTCAAATAATGTGCGGTTTTTCATTTGATCGAGTATTTCATATGATAGCATTGCTTTTTATCGCGACATTCTAATCACCTATGTTGATTTCAGTTGGGAAAACCATTAAGGCAGTCTTTTTGAGGATGTAAAAATGCAAGTGGAGAGTGAGAGTCTGCCATTATAATGAAAATTCCCCAAGTTAATTGTGACTGATGGTACCATTACAATGAATATTCCCCAACCCAATCTTCACAAACAAAACAAAAACATTAAGGACTGTGCAATTTAATATAATCTTACAACGTGTACACTACCAAACCTATAATTAGTATACAATGTAGAACTCCTTAGCAAAGCACGGCTTCATCAGCTAGTGGAACTATTAAGTTCAGAAGATATTGTGAAATGTAATTACGAGAAGCCAGTCTCATGCCTGAGAAAGTGATGTTTGACAGTTTTACCATAACTTTAAATTTGTCCACTTATCACATCACCTCCAAAGTACTTTGACCAAATACACAGATCTATCTATCCTCTCTAAAACTCTGATTTCTGGTTGTTCCCAAAGCTAATATCTTCCTTGCAGGGGTAAATAAATCTCTTTTACTATGTGGAGCAGGTTGAAAGAAATTATGTAATACTTGATGGCTACTCCAAGGAGCTGTCATATGTAATGTGCCAACTTCTAAATTGCTTCAAGAAGTGAAAGAAACATTGAAATTTATTATAGGTTGTATTTTTGCAGTGCAATTGACTGAGGAGCTGTTGCTCTAGATATACTGTATCAGTTGTTCTTGTAGAATAATGTTGGATAATTATTTGACAATCTTGTATTTTACTCGTACAATACCAACAAAAAAAAAATTACTCTTGAGTAAATATTATTGCCATCATCTAAATTAGTCTTTATACTGTCCTTTTTAGACCATATTTTTCAGTCCACAATTGCATTTTGTATTATGGAAATATATTAGTTAATAAATACTGCATATCATAGTAATTGTACAGTATGCAGCGAAACAAACCACACTGAAATTATTGCTCATATTCTGTCCACGTTTCCCTAGCAACAAAGTATTTATTTATTCTGTATAATAGTTTGACATATTGTGAATTCGGGGTTGTGTTGATTTCTGCAATTATGGTTTTTCACAACAGAAGAGAAGGTGTTTATCATGGAACATTGTTTCCGGTCTTACAGAGTGGGGCGTCAGAATGGGCCATGTTTACTTCACATTAAAGAACAGTACAATGAGCAATTTAATAAGGAGGCACCAAATAACAGATCATTGTTAGTTGACGTTAACAAGGTCCATCATACAAGATCAGTCTCACATCAATGAAGGAGGACAGCGGTCACCACTAACAAGACTCGTGGACAACTTCTCCAATAGGTTTTACGTGTCTGGTCATGGAATATTGGGTCCTTATTTCATCATTGCCCCATTTTTGCAAGACTTGTGCTGTTTTTATCGCTCCAAAAACTTGCCCCTCCAACAACAATGGATGCATCAGGATGGAGCTACAACCCTCACTGCGGGGTAGTCACTTACCCTTCCTCAATGACACTTTGGAGGTAGCCCAATTTCTTGTAGAATTCCATTCCCGGACTCTTCTTGCTCCCCAGATTTCACTGCCTCAGATGTCTACGTATAGGCACATTTAAACCATCAGTTTTCAAGATTGATGACCACTGAGATCGATAATTGCAGTCACTTAAGTGTGGCTAGTATCCAGTATTCGGGAGATAGTGGGTTCAAACCCCACTGTCGGCAGCCCTGAAGATGGTTTTCTGTGGTTTCCCATTTTCTCACTTAATTAAAGCCACGGCCACTTCCTTCCCAATCCTAATCCCTTCCTGTCCCATCATCGCCATAAATCCTACCTGTGTCGGTGCTACATAAAGCAACTTGTAAAAAAAGTAAAAAAAAAAAAAAGAGATTGATGACCCACCTAAATATTCCCGAATTACACAAGAAGATAACATAATTTTTTGTGTCCTTACAGCAACCTTTGTTCATGAACATGTTCAATAATCTTCAGAAACGTTATGAACAATGTGTGTCACGTGATGGTACACATTTTGAACGCATACTGTTCCAATGCAGTTAAATAACATTTCAGTGTAGTTTGTTTTGCTGCATACAGTATCTGAAGGCATCTCTTTTCAGTTTTGTCTCAGGTAATTTTTAACTGTTAGGTTCTTCAGTTTGCCAAAACCAATTTTGAGTAATACATTCTTAGACTACATGAAAAAGAAAATCATATAATAGTATTATACCTGAAAAAGAAAAAACTGTATTATACCTGAAAAAGAAACGACAGTTCATAAATTTATTACTCAAAATTAGTTTTGGCAGACTGAAGAACGTAAGCTAAAAGAAAATAGTATATGTCTCATGTGAACATATTTTTTCAGAATTTTAAGTTGGAAAAGTAATAATGTATTGTTGAATTTTTTGTTCATTTGATAATTGAATTATGCAAATTATATACAGCAATAAATTATATAATGGTCATTGTTTTTGTTGTTAATACATTACTGAAATCTTCTCTCAGAACTGTGTTATTAGGATACTTTCTCTTTTGTTGTGACATTTTAATACAGTTGTTTCAAAACTCCATCCTGTTAATTAAACTGTGCTGTAAAATTTTCTGGCCAGTCATAAATATATGATTCAATTGTGACATACATTCTTCTCACAGCTTTATTTCCCAGCCCTCCCATTTCCTCTGCAGATTTTACTTTCTTCCCCTAGCTTATTATTATGTAGAGGTTATGTTAGAGGTCAGGCAACTTCCACTTGCATATGTATTGACTTGAGATCATGAATTACTGCAATATCAGCAATTACTATGATTTACCTAATAGCTGAGGTAAGACTTAAGGTTGTCTTACAGAATGGCTAATCATCTACCTGAAACCAGCTTTTATTGAACTAATCAGCAACTTATGGCACACAGTTGATCCCTTCCACCTTTTTATATTAATAAGAAGGAAAACTATTAAAATGAAAAATAGACTGATTTATCACTGAATTTACAAAGGGCACTAGGAAAGTTTTGCAATGTGATTGAACGCTTTAGACTTTTTCAAAATAATTTCCAAAACACTCATTACACTTCTCCATACGTCGAAACCAGTCGTTGAACCAACTCTGCCACTTTTCTTCGGTTACATTTTTACACTCTTGATCCCATGCTGCCAGAAGCTCCTTGTCAGATGCAAAACGCTGCCCTTTCAGCTTCATCTTCACTTCTGGGAAGAGTGTGAAGTCACATGGGGAAAGATCAGGACTGTATGGACGGTGATCAAACACAGTCAACCCTGATCTGGCAAGAAAATCCATTGTTACATTAGCACGATGTGCTATGGCATTGTCGTGATACAAGAACCAAGTGTTGAGCCGTGACTTTGGACGGAATTGCTTGAGAGCCTAGATGACCTGAGACAGACAAGTCTCACTGCACCACTTCGCAGTAACTGTCCTTTGTGTTTCTAGCACAACACGAGTCAGGATGCCCCGTTTGGTGAAGAATACTGCAATCGTCCTTTTCTTCACTGACCTTGACTTTCGCACAGTCACAGGAGTACCCTCATCTTCAAGCAGCCACACCTTGTTCTGGGATTTTGTTGGGACGTCGTAATAATAAAGCCAAGTTTCATCACCTGTAACGATGCTATTGGACGTTACGCGAAGACCCATTTTCAAACTGTTTTAGCTTTTTTCAGCACCATTTCACTCGATTTACCCTTTGTTCCTCTGTAAGTGAATGGGGCACCCAAAGGGAACAAACCTTTCTAACATAGAGATGGTCATGTAGAATTGAATGAATAGCTGGTGCAGGGATGTGGAGGGTCTCTTCTACCTGCCGATATGTCAACCGCCTCACTTGCTGCAACATTTTCCTCACAGCTTCAATGACAGTCCTAAATGAACAGGTTGTAACTTCTATTTGGTTCAAGTTAACAAAGAAGTATTGAAAGGTGGATCCTTCCTTATATTTAATATTGTATATTTCTCTATTAAATACAGAATAATCATGAAATTTTAAATATTCACCTTTAGACCACACTGACATCTTAACTTGCTTTCAATCCCACTGCTTGGTAACAACTGGTGTGAAGGTCACGCCTTGCTGTCTTCTAGACCGGTTTTCACCCCTCTTTTCATCCCTCACCATAACAGGGGTGTCCAGCCAACCGTTTTTGCGTATTGCAAAACTTTCCTAGTGCCCTGTTGAAAAACAAGACTGGTACTTTAATTTGTACACCCTAGAGTTTGCCATTGACGGTATGGGAATTAAAAACTAATTTAGCATTGGTATGAGTGGTCTTGAAAGCTATTTTTTACTTATGCTTTTTAAAAATATTATAAATTGGATATATGTTGTTATTGTTAAAGGTAAATGTGGTAAACTTCTGTTTAGGAGGAGGTTCTTTTTCCAAGGTGGTCTTGGGTTTTCTTGTAAATTTATTAAGAATTTTGTTCATGAAGAGTTTATTGAAACCATTACATTCAGTTATTGTATAAATGGTGTTGATTTCTTTCCTGAAATTCTTATGGGATAAAGGAACAGTAAGTGCTCTGAAAGTCATAAGCTGCTTTGTTCTGCATCTCCGGGTGTAGAGAAGTCTGGTGAATTGCGTTAACTGTGTGAGTGGGCTTCCTGTAAATATCAAAGGAAAGGGTTTGATTATGACTGCGAGTGATAGTTAGATCGAGATAATTAAGAGAGTTATTGTTTTCGGATTCTATCGTGAACTTTATATGAGGAACAAAGCTGTTAAGTAATTCAAGTACTGTATTGCATCTTATAGTATGGGAATCTAGGATAATAAAAGTATCATCAACGTAGCATGTCCAGCGTTTGATACCGTTAATTTTGAGATAACGATCTGTGCTTTGAGGTAGTTCATGTTTTTCGACATATAAATACTTTTTATTTGTAAAGTGATAACCGTCAGTACGGAATGAGATTTATAACATGCAACCAGTGACCCTCAGTGAATATTACAGTTTATATTTAAAGTCATTGTACAAGGATAAATGATATGATTTTGGTTGAGGTAACGATTGTGCTATGAGGTACTTCATGTTTTTTGACATTTCCTTATTGTGCTGATTTAGAGATTTGTTCAGATATGATATAGGTATTTTAAACATCAGAATGGCAGTGAGCGGAAGAAAATAAGTGAGAGATATGATATTATGAAATTTATAATAGAAGGCAAGAAATTGTGTATTCCGGATCATAGGTTTCGAGGAATAGTATGTTAATCCTTGTGAGATTTGAACCAGTGTATGTTGTTAGAGAGCCCAAGAGAGGCCAGATTAGAAGATATTTTGAAGAAGACTGAATATGTACTTGCCTTGTCATGGATATAGCTAGAGGGATGCTGACCTGTGTTACGCCAGAGAGAGCGTTGAAAGCTGTATGTTTACTCTCAAGTTATGATCCTCCCAGTGACTGCTTCTGAATGCGAAAGATTATATTGTGTTCAGATACGATCATTGAAGATTAATTAAGATGTTGCTTTATACAGTTCCATTTGATGAAGTAGAACCACAGCACAAGTTTATTTGAGTATTTAATATCATCTGAATATCATTTTGGTTAGAAGTCAGGGCATTTCAGGTATGCTGTAATTGGATGATTTGAGGGACATCGCTTCGATTCTCGACCGGGTCATTGGACTTGTGTTTTTCTCTGATGGTTGTCATCATGGATTTATCTGTTTACATGTATGATTTATATTTCTCGTATGTGTATTTAACACAAATTCTGTTTTGTGGTTGTTGTGATTTATTGATTGTGTACTCAGTTCCTTGTGGTTGCCATGTCTTTGAGGCAGGGGTTCCATTCCCACCACAATAAAGCCAGTGTAGTTATAAGTTTTTGGGGGATTATGTTTGTTTATATCCCATAGGGCCCTTCACTACAGATTTATTATTAGTGTGATTTTGTTAACGTATAATTTCCTTGTTGGTGGAATATAGTAATTAGACAGCTGGTTGTGTTTGTTTATGAGATTGAATTTTTGGTGGGATATACCCATGTCAGTGAATTAGATCAGATATACTCGTTCAGTCCGTATTCGGTTCGCAGTAGTGAAGTGTAGGAATGATTCAGCAAGATGATGATTTAATTTAATTGGATTTAATTTAAGTTGGTTTGATTTAATTTAATTTAATAAAATTTAATTGAATTTGTAAAAGGTAACACAGGTCAGCTTTAATTTTGAAACAATGATGTTAGTAATTTTAATAATGAAACCCAATAAGAGGGTAAACAAAATGAAATGTAATGATTTATGTTGGTAAATTCGTTGTTATAACCAAGCCATAAACACGGATCCTAAAATTATGTAAACAAACTTTAAACCACTCGATGTGTGTTTTTCCTAGGATTTCAAGATTTTGAGAGTGTGTTTTATTGTGTCAGAGAGATGAGTGGAAATGAATTTTAAAAACAAACCAACTTAAATTTAAGAAGTGATGTATTTGTGCTCAATTGAACAATAAGGCTTGGAAAATATAACCAAATTTTGTAATATCCAAATGGACTATTAGTGGGTTTTCATGTCAGTTAACTTTGTAAAATTTTTATCAATGATTTTTATTATTTTTATTGTTCTTCATTTCTTTTGTGTGTTGCCAAAGTTTTTAAATAAATTCGTTTGCAAAAGGTTCTCATTCATAATCCTTTTATTACCTTTTTTACTCTTTATCTTTTCTGCCTATCAGTTTAAGTTTAGATTTTATTCTTATTTTGAAATATCACCGGGGATCACCTGCATTCGACCTTAATAGCCAGAGCCCAACTCATAGGCTGGAAGGCTGTAAGATTTTTATCATGGCGAAATTCAAGGTCTACATCGTTAAGTAGTAAACTACACAGATGCGTCCACCAGTCTGGTTCAGACTCTCTTTCTACTGATGGTTCTGTTCTCTACTGCAAAATATGTGAAAAATCTATTAACCATGAAAAAAGGTTCAACATTTTGCAACAGCCAAACATACATCTGGGATTTTTTAAATGGCTGGGCAGATGATCTCTCTGATATCAACAGTGATTGCCACATCCCGCGGACAATCTGTTTCTGTGGATCTCTTCAGAGCTTTCTTAGACTCGGGAATTCCTATCTAGAAACTGGAAAACCAGTCCCTCAGAATGTGTATGCGGAAGTATACTAATGAGAAGGTTCCGTCGGAATCTACACTCAGAAAAACTTATTTGACTGTCAGTTACGAAGAAACCTTGCAGAGGATTTGTATCGGAGTGTCGGGAATGAAAATCTGGATCTCCAATGATGAAACTACAGATGCATTGGGACATTACATGGCCAACATCATTATCGGAACTATGGAAGCAACACAAATTGACCCTTCTCTATTTCTTTTGACAACGGAAGAGATGGAGAGAGCAAATGGTTCCACTGTCACACAGTTGTTTACAAATTCCTTAATGCTACTCTGGCCACAAGGAATACAACATGATGATGTTCTGCTTTTTGTCACTAGGGGCCGATGACCTAGATGTTAGACCCCTTTAAACAACAACCATCATCATCAAATTTTTCGTCACAGATGCGGCACATTATATGAAAAAAGCCGCTGAAGTTGGCAAGTTGATTTCGAACACAAATAAAATATTCCTAAAATTGCCCTCCCAAATCCGGATTTTTTAGGAAATAGCACCAGAGCTCTCTTTACCTTCACAACCAGTTTCGACCAGATGGGAAACCTGGATCTGTGCTGCTGTATATTACACCAACAATTTGAACAATATACGTGAGGTAATCGATGCTATACCAGAAGACGAAGCTGCTTCAGTTCATGAAGTGAAAAAGTTGCTGTACCATCAAGAACGTAGCAATGATCTTGCATTTATAACAGTAGATTGTGGTGTGCTACCCGAAGCATTGACGAATTTGGAGAAAGGGCATGATAAACTGGTGTCATTTATGGCTGTCATTGAAGATACAATAAACCAGCTGCTGCAAACACCATGAGGCAAAGATTTGTTTGCTAATCACATGTATAAACATGTGATGAGTGCTAATAAAAAGACCTAGAAAAACTTTAAAACATTCATGGTGTTCAAAAAGGGGAAAGTTCTGTTGTAACTGATATGAGTCCATCCGAAATAACTTGTTGTAAGTATGCTCCAATCACTTCAGTTGAAGTGGAACAATCGTTTCTATGATGAAAAGCGTTCTCTGTGACAGGCAGCTGTCTATTATGACAGCTGAAAACTTGAAATAAAAAAACTTGTTGTGGCATGTAATCAAGAAAAGAAAGAGTAAGTACTCAAATAAGGTAGAGAGGTATATATTAAGTAACCTATATTAAATGAGTATGTTAATAGTTTTACTGCACATTTGAGTAATTTTAAATGCCTATTTTGATCAATTTATGCCGATTTCCTGAATTTTAAGTGCCTATTGACTGCTTTTTTTAAAACCAAAATAAATGCCTTAACACTACGGACCGGTCCCGAGAAAACTCGTGTTTGCCTAGCCGAGCGTTGCGGACCGGTCCCGAGTTATCTCGTGTTAGCAGCAGACTGAACTTTAGTGCTATCTTTTGAGATATACGGGAACTATTTGGAAGTCAGGGGTGATAGAACTCTGTTATGTATGGTTCTACACAATCGATAGTCGCATTTCTTTTCGAGTATTCTTCATGTCATAGATTTTCTTTGCATTTCCTGACAACATGTTTACAAATTTCGAAGAGCCATGCAAGATGGCAGCGCCCAGGGATCACACGTGTTTAGACAAAGATGAAATTATTCGCGAATTATGTGCTGATACAGGCTCCGAATATCTAAGTGATGCTGAATATTTAGAGTTCGATGGTGAAATATCTTCTAACGGAAATGTTTCAAGTGATGACGATGATATAGTCTTATCTTCAAGGCGTGAAACACTCGTAGCGCAGAACGAGTCTGATAATTGTGTTCCGGGTGTAAATAATCTAAATTTGTAAAGAATGTAGTGTTTTCTGACAACTGGGTTATGGGCAACAGTGAACCTAGGCTATAGGATTTTGAAGGTGCTGCTGGTATAAAGGTATGGTCTAATGAATCTGGAAACATAGGACAAGTAGCAGGACTTATGTTTGGTGAGGAATATTTTCAGTATGTAGCTGAAAAGACAAACTTATACTATGAGCAGAATTCACATCCTTATAACGTATCCCCTAAAACACTAAAGTGGACTAATGTCACTAGCAGGGAAATTTTAAAAAAATATTGCTCTGTGTATATTGATAGGGCAGGTGAAGAAATAGTCTGGAAGATTACTGGCCAACCGATCCCCTAATAAAAAAAACCCATATTTCCAAAAACTATGAGCCAAAATAGATTTCAAGAAATGCCCTGCATTTCAACATCTATTCAGGAAGGCCACTAGAAAAATACGCAGTAGTCCTTCAAAAGCTAGTGAAGTTCTGAGAGTTTATTTGAATGCATGCACTCCAGCTTAGAGGTAGTTAGAAAGTGCCCGGGAACAGGGCTGTGCATGGGGTGAAGTGCACGCGGTCCGCAATGTGTTAACTTCATTCTGTCAAAACTAACTTATGAAAAAATTAAATTTAGAAAATACCTAAAAAAGAACACATATATATAAAATAGATTATACTTGAAAAGGAAACTTGCCATCAAACAATTTAATGGTAAGCACTTTATTTTCACTGTCAATGTTCGTCAATTTACCAGATGTTTTCCTGCACACATTGTTCAAAATTTCCAACACTATCTTCTATAGGAGCCTTTTTCAACACACCTACCTTAGCCACTTTTAACCTTTCTTCAATTACCAGTATTCTTATCATCTGGATTTTTTAAATTTTACTGGCAGTTTCTTCAAAAGCTAGAAAGGCAATCCATCAAAAATTGTCAGAATACAGAAGGTCATTCGGGATCTCTGGTGACGAATTTGACGGCCGCTAGTGGTGCTGGTGAGTACATCAAATGGGGAGTGATGATTCATGTCAGTACTGAAAACGTGTGTGTAGCATTTCGTGACATTAGCTGCAACGATACCGATGCAGATTGACCCTCACTGGGAGGGCTATATAACAGCCATTTCCGATGCTAAACCTAGTTATTCTGCAATCCAGGGAATGTGCAAGAAGCATGATTTCGTGATATTAAAGAACGGGATCAGCACTGTATTGAATAAAAATAGGCAAAGGCCAACTGGGCTTAATTCCAGAGGGAGGAAAAACTGGCAAATCCATGACCAGCCACCAGCCATACCCCAGGAGTGGTGCGGAAAATGAAGGACCTTGTCTCAGGTGGTACCCTCCAAAGGACTATCACACGTAAGTTGGGGATGTCTGTTTCAACAGTTAACACCATAATCAACAAGGACCTGCAATTAGAAAAGCAACATAAGCATCAAGTTCACAAACTGTTGCATCGTCACATTTCAGAACGTCGCACTAACACTGGATATTGCTACAGGGGCAAGTTAACCATTCACAGTGTTGCTAATAATGTGAAGATGAACTCTACATACTCTCAGCAAGAGGTTTTAGCACTCATTTACAACACAGATATCCCAGCACTATATTGTATGGAAGGGCAAAAAATCAGATATGGGTACATCAAGATAAAACGTTCAGCCACACCTCTCGTTCGACTCATCTGTTTTTAGAGAGAATGGAGAAGGAAACTGGAATCCATGCAATTGCTTTTACTGACATTCCAGAGAAGGCGAAGGTCACCTATGGACTTCTGTGCATTTGGACTCCTAAAAAGGGCCTTAGGAAATAGACGTCCACACACTTTCAATGGCCTCTGGAAAGCCTATCAGGAGGAGTGGGATAAGATTGACATGCTAGCTCTGCAAAATAGTCTGCTGCAATGGAAATTACGTTGTCGAGCTCTAGCTAGTAATGCTGGCTTCCAATTGAGTATGATCGTTGGTGGAGACATTACCCTTCAAACAACGTCCCCAGAGATGCCGAATGACCTTCTGTAGAACCAGATTTCAGTTTTAGTCTGTCATAGATTAAAACCTTCTCCTCACCTGTAGCAGTCCTATAATGAAGTTCATGTTGAAAGTAGTCTGGTTCAAAATGTTCATAATGCACGACAGTCTTTCCTCTGAATATTAGATTATTAGATTCAGAAAATATAAAGCATACGGTTCGAAGAAATGGTGTTTGAATAACTTACACGTTGCAAATTTGGCTTCAAAATTCAAAGAGAAAACTAATCAACTGAGTAATGAAAGTACTGGATGGGCAAAAGTCAAGAACAGCTTAATGACAGCCGCTTCTGAAATATTGGGTAAAAGAAAATTGGAACCAAAGAAGCCTTGGATGACTCAAGAAATTTTAGATCTCATTGAACAGAGGAACAAAATGAGAAGCAGGGATTTTGAACAATATAGAGCAGGGCCTCTCAGGGTGCATGCACTGTGCACGGTGCAAAAACGACTTCACTTGGTTGACCAGAGTGCAGACCCTCACTCCTAGATTTGGAGCAATAGCACTGTCTCTCTCTTTCCCCACTCCTGCCTCGCTCACTCCGCCCGTCTCCCTCTTCCTAACTTGCTCCGTAGCGCTCCAAATCCGAGCCGAGTTTAGCCAAGTAGCCCAGAGACAAAGCGTTGGTCCAAGCCAAGCCGAGTGGGACCGATGCACTGTGCACAGGAACTCTGCGCCTCAGTTTGCACGCGTGAGATTTTGGGCGTTTGAGAGGCCCTGATATAGAGCATTAAAAAATTTAATAACAGACAAGTGTCGCTTAGCAAAAGACTGCTGGATGAATGAAATTGGCGATGACAATGGAAAAGATTTAAAAGCAGTGAAATCTGATATGGCATATTTTAAAATAAAATCATTGCAGGACAAGAAAATAACCAGAAGTAATGTGGTTAAAAACAAAGCAGGAAAGATTCTGTTTGAAAAAGAGGAAATAGGTGACCGCTGGAAGCAATATGTTGAAGATCTATATGAAAGTCAGGAAATAGAAAACATTTGGGATTATGTTGAGGATGAGAGCCTGATTGTGGTAGAAAGGAAAGGCCCACCAATTATAAAAAGTGAGTTTAACATGGCTCTACACTTATTAAAGGATAAAAAAGCCATAGGTGTTGATAACATTTCAGCAGAGCTCCTAAAGACCTGTGGAGACATCATGAAAGAGAGATTGTTTGATATCATTACAAACTGCTATGAAGAAGAAATCATACCACCTGATTTCATAAAGAGCCAGACAATAACACTCCCAAAGAAAGGAAATGCCAAGAACTCTTCAGATTACAGAACAATAGCCATTCTATCCCATGCTTCTAAAATCCTACTGACAATACTTAAAGGTCAAATCAGCAGGAAAACTGAACAGAATCTAGATGGTGACCAATATGGCTTCAGAGCAGGTAAGGGTACTAGAGAGGCAATTCTAGCTCTGCATCAAATCCTGGAAAGAAGACTGGAAGTTAACAGGAAAACTTATGTAACTTTCATGGATTTAGAGAAAGCATTTGACAAGGTTGACTGGAAGTTATAATTTCAAACCCTGAGAACGTTGGGTCTTGATTGGAAGGACATCTGTTTGCTTTTTAACCTGTATAGAGCCCAAAGCACAGAAATAAATATCAATGGAACAACAAGAGAAGCAAGAATAAGAAGAGGAGTGCGGCAATGCTGTCTCTTATCACCTTATCTGTTTAATATCTTCATAGAATTCGCTATTAAAACAGTAAAAGAAAAAACCAAAGGGATAAATTTTAATGGTAAACAAATTCATAGTATTCGCTTTGCAGATGATATTGCATTGATAGCTGATTCAGAGCACAAAATGACTAGGATGCTCGGTATACTAAACACCACGTTAGAGAAGTTCAGGCTAAAAATAAACACAAAGAAAATGAAAATGATGGTCGTTCAAAGGAAAAAGACTGAATTGAAAACAAACATTAAATTATGCTGTGAAAAAATAGATCAGGTTAAAAAAAATTGTTATCTGGGTAGTGTTATTACCAATGATAATCAGTGCCTGACAGAAGTCAAAAGAAGAATTGCTATGGCAAAACAAGTGTTTCAAAGCAGGAATAATCTGTTGTTAAATAAGCACATAGGATTTGAAATGAGAAAGAAATTTGTTAAGACCTCTGTTTGGAGTGGCTAACTTATGGTTGTGAGACCTGGACTTTGGAAAAACCAAGCACAATCAATACTAGAAGCTGTAGAAATGTGGTTCTGGAGAAGACTGACAGGGACGAGTTGGACAGAAAAAAAGACTAATATCTAAATCTTGATTGATGTTAGTGAGAAAAGGACCTTAATTTATTCAATAGAGAAGAGGAAAGCTAAATTTCTTGGACATGTCCTACGACATGACACCTTTCTCCAGAATGTCTTCAAAGGAAAAGTCCTAAGGAAGAAGGAAGAAGTCGAGAGGAAGACCACGTCTCTCATACCTTAGGAATATAACCACTCAGCTGGGTTTTGCTTCCTATGTCATGACGAAAAGGATTGCTGAAGACCGTGGGATGTGGCTGCAGCGACAAGGTTTTGCCTTTAGATGATGGATGGATGGATGAACTGATTATGTGACACTTTCAGGAAAAAAAAAAAAAAAAAATGCTGTACGTATTCGCTTTTAACACCGTTTATGCCATAATTAGACTTGCAACCTTGTGCACAACATTCTTATGGCATTTTCACTAACACAAATCTAAAATTACTTAATAATTCAAGAGCACTTGGCCCCAGGGCTCAGCATACTGTGAGACTTGTGTGAGATCAAAACACATGGCCTCGTGATGTCACGCTCCCCTCCACCTGCATTCCCAACTGAATAGAATATGCCGTGCACTACTTCATCCAGGTGGCATTGATGGGCATCCAGAAAGCTATATCTGTTGTTGCATATGAAGGAACCAAAGTACTCAAATTGTTCCACTTTCTTCAGGCCTTCTCTGTCATTGCTGATAGTTCCTCCAGCTTGAGACCTAGAATACCTTCCAAATTCTCTCTTCTTGATATTCAGTCAAAGTCCAAATTTGTCCGTTGTTCATTCTTCTTCAAGTTCTTCGCTTTGTACATTCGCCAAGAAGACTTAATCGGTATAGAAAAGTGGCTGTGGGTGAGGCAATTGGAGATCAAATGTCACAGTGGCCATGCAAAGAATGAATAGTAAGGGCGAAGGCACCAATCCTTGATGTACCCCAACATTAACGCCAAATGGGCAAAGATTTCTGATGTTCTCACTGTACATCGGACCATATTGTGAACTGTAAAATCTGTCATTATTTCTCTAAGATCACTCTTTACTCTTCTCGCACATTTCTCTTTTTGCATTGGTACACCATCAAGACAAAAGAGGGAGTTAGCCTTGAATTTAGGGTCGTGCAACTGTAAGCTTGCATACGGGAGATAATGGGTTCGAACCCCTTTGTCAGCAGCCCTGAAGATGGTTTTCCATGGTTTCCCACTTTCGTATCTGGCAACTGCTGGGGCTGTACCTTAATTAAGGCCATGACCACTTCCTTCCCACTCCTAGCCCTTTCCCATCTCATCGTCGCTATAAGACCTATCTGCATTGGAGCAACATAAAGCAAATTGTAAAAACAACAGTTACATACACTAGGCGTAGGCTTTAGGAACATTGAGGGATCAAAACCTATGGTATACCAAAGTGAGAGTTGCTTTCTTATAAAGTTGACTTGACGTTTGTCTGTATGTTTATTTGAATGAACATCAAGCATGCATAAGTGAAAAAAATTCAACGAGATTTCATAGGAATCTTTTGTTTTTTGAGAAAAATGGTTTTTAATAGGCTTACGCTGTACGTTGTTAGACCTAACCAACACCATTGAAAACATTAGGAATGCATGTAATGTTGAAATGAGTCAACTGTAAAATCTGTCATTATTTCTCTCTTCTTGCACATTTCTCTTTTTGCATTGGTCCACCATCAAGACAAACGAGGTCTAACTACGATTCTGTTTAAGAGATTTTGAAACGAAAGACCTAAATGTGTGCAAACAAAGTTTGTGATCCAGATGATGCTCAATGATGCATTTCAGCAACATTCTTCTTATTTAACACAGCTCTTCTTGGACTATAACTGATAACTTTGATGTTTGGCCCCTTAGTTGTCATCATCATCTTAAATTTTGCAATTTGTTGCAGTTTTCTAAATAGAAAAGTTTCATCATTTGATTGAGTAGTATTCTCAATCATGTGTCCCTTATCTTCATTGTTGGAACATAATTAAATTATCGACAGGGCCCGGAAGTTCATGCCCTAAAAAATAAAACAGGAAATGTACATGCACATATGCTCTTATAAACCTGAAAGTATGAATCATTAAAGTTTTTTTTTTTTTTTTGCTAGTTGTTTTATGTCGCACTGACACAGATAGGTTTTACGGCGACGATGGGACAGGAAAGGGCTAGGAGTGGGAAGGAAGCGGCCGTGGCCTTAATTAAGGTACAGCCCCAGCATTTCCCTGGTGTGAAAATGGGAAACCACGGAAAACCATTTTCAGGGCTGCCGACAGTGGGGTTCAAACCTACTATCTCCCGAATACTGGATACTGGCAGCACTTAAGCGACTGCAGCTATCGAGCTCGGTAATCATTAAAGTGAAACGATTGATGTCCCTTGGCAGTAGAAAAGTCAAGTTAGTATTAAATTAACAAACTTACACTATTCATTAGCAGTTGAAGCAGAAGTTGTCCTGTTGCCAATGTTGACTGATGAATTACAGTTCACAAACATCTTTTACACAAATTTTCAATTGGAAAACTTTATCTGTTGTCTCACAAAACATTTTTGTATCATGGAAAGCTTCTCTCCACATTAGAGGAAGTTATTGAGGCATATTTAAATAGTGCTAACTACTCCACAGAGAGAGGCGAGTCTCTTGGCATGACAGACGGATTTCCTTTGAGAATGTCTTTAATATCACAGATCTGTTCATAACTAGGATCTTTTTAAATTACATCATTCGCTGTCTCTTTCACTTTTCGTCCTATACTACCAGGAACAGAACTTAGATTGTTTATTGTTTTTTCAAAAAGTAAGTGATTCATTTCAGGGAAATCCTACAGTTTCCAGTGGCGTTATGGCTGTTGGTAAGAAAGAAAAATGGGCAGATATTAAAATGAGGTTCTCTTCCAACCCAATGCCTGAAAGAATACTTTGAACTGTTTCTGTTGATGCAGCATCGAGTCCAATAAATTAACAGTTTCTTTGACTAATCCTATTGTGCTGAGCCTAATACAATACTGCATCCAGCCACGCTCCACGAGTTAACACAGGCAAGGGAAGAAGTAGGATAGTAGGTGCTGTTGATGATCTAAACAACTGAACTCTTTAAGGAGATTTAAGAAAAAATATATTTGTAGAGGCCACAAATTGATGTACCAGTAGAAAAGAATTATGTACTCTTAGCAATACGGGGTGTGCTAAAAAGTTATATAAATTAAGTTGGGAAAAAATACCTTTCAGTGTTTGTCCTGATCTTACCATGTAAGTACCTGCATCGGTAACAAATAAAAGTAGTCAGTTCATTTCAGCGACCCCGAAAACTATGGATTCGACACAAATACCAGTCATTCTCAATTACTTTTGCATTTCACCCCATACCCTATGGGTGCTAGAGGTCTCTTACCCCTACAGTATTTTTTCCAGATAGTAAGTCATACTTGTATGAATTTGGTTGAGAGCTATGCTGGAACACACACACACACGTGTCCATTATCTCGGTCATTTTGGACATTTCCTTTCTCACCCTTTCTCACCCCCTATGCCAAAGGAGGCTGAACTTGGACTTAAAAATACTCAGAGTGTCACTATTCATCTCAGCGATGCTGAAAATGATGGATTCGACACTATTTTTGATTATTTTCATATCTCGTCCCCTCTCACCCCCACTCCTAAGGGTGCAAGACGTGTCTTACCCCCAGGTGATTTGTCTCTGATAGTAAGTCATAAAGGTACCAAGCATGGTTGAAATTGCTCTAGTAGTTTCATAAACTATGAATTTGACACTAATATTGATTGTCTTTAGTTATATTTATATTTCACTGCCTCCCCTAGGGGTGGGGTGGGGTGTCTTACTCCCACAGTATTTTTTCCAGATGGCAAGTAATGTTTGTACCAAGTTTAGTTGACAGCCATGCTTGAACATAGTCCACACACATACATCCATAATCTCGGTTAATTCAGTAATTATCTTTTTTTCAACCTTTTTCACCCTCTATCCCACAAGGGGCTGAACCTGGACTTTAAAAAATTCGGAGTGTCAATATTCATCTCAGTGACCCCAAAAAAACAATGGAATCAACACTATTTTCGATTATGTTTATATGTCACTACCTCCTCGACCCCCGCCGAAAAGGTAGCTACCGAGCTCGATAGCTGCAGTCGCTTAAGTGCGATCAGTATCCAGTATTCGGGAGATAGTAGATTCGAACCCCACTGTCGGCAGCCCTGAAAAATGGTTTTCCGTGGTTTCCCATTTTCACACCAGGCAAATGCTGGGGCTGTACCTTAATTAAGGCCACGGCCGCTTCCTTCCCACTCCTAGCCCTTTCCTGTCCCATCGTCGCCGTAAGACCTATCTGTGTCGGTGCGACGTAAAACAACTAGCAAAGAAAAAAAGAAAAAAAAAGAAAAGGGAGCTGAACTTGGATTTTAAAATATCTGGAGTGTCACTATTCATCTCATCGACCCCGAAATTTATGGATTCGACACTATTTTCGATTATTTTTATATGTATCCCCCCCCCCCCCCGCTGAGAGATAAAAAAAAATCTTGAGTGTCGCCATTCATCTCAGCAGACCCGAAAACTGTGGATGACACTATTTTCGAGTATTTTTATATACAGTATCACTCACCCCGTCCCCAAAGGGGGATGACCTCTGACCTCAAAAAACCCAGAGTGTCACTATTAATCTCAGCGACCCCTGAAACTATGTATTCAACACTATTTTCGATTAATTTTATACATAACACTCGCCCCGACCCCCCACCCCTAAGGATGCTAAGGATGGCTTACAGTGCTCGTCCTCAGATAGTAAGTTGTAAGTGAACCGAGTTTTATTGATATTGCTCCAGTGGTCTAGGAGGAGATGTGTCATTTACATACATGCATTTTTATATTATAGATAGACGACAGTCATGGGAACGTTTATAAGTGCAGACCTTCATTTCGAGATTTACTGCTCGTAAACGGTTCATCATATCGACAAACGTATTGCACCATCAGACTCCCCTTTTTTTATCGCTCTACATGGTTGGCCCTATAACATTTTCTCATATCTTCTGCATTTATGGGTGAAATTTGGGTACATTTTTAACACTTTACATTATTTTTCTCATGCTTATGTGGAAGCTAGAATCATGAAATTTGGCTCGCATATGGCCATCGGTCGTGTCAATATGCCTGTCAAATTTGATTATTCTATCTTTCCTATAAATTTGTCAAATTATGAAATATACGTGTAAACAGCACAAAACGTATGTGCAATAGAAAAATACGGCCAAATCTAACGTATAGGAGAGAGAGAGAGAGAGAGAGAGAGAGATACGACACAAAATCATAGGACCAAAGTTGTAGATCACTCCAAATTGAACAGAGATTGTGCCATCCGTTTTGTTATACGACTTACCGTTTAGCCACCAAATACCTCAAAAGGAAGGTCTGCACCGTCATCAAAATTGCCTCCATATTTCGATATTTTTCGGGGATAAAAAATGAAAATTTTTAACATCTCGTAATTTTTCCGTCGGTTACAGGCTTGAAGCTATAATTTTGTGATATTTCAATTTTCTAGCTCGTTTGGCAGATTGTGTCGTCATCTTTATTTGGGGAGGGGGGGGGGGTTTAAAACTTAGGACTGTCAGGAAACTTTTAATCCCATGAAACCTATAGATTATCGTTTTGGATAAACATATCCAACTGCGTTCTTACGCTGAGCCCCAAAAACTCCCAACGTGGTCCCCTCAGAGAATTATGAGAATTTTTCTAGGGATCCTGAAATCATCCCCTTCTCTAGATCAGGAGTGCCTCATTCATTCACGTGTATTTTAATTTGTATACCTTAATTTATATATAGGCCTACAGTACAGTATATATAGATCGCTCCAAACCGACTTCCGTTTAATAATATAGATTATATTTCTCCCCTTTCCTAGTGGTTCTAGGGGCGTCTTGCCCCCACAGCTATTTTTCCAGATAGTAGGTTAATATTCGTACGCCCCCCCCCCCCACCTCAAAGGGGGCCGAACTCGTACTTCAAAAAAATCCGGAATGTCACTATTCATCACAGCGATCCCGAAAACTAAAGCTTCGACACTATTTTCGATTACTTTTATATCTCAGCCCCTCGCACCCCACCGCTAAGAGATAAAAAATCTTGCAGTGTCGCTATTCATCTCAGCAACCCAGAAAACTATGGATTCGACACTATTTTCGAGTATTTTTATATATCACACCCCTGACTTTAAAAAATCCGAACCGAGCTCGATAGCTGCAGTCGCTTAAGTGCGGCCAGTGTCCAGTATTCGGGAGATAGTAGGTTCGAACCCCACTGTCGGCGGCACTGAAAATGGTTTTCCGTGGTTTCCCATTTTCACACCAGGCAAATGCTGAGGCTGTACCTTAATGAAGGCCACGGTCGCTTCCTTCCCACTCCTAGCCTTTTCCTGTCCCATCGTCGCCATAAGACCTATCTGTGTCGGTGCGACGTAAAGCAACTAGCAAAAAAAAAAAAAAAAAAAAGCCGGAGTATCACTATTCATCTCAGCGACCGCGAAAACTGTGCATTCGACACTATTTTCGATTAACTTTATACATAACCCCACTGACCCCACCCCCATCCCTAAGGGTGCTAAGGATGGCTTACCCCCACACTGCTCGTCCCCAGATAGTAAGTTATAAGTGAACCAAATTTGGTTGATATTGCTCGAGTGGTTTATGAGATGTGTCCTTTTCACATACATACATAGATACATACATACATACATACATACATACATACATACATACATAATTTGTATATATATTTTTATATATAAAGATAGAAACTATTATAAACTACCGGACGAGTTGGCCGTACAGTTAGGGGCGCGCGGCTGTGAGCTTGCATCCGGGAGGTAGTGTGTTCGAATCCCACTGTCGGCAGCCTTGAAGATGGTTTTCCGCGGTTTCCCATTTTCACACCGGGCAAAAGCTGGGAATGTACCTTAATTAAGGCCACGGCCGCTTCCCTCCAACTCCTAGGCCTTTCCTATCCCATCGTCGCCAGAAGACGGTGTCGGTGCGACGTAAAGTCACTAGCAAAAAAATATATAAACTACGTATAGTGTTACATTAAAAATAATATAGTGTCTCCTCCCTGTTCAGAGCCAGTTCCTGGATCTGTTAATGGCAAACAGCATCAATCTGTCATCCTCTCGCACAAAAAAAAAAAAAAAAAAAGAAGTTATGATCTATAGGTCTATTGCCCATAATTATCTTTTCTGTCATTACGATCGGATGAAAAGGGAGACATTAGAAACTAGTGAAATATTTCTGTACAGGAATGATTTGAAAATGTATAATATTCTCGCGACTCAAACCAAAAATCCTCCTGGTTTCTACATACAGTAGAGTACAGTACAGTCAAAGCATGAGAAGTGTATTCATTCAGCTCTTAAGTGGAACTTCTGAACATGGAGTTCTACCTGTATATGGGCAGTAATTTTGAGATACCGGTGTTTTAAAGGAATGCATTCAAACGCGGGAAATCATACGAAGTCAAAACTCATTAGCGCAGAAATAACCCATCTCACGTTAAGCCAGCAATTTTTCCACCCCCACTCGAATTCCGAGCACAGGAGGAAGATGACGGGCTTCTTGTGACTGTCGCCCCTCAGTTGTTCATGAAACTGACGAGGACAAGGACGCAGAATGGAAGACGGGAGTCGGCTTAGGGTGGCCATCATCGGAGGAGGCTTGGTAAGTTGTAACGATATCTTGGTAGCGAAAATCTATACCTGTAATGCATATTTAAAGGAACTGGTCATAGATTTACATCAACACTTCTCCTACTGAATGGCGATTAAGGATTCTAGCTGAGTCTTTACTTATAGTAAGGTCATCTATTTCTTGTTCCCAAGAAAGTGGGTTCGATCCCATTTGAAATTGGTGACATATAAGGGTGTTTAAATGCAACAACATCGTATCAATGGCTTCCAATCTTTCGTGTCCGGCTTCTTTTGGTCAACTCCCGTTCTCTTCTGACCCCGACGGTGTTAGGTTTACGAGGCCTAAGAAGTATTTCATTTCCCCACTGTCCACAGTTCTTCCTTCCTTTCACTGATACTTTCATTCTTCAAAGAGTCGAACCTCTTACTCGTGCTTATTGGCAATAAAGATTTGATAATACTGGTACAAGGCCCCTGAAAACATAATTATACGTCGCCGGAAACCTTCGGTGTATTAGTTCGACGTGAAACAACTGTTAATATATATAAGAAGATACCAGTGCTTTGCTACGGTAGTAAACTGAATTTAAATTTTGGGGAGTCCACTGTCGGCTAAGGCTGTAAAATACATCCACAGTTCGTACGTCAAAAGGTTTTGGAGGAATGATAGTTTATTTTTAGTTCTAACACACATTTGAACCAAATAGAATATTCTAATGTTTTAAAACCCTATCTTATTTAACATTTCGGTCGTAGAAGTGACCAAACGTGTGAAATTTTGACTTCGGACGTCGAACAGTAATGGAGGAATGAATATTTTGTTTTAAGGGTTTAATGTTTTAAAAATATTTCTTATTTAACATCTAGGAAGTAGATGACCGACTTTGTCGTCTCCAAAAACCATTAAAATGTACTTAGTGGGACGCAAAACCAATACAGTAGCATAAAAGTGACCTTCGTGTAAAATTTTAAGTTAGTACGGGCAATGGTTTCGAAAGAAGGAATATTGTGATTTTCAGAGTCAACCCAAATTTAAATACTTCGGAGAGAAATATTTTGAAGTATGGCACCTAGGACATAAAAGAAAAACCTTATTGTAAAATTACAACTTCGTACGTCAAACAGTTTTGGAGGGATGAATAATTTCGTTTCCGGAGCTAACGCCTTAAGAGCAGAATGTTTTAAAAAAGATCTTATTTCACACCCAGGATTTTAAAACATATACCACCATTTAGAATTTTGTCTTCATACGTTAGAGAGTTTCGGAGGAATGAATATGTTTGTCATCAGACCTCATCCCACGGTTAGAACCCTACTCAAGACCACTTCTTACTTAAAATATACGGTGTAGAGAAGCACAATCATGATATTTTAAACTTGTATATCAAACGTTTTCAGAGAAATATTTTTGCCATAAGGCCTCATCCCCCACGCTCTAGTCAAAACCCTTAAGGTTATATTGTTTGAAGACAAGTTCTTATGTACAATTTAAGACAGAGGGGTAAGCATCATGTGTAATTTCAATCCCGTATGCCAAACGGTTTCAAAGAAATTAATATTTTTGTCATCAGACTTCACGCCCACTCCCCATCCCTGCAGTCAAAACCCCTTAGGGTTATGCTGTTTTAAGACATTTAAAGTCTATGACAGTGAGAAATAACCTTCATGGGAAATTGCAACCTCTTATGTCAAGCTGTTTCAGATAAAGTAATATTCTTGTCATCAGGGCTAACCACCCCCCGTTCAAAACTCCTTAGGGGTGTATTGTTTTGAAATATCATTTTATTTAAAATCTAAGACATATAGGAGCAACCATCATGTGAAATTTCAACTTCATGTGTCAGATGGTTTCAGAGATATGAATATTTTATGTTTTGAGACCTCACCATCCCGGTCAAAACCCCTTAAGGGTGTATTATTCTAAAACCACTATTTATTTAAAATCTAAGACATAGGTATTTAAAACATAACCTCGTACGTCAAACTGTTTGAGAGAAATTAATATTTATGTCGTCGGGCCTCACCCCAGTCAAACCCCCTTAGGGGTGTGTTGTTTCAAGACCAATGCTTATTTAAAATCTCATATAGAAGGAACCATCATGTGAAATTTCAACTTCGTATTTCAAACGGTTTCAGAGAAATCAATATTTTGGGGGGAGGGGTATTTTTGTCGTATTTGACAACTAGTTGATAAAGGAGCAGTAACTGAGTGAAATGTCAACATTCTCCAGTGAGCAGTTTTGGAGGAATTAATATTTTGATGTTCAGGGTTTTAATCCCCGTTTCATTCCCTTAGGGATGCAATTTTTTGAAACCCTTCTTTAGTGAGCTCCTACACTGTAATAGAAATGTATCCCAGAAATGTAATTTCTTTACCTGTAATAGTTTTGCCTGGGCGTCGATTGACAATCAGTCAGGTCATTGCCTTTTACACACCTGTTGACTCTCTAGCCCCGTACTTTCTACTTATGTGTCCCGCATGCACTGATGATGAATGGGATGCCTAATTGGTAGTTGACAAAGGAGCGCTACAATATTTCGGATGTGAAGCAAAAAAAGCAGTCATTTTACTACACACGTTCTGTAACAGTGTGCATTTGTGAATACACGAGAGGTGCAGAAAACCAAGTTTAATAACTCATTAATTTATACACATACAGGCATTCCACTCTACCAAAGAGTTGTTTGTACTAGTATAAGCCTTGAACGATCCATTAGCATATCGTCAGAGAGCTTCGACGACATTCCGGCCAGATTATCCGTGGATGAAAATTATGTATGTGTTTTCGCGTTGCTGAACACACTAGCCATTGCGGATATATCGAGAAAAATGTAGTCCTGCTGTACCAAATACCAGCCTATTCCCTGCGTTCGAAAAGGAGGCTTACTAACGCAAAGGGGCGTTTAAAATTTAAGACATAGATAGATAGATCCTTTATTGGTGGCGAATTTAGGGCTCAAGGCCCTCCCTTACACTTAACCACTAGAAAAGTAAACATTTACATAACTTATAATTACAAATAGCACAAATAATATCAATAGCAATAATAATAGAATCCTTAATTTTAAAACATACAAAATAAAGCACACTTAAATGACGTAATTACAGTAATCCATTCATTCATCTCATTCATTCCTTCAATTACTCATCAATTATCCAGCAAGTCAGCGCGATCTATTCAGCAAATGCTCGCGTCAAGTCATTTTAAACTTGCAATGAGAGGAACTGTCTCTAATGTTCGCAGGTAGCGAATTCCATGACCTGGACACAGAGATTATGAAGGAGCAGTTGTAAACACAGTGCGGTTTACAGGTATGGCAAGAGAGGAGCCAGATCTTATATTGTGGTCTTGATAGGACGAGAGGTAAGAAAAAGGTAAAAACAGATATTTGGGAGCATTAGTGGAAAGTATTTTGTGCAGAAGTAATAACATGTGAAGTTCACGGCGCTTGTGAACTCGAAGCCACGACAACTCCTTATAATGAGTTTATACATGAGCATCATATCGTAGATGGCTCCGGTCCAGTTAATTGTCACTGTCGCAGGTTATTTCAGTCAACACAGTATCACAATAGTCAAATATAGATAATATCAGAGAGTGAATTAATTGCACTTTAAGTCGAACAGAGAATATATTACAGGACCGTTTCAGTGGATATAAGCATTTATGTACTTTACTACATGTGCTTATCACCTGTTCAGTCCAATTTAGGGTCTCAGTCATAATAATTCCTAAGTTAGTCACTGAAGTAGAGTTGGCTATGATTTTATTGTTTGAAATCATTGGAGAAATGTCTTGTTGCTTGAGGAAATAGTTTTTACTGGTACAGACAATTGGGTTTATTTATAAACTGTTTTTATTTGCATAGTCACTAAGATGTTGAAGGTCGGAATTCATTTTAGTAATTGCAGTATCCATATCACTCGGTTTTTACATACATACATACATACATACATACATACATACATACATACATACATACATACATACATACATACATACATACATACATACATTATCATTATAGACTGTTATGCCTTTCAGCGTTCAGTCTGCAAGCCTCTGTGAATTTACTAAACGTCGCCACAATCCTCGATTTGCAACTAGTGTTGTGGCCTCATTTAGTTCTATACCTCTTATCTTTAAATCGTTAGAAACCGAGTCTAACCATCGTCGTCTTGGTCTCCCTCTACTTCTCTTATTCTCCATACCACAGTCCAATATTCTCCTAGGTAACCTATCCTCCTCCATTCGCCTCACATGACCCCACCACCGAAGCCGTTTTATGCGTACAGCTTCATCCATCAGTTCATTCTTTAATTGGCCTTTATCTCCTCATTCCGAGTTCCCTCCTGCCATTGTTCCCACCTGCTTATACCAGCAATAATTCTTCCTACTTTCATGTCTGTAACTTTTAACTTATGAATAAGATATCCTGAGTCCACCCAGCTTTCGCTCCCGTAAAGCAAAGTTGGTCTGAAAACAGACCGATGTAAAGATAGTTTCGTCTGGAAGCTGACTTCCTTCTTACAGAATACTGTTGATCCCAACTGCGAGATCACTGCATTAGCTTTACTACACCTTGATTCAATCTCACTTACTATATTACCATCCTGGGAGAACACATGACCTAAATACTTGAAATTCTCGACCTGTTCTAGCTTTGTATCACCAATCTGACATTCAGTTCGGTTGAATTTCTTACCTATTGACATCAATTTGGTCTTCGAGAGGCTAATTTTCATACCATACTCATTTCACCTATTTTCAAGTTCCAAGATATTAGACTGCAGGCTTTCGGCACAATCTGCCATTAAGACCAAGTCGTCAGCATAGGCCAGAGTGCTTACTACATTTCCACCTAACTGAATCCCTCCCTGCCATTTTATACCTTTCAGCAGATGATCCATGTAAACTACGAAGAGCAAAGGTGAAAGATTACAGCCTTGTCAACCCCCTGTAAGTACCCTGAACCAAGGACTCATTCTACCATCAATTCTCACTGAAGCCCAATTGTCAACATAAATGCCTTTGATTGATTTTAATAATCTACCTTTAATTCCATAGTCCCCCATTATGGCGAACATCTTTTCCCTCGGTACCCTGTCATATGCTTTCTCTAGATCTACGAAACATAAACACAACTGCCTATTCCTCTCGTAGAATTTTTCAATTACCTGGAGCATACTAAAAATCTGATCCTGACAGCCTCTCTGTGGTCTGAAACAACACTGGTTTTCATCCAACTTCCTCTCAACGACTGATCGCACCCTCCCTTCCAAGATGCCAGTGAATACTTTGCCTGGTGTACTAATCAATGAGATACCTCGATAGTTGCAATCCTTCCTGTTTCCTTGCTTATAGATAGGTGCAATTACTGCTTTTGTCCAATCTGAAGGTACCTTACCAACACTCCATGCTAACCTTACTACTCTATGAAGCCATTTCATCCCTGCCTTCCCACTATACTTCACCATTTCAGGTCTAATTTCATCTATTCCTGCTGCTTTATGACAATGGAGTTTATTTACCATCCCTTCCACTTCCTCAAGCGTAATTTCACCAACATCATTTTCCTCCTCCCCATGAGCTTGGCTCTTCGCAACACCACCAGGATGATTTCCTTTTACATTGAGAAGATGTTCAAAATATTCCCTCCACCTCTCCAGTGATTCCCTGGAATCTGTAATGAGTTCACCTGAATTACTCAAAACACTGTTCATTTCCTTTTTCTCTCCCTTCCTGAGAAAGGTTTTCCTGCTGCTTGGCCTAGCCTTTCCAGGTTATTACCAAAATCTTCCCTCGACTACTTTTTGGATACAACAACTATTTGTTTCGCTCTGTTTCTTTCATCTACGTAGAAAGCCCTGTCTGCCTCGGCCCTTGTTTGGAGCCATTTCTGATAAGCCTTCTTTTTACGTTTACAAGCTGCTCTCACTTCATCATTCCACCAAGATGTTCGCCTTTTCCCATCTTTACACACAGTTGTTCCTAGGCACTTCCTTGCTGTTTCTACTACAGCATCCCTGTATGCCACCCATTCACTTTCTTTATCATGAACCTGCTTACTGTCTACTGTTCGAAACTTCTCACTAATCATATCCATGTACTTCTGTCTAATTTCCTCGTCCTGGAGATTATCTACCATTATTCGTTTGCAGACAGATTTCACTTTCTCTGCCCTAGGCCTAGAGATAGTTCACTACAGATCAGATAGTGGTCTGTATCATCGAAAAATCCCCGGAAAACTCGTGCATTCCTAACAGATTTCCTGAATTCGAAGTCTATTATGGATCTGGTACCCCTAGCCTCCCATGTGTAGTGGTGAATAGCCTTATGCTTGAAGAATGTATTCGTAACTGCTAAACCCATACTAGCACAGAAGTCCAGCAAACGCTTCCCATTCCCATTAGCTTCCATATCTTCCCCACATTTACCAATCGCCCTTTCGTATCCTTCAGTTCTATTCCCAACTCTCGCATTGAAATCGCCCATTAGCACTAGTCTATTATGCTTGCTGTTGACCCTGACCACGATGTCACTCAATGCTTCATAAAACTTGTCAATTTCATCCTCATCTGCACCCTCACATGGTGAATACACGGAGACAATTCTAGTCCTAATTCCTCCAACTGACAAATCTACCCACATCATTCGCTCATTTACGTGCGTAACAAAAACTATGTTGCGTGCAGTGGTATTCCTGATAAAGAGCCCTACCCCAGACCCTGCCCTTCCCTTTCTAACATCCGTCAAGTACACTTTATAATCTCCTATCTCTTCCTCCTTATCTCCCCTTACCCGAATATCACTTACTCCTAGCACATCCAGATGCATCTTCTTTGCTGACTCAGCCAGTTCTACTTTCTTTCTTCCATAAGCCCCATTTATATTGATAGCTCCCCATCGAATTCCATTTCGTTCGCCAAGTTGTTTCCAAGGAGTCCCTCGCCTGCCAAATGGGAGTGGGACTCCGTTACTCCCATAGGTCCGAGGCGTGCTTAAAATGTTCTGAGCTCGGTAAATTCATGAAGCAAGATGCTACCCTACTTGCAAGTGAGGATCTCTCCTCTAACGGGTTATGGATCACCGGTGAATTGTATAGTCCTAGCCGCCTGAGCACAAGGAAGTCCATGACTCAGAATATGTCCGAGATGCCTACTCCCATTCCATAGCAACTGGTATCTCGACTCTCAGGACCACTTACTAGGCCACTAGTGCCCATGGTTCACGAACTAGGACGTGACTACTGTAACCCACACCATGAATCTGTACGTCATCCGCGTACATTTGCAATTTGCAGAATTTAAGAGCTTTTGATGTATCATTAATTTGGATGATAAATAACAGTGGTCCGAGGACTGACCCCTAAGGGACACCGAAGTTCTTACTTTGCCATCCTAAACTCACATTTCCAAATGTCACACTTTGCCGCGATTTTCAAGGTAAAAGGAAAAAACCGAAGTGGCATGCTATTAAAATTTAGCTCTCGAAGTTTCTGCGGTAGTAACTGAGGCTTGACAGTGTCGAAGGCACTACTGAGATATGATAATGTCAGTACAGTCACGTCGGTCTGTTGCACTTCTGATATCATCTGTCAATCTTAGTAGAGCTGTCGCAGTGCTATGTCCTTTCCTGATGCCGGATTGAAAGGGGTTACGGAGGGAATGATTGGTAAGGTTTTTTTTGCTAGTGGCTTTACGTCGCACCGACACAGATAGGTCTTATGGCGACGATAGGATAGGAAAGGCCTAGGAGTTGGAAGGAAACGGCCGTGGCCTTAATTAAGGTACGGCCCCAGCATTTTCCTGGTGTGAAAATGGGAAACTACGGAAAAACATATTCAGGGCTGCCGACAGTGGGGTTCGAACCCACACTCTCCCGGATTCAAGCTCACAGCCGCGCGCCTCTAACCGCACGGCCAACTCGTCCGGTGCTTGGTAAGGTAGTCAGTAACTCGTGTGTGAACTAGCACCTCGGATAAGGGTGGTGGGATGGACACTGGACGATAATCTGAAGGAGAATCTAATTTTAAACTCTTCAGAATGGGCCTAATTAGCGCATCTTTTCAAACCTCTGGGAACACACCGTTTGTCAGGCAGTAGTTGAATATATGTTAGTATTAGCAGAATAGCTCCCAAGATATCCTCATTCAGCGATATAGGAATGTCATCATTATCTGTGGCATTAGATGTAATAGAGTATATCACACCTTTGACTTCATTCGAACTGACGTCTCTAAAAAATAATTACTCATGCACAGACTGCTTTTGATACAAGGGTAGTGTATTTTTCGGGAAAGAGGTAGAGGCTATTTTTGGGCGTGCGAAATGATCATTTAAAGCCTCCAGCGATATGCTTGGTACATGTTGCCCTACGGCTTTACTTATGCCTAACGTACGTAATTTACTCCATTTTTGTCTCGGGCTGTTATTGTTCATCAGTTCCTGAAGGGGGCAAGCATCATGTGAAATCTCTACCTCGTGTGTCAAAGCTGAGGAATATCTCAACGAGTGGCTGTCCGATTGATATCTCTTCGTATTCTTGCGTAACCTTCCTGCAGGCAGTAGTACCGCTGTGAAAATCAGTTCCCATTCATCATTAGTGCATACGGGAAACTTACAGGTACGGCGCTGACGGCCATCTGGTATATTGATAAATACAGGGTTATTCAGGTAAGACGTCCACCTCAGGTAACCCATGACTCATTAAAGATATCCATATTCTGTTCTCACTTTCGTTAATGGTATTAAAGTGCTCATAATCGACCTTGCAGCTCTTTTCCAGGGTGCCACTATCTGCTGAGATAATGGTACTATATTTTGTTTTTATTTTATGTAACTGCCTTATTTTCTACACCTAGTCTTACATTTAGGGCCATTAAAAATTCAGCGCTGTGATTATTTTGAAAATCAGACAAGTATTTCTCGTAAACAATTGAATGTATTCAAACGTGCTTCATTTGCCAACCGTGAGCTGTCTCGTTCGAAAGTCTTCAAAGTAACGAACGTCTGTAGGCTGCCAAAAGACGTGCTGTTTACTGTAAGACACCAAAACCTGTTGACATCCAGAGTTCCTTCGCTTTCTTCTGACAGCTAGACACTCGCTCCACTGTGCTCATAAATACATTATGGTAAACGGTATGGTGTAACACCTTTCACATTGTCGTAGGAAACAGACAAGGGAAAAACTAATATGCGACGGATTCTGGGGCACAACATTTTATCCAGACGTGGCATTAAACCACGCAGGACTGAGCAAGCGGGCTGCGCGGTACACGTCGTCTAGGTGTTAGCTTGCATTAGAGAGATGGCGGGTTCGAACCCCACCATCGATTGTCCTGAAGATTGTTTTCCGTGGATTCCCATTTTCAAACTCGGAAAATGTTCGGGCTGTACCTTAATTAAGGCCGCGGTCGCTTCCTTCCCAGTACTAAGCCTTTGCTATCTCATTGTCGCCTAAAACCTTTCTGAGTGTGTTCGAACTTAACACATTAGCAAAAAGGAAAACCCACACAACGTTGACGTCAGGAAGGACAACCAGCTGTAAAACTGGGTCAAATCCATATGTGTGACACAAACCGCACCCACGTCTCTGTCAGGGTGTGAGGAAAGCAGCATAGACAAAGGAAGAAGAAGAACCTTGAATAAACAAAACTGAAGGCCTAGTACGGAAGCTTTACACTCGATTGTTGAAAGTAATCATGGTCATGAAAGTGATTACTGTTTTAAGAGGAAGTAAACTTGGCAACCACCCCATCTTAACATTAGGAAAAATGAAGAGGCTCGACCGCTTGAAGAATAAGAAAGAGATGATCATGAAGGGCGCGAAAATGAAAGACTCCTTAGGCCTTGCAAATCTCATACCGCCTGGGTCGGGAAACAACAATTGACCAAGGGAAATCGGATAGTAAAAGAAACCCATCGCATATCCGTTTTTCCTTTCCCTGTTGCCTATGGCGATATTAAATATGTTAAATCATACAATTTATCATAGCGAGTTTAATGGTACAATAGCTACACAGTTCAAAAAATTATGGGAACTTTTCTTTGAACGTATGCCATGCTCCACAAAACAATACCTCACACCCAGGTATATTACCAACTAAACCTTTATTCTTTACCGTTGAAGTATACAAAAGAACACCGATGGATTCGCGTTCATTTTCAGAACACAAACGGAAATGTTCAAATAGGGGCGAGAACAAAGTGATACCAGTCTCACAGGGTGGATGTTTATCACAGTTGGAGAGCTTCAGTATGGTGTATGCCCTCCACGAGCATTTATCACAGCTTGGCACCTACGTGGCTTGCTCCATATAAGTCGACGGAGGTCACGTTGCGGTATCAGATCCCATTCTTCAATGTGAGCCTGTTCGAGATCCTGGAGAGTCTGTGGTGGAACAGGACGCCCACGAACAATTCTGTCAAGCCTATCCCACACATGCTCGATGGGATTAAGGTCGGGACTCTCTGCTGGCCATTCCATCTCTTGAATGTCCAGTTCTCGCAAGACAGCTCTGGTGATGCGCGCTACATGAGCCCTGGCATTGTCGTGCATGAGTACGAATTCAGGGCCAACATCGTATGCAGCAACCAACACATGCTGTAGCAGTATCTGCTCGATGTACCCCGCAGCGGTAAGATTACCACGGACGACGACAAGATCCGCACGGCCATCAATACTGACGCCACCCCTCACTATCACAGAACCTTGTCCGAATCGGTCGCCTTCCTGGACAACATTTGGCATGTACTGCTCACCACGGCGTCTCCATACACGTTGACGTCCATCACACTGTGTCAGAGGAAATCTGGACTCGTCTGTGAACAACACAGGTCTCCATTGGCGAAGTTGCCAGTTGACGTGGGTACGGTCAAACAGAAGGAGAGCTGCGCGATGTTGCTGCGTTAAATGGGGCACTCGAACAGGACGTCTGGGTCGTAAGGACACTTCTCTTAACCTGTTCCTTACTGTCTGGTCAGATACCGTGACTCCAGTGACCCTCCTGAGGTCTTGTTGCCGTTCTCTGGCAGTTGCTGAACGACGCCGCAACGCACAGATGGTCAGATACCGGTCATCCTGTGGGGTTGTCATGCATCCGCGACCTTGTCCAACCCTCCTTGTGAACTGGCCCGTCTCACTGTAGCCCACAAGCGTTGAATAACTGCCGAAGAGACATTAAGATCCACAGCAACACGACGAAAAGTCCATCCTTTCTGGATCAAAGTGACGGCTCTTGTGACTTGAACCTCGTTAAGATGTCTCATGGGATGTGCTGGTTTACGTACAACATGCTCAAATGACGGCAGTAGTCTGTGTACCTCACAACGACACACGGACGCACTGCGATTCACTTTGTTTTGAGGGGTCACTTGACATTTTAATGCATGGCTACGCCTACAGATGGAGTATAACTTCGATTTGACATACCCTGAGTAGCTAAGGTCTCAAGGCATGTTGTACGACCATTGGAACCCCATCTACCAAATTAACGTTCACATACCAGACGTTACAAAACATGTTACCCTAATATGTTTGAACTGTGTATTAGAAAGTGCACAAATTATATACGTCAACAACTCATGTGTTATACGTTGCTCGTCTTTTGGCCGTCTGATTCATGATTCAGTTGAACAAGACAGCTTACAGCTGGCAAGTGACACATGTTTGAAACCATTCCATCTTATCGAGAAGTACTTATTCGATTTTTAAAAATCACAGCCTAAATTTTTAAGGCTAGGTGTAGAAAATAGGATAGTTCCATTAAGAAACAAAGTATCATTATCTCAGCAGAAACTGACACCCTGAAAAAGTGCTGCAATTTCAGCTATGCGCCCCTTGATATCAGTGAAGAAAGTGAAAACGGAATGTCAATATATTTAGCATTTCACGAGTTATGATGGTCATCTTAGCTGAATAACCCTTTGTGTATACTAATCAAACTGTATAAATTTAAAGAAGAAAGTTGTTATGAAAGAAGTATGTCGCATCACCTTTCAGTTCCTATCTAAATGGGAGTCTTATTTAATTTCAACACAAGTCGACTTTACAGGTTGTTTTAAAAGAAAATAACGTACGAAAGAGTAGTATGGTAATACAATACTGTGCTTCTCTTCTCGGGGCCAGGATTCTGAAAAGTTTTTTGAACAGTTCATGAGAAAATCAAGTACATTTTCCTGAATTTCATGTACAAGTCACTGACATTTACCCTAATCAAGAACTTGTGGAAATTAACTATTCATATTAATATTAGTAATCACCCTAATCAGTAAGTTTCAGAATTTCGATATCTCTTTGTTTTTCCCACCTATTCTTCCGATATCACCTTAATATCTCTTACCACGTGCAAGTAACTTGTTCTTCTTCTCCTTATTTATCTACCGCTTTTCCCACATTTCATTGATGTCACAGGTGCAAGGTGTCTCACATGTGGATTTGGCCCTGTTTTATGGCCGGATGCCTTTCCTAACGCAAACCCTGTGTGGAGGAATGTGTTCACTGTTACATGTTTGTGTGGTGGTTGGTACTGTATTGTGTATATAAATAGGAGTGGGCTGGAACCAACACAAACACCCAGTCCCCGAATCATAGGAATAGAACAGACGGTATTAAAATTTATTTATTTATTCATTTATTTATTTGTTTGTTTCTTTATTTATTTATCGTATGGCTTTTAATGCCGGGAGTGTCCGAGGATGTTCGGCTCGCCTGGTACAGGTCTTTCCATTTGATGCCCATAGATGACCTGCGCGTGTTGATGTGGGATGATGATAATGAGGTAGGGAGACGGTGATACGTGATGCCGGCACGTAGCCTACTCCTGTCGAATAACGCCAAGGGTTTGCTCAAAGTTTTACGTCCCAATCTGATGGACGAATCACCATCAACAGCATCATATACCCTCGCTCCATATGAGCTCTGCGGAGAAGTTTAGAATTTAATTCAGGTTTTTGACACGCAATCTAGTGATTAAAAATTGTAAACCACCAACAACCCTACCCTGCCGGCCAACATTCTGATGGTGAACATTTTTTCGACGGGCTAACCACGTGCAATTAACTGACGACTATTAATTCTGAAATTAGTTTGCTATTGATTCCACTTCTTAGTACCCTATGAACCTTTCACTCTATCGTATCAGTCTCTCTCGGCTAAGTCATGTTTTCTTCCGATCTCGGGTATTTTACATTATGTATTTCATTTTTACTCGTGTGTGTATTTACGAAACGGATAGAAAACTTAGAATAATTTAAAGGTTATTCCAGCAATGTCGACGTTCTAAATAACGGTGAATGCCAACAGAGGTGTCAGTGGAAAGTTACGACGTCCTACACACTGTAACGTTCCAAATGAAGTATTTAAATGAGTTATCAGAATCTTCCACCCCTAATCCTTCTAGGAACTCGCTCCTTGTGAGACGGTAATGAACACACGACCCTAGCTCAGAGTGATATTGCTTAAACTAGGCTTATACTTTTTCTATCAACGTCCTCATCTGATCTCTCTTGGTCAGTCCTTGTTCTCTTCCGACCTTGTCGGTATTCGGTTTACGAGACGTATGAATTCTTATGGTAGATGTAATATAAGTGTTTTTAATTTCTCTTTCACGATTAGCGAGCGTTTTACGGTGGCGACTTGTTGCGGATTTTAGATTTTTAACCATCTTTTCACGAATTCCTGTCATTCGCTAGTTTTTGCGAATGCCTATATATTTCACCACTCCTGCGGTCTTGCACATTTTTAAATGAAAACGGCAATGCATCGCAGGACATCGATATATTTCTATAGCAACATATTTACTATCGATATGTTGCAGTCAATCAAGACCGACTCCAATCCTCAGACCAAGACCAACTACAATTATATTGTAGTTGGTCTTGCTCAGACCTTAATGCTACTCTCGATTGTTCAAAGATGGCGAATCGAGTAGCCGGATATGTTGGAAATGTGGGTTGGTTTTGGTTTGTTGTTATCGTATGTAGTCTGTGTAATTTCATGAAAGTTGCCGATTAATGTTAGTTTCTTTGTAGAATATAAGTGTGAGAGTGTATTTATATGAGTCAGTGGACACCTAGGATCTGTAATTATACGCAGTAATGTGAGAATGTGTGTTTTGATCGTGTTGTGAACCAGGTTCAAGTCTATGACAAGGCCTCTCATACAACTATTCTTAAGTTTTTTAGGGAATAAAACGTTAAGAGAGAAATGGATGAGGAATATACATCGTGATTATTTTGAAGTCGATGACAAAACTGTAGTGTGCATACATCATTTTGAGAATAAGTCTGAGGTTAGGGAAGATTTTTCTCTAATTCCAAATGGTGAACCTATTCGCGTTCCTCGAAAAATAGTAATTTAGATAGATTATAATTGATATTGTGATATTCCGTCAGTGTCCATGTGCTTCAAAGTGTCGAATGATTCAGATGCAAGTGTATTTTACAACAGTTTATGCTTGCCTGCGGAAATGTTTGGCTGCATCTTGGAGTATTACAAAACTTTTAAGTGTGACAGATGGAGCAATCTGTACACTGCTACACAGAAGAAATAGTGACTTGGAGGGATTAGCTGGGTTTGTAACGCAACTACCAACACCTTCCGACCGAGCTCGATAGCTGCAGTCGCTTAAGTGCGGCCAGTATCCAGTATTCGGGAGATAGTAGGTTCGAACCCCACTATCGGCAGCCCTGAAAATGGTTTTCCGTGGTTTCCCATTTTCACACCAGGCAAATGCTGGGGCTGTACCTTAATTAAGGCCACGGTCGCTTCCTTCCCACTCCTAGCCCTTCCTTGTCCCATCGTCGCCATAAGACCTATCTGTGTCGGTGCGACGTAAAGCAACTAGCAAAAAAGAGAAAACACCTTCCGATTCATGCTGTGGTTATCTGTTGTCTTGGGCTGATGGGCTCGTCCATGTGGTAAAGTATCAATGTTTAGGCCCGGTTTCTTCAACTGTAGTTGAATTTTACTTAACAAATATTAACAAACAATTGTTATTAATTTAACACTTTGTTTAAAAGTGCCCTGTTTCACGAACACATTTCCAACTTCTGTTACGAAACAATTATTGTTAATGACAAATTAACACATTTCAGTGAGATTTCTGAACGCGTTTGGCAGTGAGCGTCTTTTGTTTCTTTACATAAAGCGCTCCTAGTGCTATGTTGAAGTAGTATTTTGTCACACAGACACATGGTTGACATTATTATAGGTTATGGTTAGCGGAGACCGGTAAGACGTAAACATGTTAAGTAAGAGGAACAAAAGCGTTATGATGAATGCGAGTTTTTATTTCATTTAATTTTAATTGCGAATGTGCTTAAAAAATGAAGGAACGGACTGTTATATCACAACATTCGATATAGCCTATTCTTATATTCTTATCACCGGGAAAATGTGATAATTGATGTGTTTTGAATGGTTTTCAGGCATTATTTCATTGCGGGGAAGATAATGTAATGCCTTGTTAATGCTGCAGTGGCAGCAGGAATTCTTTGCAGGATTCAAATTTTTTTTTTTTTTTTTTTTTTTTTTTTTTTTTTGCACTCGTGAACATAGTCGCCTACAATTACATGAAAAGTGTCTCAAGCATAATATCTAACAAGTAGAGGCCAGACCCTGCGGTCAACCGATTTCACCGAGCTTCAATGTACCTGTGGAGAGACACTCAACGGTAACTCGTGTATAAGGGTTTAAGTCAACACGTTTCGTTTTCGAAAAAAAAAATGAGGTCAGATGTCATTACACAGAATCCGCTTCAGACAAAGTGGAGATGGTAGAACACTAAAAGGCGAACAAATTTTACTTAAACATGTCAGGTCGGCAACCTAATAACTTCTGAAAAATTGATGAATCCCCGATTCCAATGCAAGGCATATATACTTGGGAGTTACATCACAGCGGAACGGAGTGGTGGCCAAGTGGTCACCGTACTAGTCTGCGAACCTCGTAAACGTGAATTCGAGTCTCGTCGCAGCTATGATTTTTGTACAAAATGAATTAATATGTCCGCCTCTGTGGTGTGATTAGCTGCAACCCCTGGAGGCCCGGGGTCAATTCCCGGCTCTGCCACGAAATTTGAAAAGAGGTACGAGGGCTGGAACGGGGTCCACTCAGACTCGGGAGGTCAACTGATTAGAGGTGGGTTCGATTCCCACCTCAGCCATCCTGGAAGTGGTTTCCCACTTCTCCTATCTTAAGGCCACGGCCGCTTCCTTCCCTCATCCTTGTCTATCCCTTCCAACCTTCCCATCCCCCCGCAAGCCCCCTGTTCAGCATAGCAGGTGAGGCCGCCTGGACGAGGTACTGGTCTTCCTCCCCAGTTGTATCCCCGACCCAGAGTCTGAAGCTCCAGGACACTGCTCTTAAGGCGGTGGAGGTAGGATCCCTCGCTGAGTCCGAGGGAAAACCTACCCTGGAGGGTAAACAGATAAAGAAGAAGACGATTAAATTAATATTTGAGGGAACGTCAGGATAAAAATTGGAACAAAAATATTACGCAAAGTGCAGTACAGTTTATTTCATCATCATCATCTGTTTACCCTCCAGGTTCGGTTTTTCCCTCGGACTTAGCGAGGGATCCCACCTCTACCGCCTCAAGGGCAGTGTCCTGGAGCTTCAGACTCTTGGTCGGGGGATACAACTGGGGAGTATGACCAGTACCTCGCCCAGGCGGCCTCACCTGCTATGCTGAACAGGGGCCTTGTGGAGGGATGGGAAGATCGGAAGGGATAGGCAAGGAAGAGGGAAGGAAGCGGCCGTGGCCTTAAGTTAGGTACCATCCCGGCATTCGCCTGGAGAAGTGGGAAACCACGGAAAACCACTTCCAGGATGGCTGAGGTGGGAATTAATTTATTAATATAGGCCTAAACGTTCTCACAGTTACCGCTAGATCTCTTTCTATATATACGTATTAATTTGAGGTAGAAAATGAAGTTCCACTGCAATTTGATTATTCATTTTATTCGCATTTTACCTTCACATTCCCTGAAACAATGATTTAATTTGTATATAAAAAAGTGTGTCTCTGACGGGATTCGATCTCAAGTCGTCGCGATTTGGAGACAAGTACGATGACCACTCGGCCACTGTTCCACTTGTCGAAATTGCAACTCTTTGAGTATATAAGTGTTGTATTAGAATCGGGGGATTCATACATTTTTCGGAAATTATTAGATTGCAGACCTGACAAGTTTGAGTAAAATGTGTTCTGGTCTATCGTCTAGTATCTTGTTCATTAGAAATATATCTCCTGGTTATTTCTTAGTATGGGTCGTCCTTTGCCTTCTTCAGTTTATAAATAGTCTTTATCCATCTTCTATCTATCTTAATCTGTTTACCCTCCAGGGTTGGCTTTTCCCTCGGACTCGGCGAGGGATCAGACTTTGGGTCGGTGATACAACTGGGGAGAATGGCCAGTACCTCGCCCAGGCGGCCTCACCTGCTATGCTGAACAGGGGCCTTGTGGAGGGATGGGAAGATTGGAAGGGATAGACAAGGAAGAGGGAAGGAAGCGGCCGTGAGGTACCATCCCGGCATTTGCCTGGAGAAGTGGGAAACCACGGAAAAACACTTCCAGGATGGCTGAGGTGGGAATCGAACCCACCTCTACTCAGTTGACCTCCCGAGGCTGAGTGGACCCCGTTCCAGCCCTCGTACCACTTTTCAAATTTCGTGGCAGAGCCGGGAATCGAACCCGGACCTCCGGGGGTGGCAGCTAATCACGCTAACCACTACACCACAGAGGCGGACATAAATAGTCTTTATACAGCAGTAAAGCTTCTACATGCCAGTTGTTAAGAGGTTTAACACAGGGCTGCTGCCAGGTTAATTTAACACAAGTATTAACAATTTGTTAGAGTTAACAATCTTTGATGAGACGACCATTTTGTTAAATTATGTGTTAAGTCTCCTCAACAGCAGAGTTAACACTTATCATTCGTTGAAGAAACCGGGCCTTAGAGTCAATAGAGATTTTGCACTCATGTTCTGGGTAAAAACCTGTTAAATCTGTAGTGTCTGAGCGTTTCGTTAGGCCTAATAAGGTTACTATCATTGTGTGAAGTGCTGCTATGCCATATGTCAACATTATGTTAGCATTACCAGGGCCGTTCATTGGGTTAACATCATGTCGGGTGTACTTGGGCTGAGTGGCTCAGACGGTTAAGGCGCTGGCCTTCTGACCGCAAGTTGGCAGGTTCGACGCTGGCTCAGTCCAGTTGTATTTGAAGGTGCTCAAATACGTCAACCTCGTGTCGGTAGAAAAAGAACTGCGGGACTAAATTCCGGCACTTCGGCGTCTCCGAAAACCGTAAAAAAGTAGCTATTGGGACGTAAAGCCAATAACATTATTATTTCGAGTGTGCCTCCCTTTCATTGGGTGCTGAATATAAGAAATCGTCCACCACTTCAAAACTTAGGCAATAAATTATATTTCATAGTTCTCATGAGAGCGAATAAATGGAGGAATTTCGCATTTTAATTTATTTTGAAACATTCAAAATGATGTTATAAATATAATTTTAACAGTTTCATCATGTATTTTCACATATCCAGCAAAGTGAAATCTAAGAGAAAACGTTATTTGACTAATTGAAATTTCTACATAATCAGCGTGGTGTTCTCTTTTCTAGTAGAATATATGTGATTCTAGTTGATTATATGTGGTGCGTACTTGTTGGCGAAGCGTTTTCATACCGGAAAAAGAGATTTTTCCCTATGATGTTACATTTATCATGTTAAATTACCGCCGTTTGTATACTATGTACATGATATTTTCGTATTAGCCAAAAGCAGCCCGGCTACTTCGGCCGCCATGTTTTTTATATTACGGTCTGAGGATTGGAGTCGGTCTTGAGTCAATATTACGAAATTGATTCCTTCGCTAGCTCGTGATTTTACGCGCGTTTCATGAACCTTTTTAGTGCCAGGAACCTGTATTTCATGTTCAGGCTTGATCTGATGTTTTAAAACAGGCATCTATTTACGTTCCCAGAAGGGAATCATAATTTAACTTCGCCGACTGCGAATAAGTATTCAAGCTCTTTTCAGTCCTTCTTAATCGTGAAATTACCAGTGTGGCAGTGGACTCGTCAGTTATTTATTTATTTTTGGATGTATTTGGTTGTGACTTAGAATACTACATATTCCAATGCTTTATATTATCAAATGATGTTCAGAATATTGTGTTAAACTGGTTTTAATATTTCTTATAAACTTGTTTGGAATAGCTTCCCTTAGTACATGTAATATTTTATCCAAAATAAGGCATTTTGTATATTGTATTTCTAGATGATATATCTGCCTAGATCCATCTCTGGTGAGATACAATATGCTGAGTGCACTGTGTCTCCAGGTATGGGCTAGATTATTTATCACCTTCATTTTTCTGTCTCGGTCTCATCCGTGGCTTTTGTTCCTAATATGAACGCGACTGAAGTATGAGTGATGCTAGTAACGTAATTCCTTATGCAGCCAGTTCCTGTGATGATGGGTGTGAAAGTGTTCATATGATTGGTTTGTGTATGCATTTCGGTGTGCTTGGGAGATGTATACAACAGCGCCTTCTGGTCCGGTGAAGAAAGCAACGGGAAACTACCTCTCTCCTTGTTTCCATAATAACGCATTTTCAGTGACACGTGGGTTACTTATGACAGCTGATGTGGACCTATTGAGGTTCCAACCATCTTCGGGCTGAGGTCTCAACATACACATGCTCTAAGCCAGCAGTATTTAAAGTACGGTGCGCATACCACCAACAAAGTTTTTATTCGCTACAGAGTCCGTTTCGCGCCATTTTGCCATTAATTTTTGCATTGCATACTTTGCTGGGGGGTTTTCCAAAACACTTCCAGTCTTGCGCAAACAGTTCCACACAGGTTTTCCACGAATCGTGCTTCGCATAACACTCGACACTGAGCACGCGCTGTTTTATCGTGAGCACCATTTAGTGTTGCATTCAACTTTCATTAAACACTTTTGCTCCTCTCACTCACTCACACGTAATGACACAGCGACGTAGTCGGGGCAGAGCATGCGGGAGATGCGCACGCGCTGACATGTGACAGCAAATGATTGTTGCATCGATATCACTGTTTCCAGCATTTCCTATGACGGGCAGTTCCGCGTCAGTCTTATAAATATTTTCTAAGCCAGTTTTATTTCGCCCACCCGGTACAAGTGGGCTACAATATCCTCTATTTGTGCTTAATTTGAATTATTTGTTAAAATGGAATATCAGATAGGTTCAAGATCACCTTGTATCTGCATACCAATAGAACATTTATTTCAAATTCAAATCTCGGGTGTTTTTAAATTGAAAGGTAATTCTGATTTCAAATTTTAAACATTTCGCTATACCCCCACACCGTCGGGAACTGCACCCTACTGCATGTAATTTTGCTGGGATATCTGGTTAATCGAGACTAGAAATGGGTAAATACAGCACCCTGACCAAAGCTGTCATTCACCTGGAATTGGAAATTGGAACTACAGAGATTTATTTATAAGCTGATGAAAATTTAATTTTAACATTTCAGTTGAGTTATCCGAGAGTCCGGCTCCTTTGGATTTATGGTGAGTGCCGCGGCCTTCGGTTCAGAGAGACTCGGATTCGATTCTCTACCGAGTCGGGCATTCAATGACTGGAAAAATCCAATGAAAAGCAGCTCGATTTGTGCTGATTGATTTCCGACAAAAGAGTAGCGTTACATAAATGTTGCAAAATTTGGACTTGGAAGACTTGAAAGGAGACGAGCTGCTCGACTGTCAGTGGAGAGATGGGTGGAATGGCATTAGTACACGAATAAGTTTGAGTGGTGTCTTTAGAAGTAGGAAAGATCACAATATGAAGATTAAGTTAGAATTCAAGAGGACAAATTGGGACATATATTCGTTTATAGGAAGGTGGGTTAGGGACTGGAATAACCCACCAGAGGAGATGTACACTAAAATTCCAATTTCTTTGCAATCATTTAAGAAAAGGCTAGGAAAACAACAGATAGGGAATCTCCCACCTGGGCGACTGCCTTAAATGCAGATGAGTAGTGATTGATTGATTGATTGATTGATTGATTGATTGATTGATTGATTGATTGATTGATTGATTGATTGATTGATTGATTGATTGATTGATTGATTGATTGATTTGTAACCGCATCTGATTTATTCTTCTGGCTCGGGGACTGAGTATTTCTGTTTATCTCTCTCTTCATGTCTCTCCATGTATAAACAACACATTACACTAACAACCACAACAGAAACATAATGATGAATTAATGAATACATCCCTCCTCAAGAAGTTGGCGTCAGGAAGGGCATTCAGAAGTAAACCTGGGCTGAGTGATACAGTTCGCGCCTGTGACCCTACCAGTGTGAAAAATCGTTGAAAGAAGAATTGTACTACCTGATACTAAGGGCAACCCATTCCCGTCCCTTATATTCGTCTGAAATTTGTTGCAAAATCGAATCTGAGCCAGCCGACTTCAGAGTTACTCTACTGTGTAACTCTAGATCTAGACCTCAGCACTCATAAATACACTGACTGACAGTGACAATGCAACACCAAGGAGGAGTGGTTCGAAAGGGATGAAAGTTGGGGAAAAAACAGAGTCGGCACGGAAGAATAATTGATGTTTATTTCAAACCGATATGCAGGTTACACAATGCGCACGGCATGGACTCAGTAGGATGTAGGACCACCGCGAGCGGCGATGCACGCAGAAACACGTCGAGGTACAGAGTCAATAAGAGTGCGGATGGTGTCCTGAGGGATGGTTCTCCATTCTCTGTCAACCATTTGCCACAGTTGGTCGTCCGTACGAGGCTGGGGCAGAGTTTGCAAACGGCGTCCAATGAGATCCCACACGTGTTCGATTGGTGAGAGATCCGGAGAGTACGCTGGCCACGGAAGCATCTGTACACCTCGTAGAGCCTGTTGGGAGATGCGAGCAGTGTGTGGGCGGGCATTATCCTGCTGAAACAGAGCATTGGGCAGCCCCTGAAGGTACGGGAGTGCCACCGGCCGCAGTACATGCTGCACTTAGCGGTGGGCATTTAACGTGCCTTGAATACGCACTAGAGGTGACGTGGAATCATACGCAATAGCGCCCCAAACCATGATGCCGCGTTGTCTAGCGGTAGGGCGCTCCACAGTTACTGCCGGATTTGACCTTTCTCCACGCCGACGCCACACTCGTCTGCGGTGACTATCACTGACAGAACAGAAGCGTGACTCATCGGAGAACACGACGTTCCGCCATTCCCTCATCCAAGTCGCTCTAGCCCGGCACCATGCCAGGCGTGCACGTCTATGCTGTGGAGTCAATGGTAGTCTTCTGAGCGGACGCCGGGAGTGCAGGCCTCCTTCAACCAATCGACGGGAAATTGTTCTGGTCGATATTGGAACAGCCAGGGTGTCTTGCACATGCTGAAGAATGGCGGTTGACGTGGCGTGCGGGGCTGCCACCGCTTGGCGGCGGATGCGCCGATCCTCGCGTGCTGACGTCACTCGGGCTGCGCCTGGACCCCTCGCACGTGCCACATGTCCCTGCGCCAACCATCTTCGCCACAGGCGCTGCACCGTGGACACATCCCTATGGGTATCGGCTGCGATTTGACGAAGCGACCAACCTGCCCTTCTCAGCCCGATCACCATACCCCTCGTAAATTCGTCTGTCTGCTGGAAATGCCTCCGTTGACGGCGGCCTGGCATTCTTAGCTATACACGTGTCCTGTGGCACACGACAACACGATCTACAATGACTGTCGGCTGAGAAATCACGGTACGAAGTGGGCCATTCGCCAACGCCGTGTCCCATTTATCGTTCGCTACGTGCGCAGCACAGCGGCGCATTTCACATCATGAGCATACCTCAGTGACGTCAGTCTACCCTGCAATTGGCATAAAGTTCTGACCACTCCTTCTTGGTGTTGCATTTGCTCTGTCAGTCAGTGTAAAATATGCATTATGCGTTCTCCTGCATTAATTAATAGATGAAGTATGAACAGGTTCAGCAGGACTGTGATGACTGGCATCATTGAAGACATACGACCGCGCAGGGATCGCCTGTGATCATTTTTCGTGGGACCGTGTTACCTCCTTGCCACAGGGCTCTGAAGGGAAGCACTGTGATTAATATTTGTATTATGCATGAAGTAGAAGTTGTTTTGACGCAATTATCTCGTATTTCCACATTCCAGATAAAACATTTCCTTTGACAAAACGCAGTGTACAGTAATGCCATAAGCATTCGTACACCTGTGCTGACGAACGGTGTGTAGCATTGAGTCAGCTGCCAGCTAGAGTAATAGGACTGATGGCATTACAAAACAATACATTCCTTTATTTTTATACATCTATAATTTGAACAAAATGTGTGTACAATTTCTATGATAAAGACATAATGTCAAGAAAGACAAACAGTTATCGTGCCATAAGTATTCGTACAGACATGAATCATTCTGTAAACAGGGTTGTACGCCCAATTCCCATACGCCGAAAACTCGCCCGACAAGCAGTTGTTCAGTCCGCACCGGGCGAGTTGGCCGTGCGGTTAGCGGCGCGCGGCTGTGAGCTTGCATCCGGGAGATGGTGGGTTCGAATTCCACTGTCGGCAGCCCTGAAGATGGTTTTCCGTGGTTTCCCATTTTCACACCAGGCAAATGCTGGGGCTGTACCTTAATTAAGGCCACGGCCGCTTCCTTCCAACTCCTAGGCCTTTCCTATCCCGTCGTCGCCGTAAGACCTATCTGTGTCGGTGCGACGTAAAGCCACTAGCAAAAAAAAAAAAAAAAGTTCAGTCCGAGGTCGACTGCAGCTGCGTTTGTATGTGTGATTGTAAGGTGGTGTCAGTATGAGTCGTAAGCGGAAAGAGAGCGGTCAAGGGGAGCGCAGGCTTGTTATTAGACTCCACAAGCAGTGTAAATCTTTACGTAGATCTTCGTGCTTGTCGGGAGACCCCGATCGACAGTGTAATTTATAACAGATCGGTATTGTGCTACTAACTCTGTGTAAAACTTGCCAAGAAGTGGACGTCCAGACAAACTAACTGCCGGAGACAAGCGTAAAATGGTGGGTCTGATTAAGAAAGATCCAAAATTAAGTGCTCCAAAGATTGTGGCAAAGCTATCCAATCAAGGTACTGCAGTATCTGAAAGCACAATGCGTCGTGCTTTTGAGCACGAAGGGTAGAATGGTCGAATTGCTCGCAAGAAGTTTTATGTTTCTGAAGGGAATCGAAAGAAACGCCTTGCTTTCGCAAAACAACTCGTCGACGCACCGCCCGTGTTTTGGTAGTCTATAAAGTTATTTACTCCGGTGAAAGTAAATTTAATTTATTTGGGTCAGATGGGTGACAAGTGGTATGGCGGAAAAAAAAAAAATACTGAGCTAGCGCCCAAAAACCTGTGTCCCATAGTGAAACACGGAGGTGAAAATATGCTGGTTTGGGGATGCATGAGTGCTGCCGGACTGGGGAAGATTCATAATATAGACGGTATAATGGATCACAACATGTATATTGATATTTTGAAAACAAATCTGGCTGTCAATACCGAGCAAGTGAACCTCCAAAATGACTTCATGTTCCAACAAGACAATGATCCCTAGCATATCACCCAAAATACAAGTCTGTAGCTGTTGTATAATGTT